>NC_054378.1:18242736-18553236 GCF_017654675.1 Xenopus laevis | reverse complement strand
TAACAGTTACCCTGCTATAGTTCTAGGGGTACCCAGGGCACAAATAAGCACTCACCCCAAATCTCCCCCTAACTGGCCTTCAAGCTGGGCCCCCTTAGCTCATAACAAGGTTACAGATACTGTATATAGAAACATTGGGGTAACAGTCACCCCTGCTATAGATCCAGGGATACCCAGGGCACAAATACATACCTCCTAGAATTGTGGGAAAGTATAGGTATCAGTAAAGTAAAACATTTGTACCTACATTTGTTCTGATTCAGTGCGGTGCTGTTGTGCTGCCGTATCAGTAATCACTGTCCCCATGTAGGTTCCAAAGCTCTAATTGGGATGCCAGTATTTCTGTGCCAGATTCATCATAAAGCTCTTTATTAAGGCACATCCTGGCACAAGAAACCTGCCTATTGAATTCTGTGGTTTTAAAAATATAATATTGTCAACACTTGGATCAGAAACCAAATCATAAATATGGGACATTAAAGGGTCTTGCTGGGTGTTCTGGCCATTCGGATAGATGCTGAGTGGAGAGTCAGGGTGCCTGGGATATCACAAGAGGGAGATCTTAACTGTCTATCCAGCTAAATATCTCTCTATCTCTTACAGGGGAGTCAACAGTCCATTTTGGAGGAAAATGGATTGTGTTTGGGAGAAACCTGCTTATGATGTCAACACCAAACATATAGAAAATGTAAACAAAGTGAATGTAAAACAATAAAAAGAAAGAAGGAAAAATGCATTTTCTGCAGTGATGTTACTGGCATGTCTAATGTCTAACTCATTATCCATTTTCTGCATTAAGTTTTCTGGGATGTCTGGGGTCTCAATGTCTCTCAATGTCTCTCAATGTCTGCAGTCTGGGATTCATGTTGTGCTTTGAATTCATTTTCGGAAGTGAGTTTACTAACATGCAATCCTCATTATGCCTTTTTTTTCGACAGGGATGTTACAGGCATGTCTGGGATTGAGCCAATTTTTTATTACACATTTTCAGCGTCGATCCTACTGTATGTCTGGGGTTAATTTGATGCTTTGAATCAATGTTCTGCAGTGATGTTACTGGCATGTCTGGGGTTGCCACAATGCTCAATTTGCATTTATTGCAATGATTAGTGGCATGTCTGGGGTTAATGCAAAGCTTTAAATCAATTTTCTGCAGTGATCTTACTGGCATGACTGAGATCAATGTGTTGCTTTCTATCCATTTTGCAGTGATCTTACTGGCACGTCTGTGGTTAATTTAGTGCTTTAAATCCGTCTTTTGTAGTGGCTTACTGTCATGACTGGGGTTGATGCAATTATCTATTTATTGCAATGATCTAACTGGCATGTCTGGGGTTAATTAAAAGCTGTGAATCAATTTTCTGCAGTGATGTTACTGGCATGTCTGGGGTTAATACAATGATCAATATGTATTTATTGCAATGATTACTGGCATGTCTGGGGTTAATTCAAAGCTTACAATCCATTTTGTGCAGTGTTCTTACTGACATGACTGAGATTCATGTGTTGCTTTCTATCCATTTCATGCAGTGATCTTACTGGCACGTCTGTGGTTAATTTAGTGCTTCTGTAGTGGTTTACTGTCATGACTGGGGTTGATGCATTGCTCATTATCTATTTATTGCAATAATCTTACTGGCATGTCTGGGGTTAAATTAAAGCTTTGAATCAATTTTCTGCAGTGATTTTACTGACATGATTGGGATTAATGTGTTGCTTACTATTCTTTTTATACAGTGATCTTAATAACGTGACTGTGGTTAATTTAGTGCTTTGAATCCATTTTCTGTAGTGGCTTACTGGCATGTCTGGGGTTGATACAATGCTCATTATCCATTTTCTGCAGTAATTATACTGGCATAACCGGACTGAGAATTAAAATAGGCCCTGGCATTTAAGGTACACAGAGGCCCAAACAGCCCCCACCAGCCCACTAAATACTGACTTTCTATGGCACCTTACAGCAGCCCCTTTGGCATTTGCCAGAACCCACAGATTGCCAGTCCAGGCCCGATAACTAGGGTTAAGTTAACTAGGATCAAGTTAGAGCATTTTCTGCCATGATATTATTTGCATGTCTGGGCTTTATTTAGTCCTCTGAGCCCATTTTCTGTAGAGTGCTTACTGGCATGCCTGGGGTTAATGCAATACGTATTATGCATTTTGAGTGGTGCTCTAACAATATATATATATTTACTTTTTTTGCATGGGGAAAATGTTGAACTTGTCTCCTAAAGCCCATCTCACAGCCTTGTATTCCTTTTTTTTTAAAACTTTTCCTGCATTTTGTGTGTGAGTGTGTATGTGTGGGAACCAGGCAGCTCTGCTGAGTTTAAAATCTTAATCTTGAATTAGGCATCAATCGATATCTCGCTGCGTTGTAACCCGGCGCGGTGTATTTCAATCATTCAGCACCGGTGCTGCCCATTTGATTGGAGTGAGAGGGATAGAAAGTCGGCGTATGGTTTAGGCCATTTTTTTTTGCATTTAATGGGATTACATTCCTCTCGTCGGCGTGGTAAAGTCAGTCTCACGGGGAGCTGTGTTCTGGCTGATCAGACAGCTGGCTATGATCAATAACCGTCCCTGGATGATTGCAGTAGCCTGACTGCTCCCTTCTGCTAGCCGTCACAAATACACAAGGTCCCCGGCAACTGAGGGAATCATAGTTTATCATTAAGAAGGATTGACGGGATGGCAGAGAGGAGATGGAATACATTCAGACCCTTGCTATTGTAGGCATTTTACATGCTCTGTGGGGCTGTATGAGGACTTGACTGTGCAGTTTTAATCCCTTAAAGCTTCCTAATGGGCAATGCTTAATGCGCCACATTATACCCATTCGCTATGTGCTTGGGAGTCATTTATCTGGGGACAGTAGGCACCTGGAAGCAAAATAAGAGAAAGTTTCACAAAATTTAGGACTAAAATTATAGCTGCATTCAATGCCCCTTCTGCTGACCTCTTGGTCCCTTGGGGAGGTGTCCTGGAAGACTTGGAAGACAGATTGGTGACTTTATCCTTTCTTTTTTTTCCGCTGAGGTCTCAGGATGTAGAGGATTTCTCTAGTAATCGGCTCATAATGCTGATTACGCAACTCGTCCACTTAATATGATAATAATCCAAGGAGCTGAAACTAATGGGGAAATAAATTGAGGGACCTGGTTGCTGCTGTGCACTCAGGAGTATAAAAGAGCCCGTCTGGTTGTTGCTCATAGAGGTTGCACAACAGAGGTTTGGAGCAAGTGTTTGGGGGACCCTAAAATGTCAGTTGCTTTAGACTTAATACAATTAGATACTCTATATCATGGCCTGGATGAATGGAAATATTCATAGACACCCTAAAAAGAGATTTCTCAGTGCCCACACAATATCTAGTTACGCCACCGATGTGGACCATGGGTTCTCATTTAAAAAAAAAAAACATTCTACCAACATTGTGTCCCTGATAAGCTCAACAAATTGGGGGCCATTTGTAGAAAGAGCTCAAGTTGCACCTGTGACAAAATAAGCATGGCATGGGTGGGCAATTGGTGCAGTTAAAGGTGCAAAAGTAATAATGCCTGTTAATCAGCGGAAAATAGTCAGCGGGGAAAAAAAAAAAAATTATAAACAATCCATCCTCCTAGTTTTCTAGGCCATCTCCTCAAGGGACTAAGAGGTCAGTAGTGATGGGCGAATTTATTCACGCGATTCGCCGCCAGCGAATAAATTCGCGAAACGCCCGCGAAAATTTGCGGAAAAAATTCACCGGCGTCAAAATTTTTTTCCGAAAAAACGGACTCCAGCATCAAAAACGGGCGCCGGCGTCAAAAACGGGCGCCGGCGTCAAAAACGGGCGCTGGCGTAGAAAACGAGACGCTGGCGCCATTTCGCGAATTTTTTGCCGTTTCGCGAATTTCGCAAATTTTTCGGCGAAGCGAAACGGCGCAAATTCGCCCATCACTAGAGGTCAGCAGATTGGGCCTTGTAAATGCCATGTTACCCCATGCAAAACATGAAAAGAGGGGCAGAAAATGTACCTACACCTCCGGTCAAAAAACAGCAGTTCTGTCCTGAATGGCAGAAATTCTAGATATTCCCTCAGGATCACAAGAATGGTATTACTGGCCTGCTGGGATACCAGGAGATTCCATGGTGGGCCCTGGTCGAGGTGGGGCTGGTAGGGTGAGAAACTGCAGAAGAATTCGCACAGTGAAAACAGGAGACCAAGAGCTCACTAGAGGTTGGTCACAGTGGGGTTGGTAGGGGGAGAATTTGCACAGTGAAAACAGGAGATCATGAGCTCACTAGAGATTGGTCACAGTGGGGCTGATAGGGTGAGAATTTGCAGAAGAATTTGCACAGTTAAAAAACGAGGCCAAGAGCTCACTAGAGGTTTGTCAAGGTGGGACTGGTAGGGGGAGAATTTGCTAAATAATTTGTATCTAAAAAAAGACCAACACCTCACTAGAGGTTAGTCAAAGGTGAGTTGGTAGGGTGAGAATTTGCATAATGAAAACAGGAGACCAAGAGCTCACTAGAGGATGGTCAACGTGGGGCTGATAAGGTGAGAATTTGTAGAAGAATTTGCACAGTGAAAAAAGGAGGCCAAGAGCTCTGGTGTGCCCTTTTAATTAGGTGGACCCTTGTAGCTTCAGTTCCACACATACTTGAAATCAAGACAGGTAATAGCACTTTAAACTTGCACATAAAAGAAATGTGATTATAAAAATGTAGGTAATTATGTCATGAAAATACCCATTTAATTAATAGCCATTAAACAATCTGTAATTGACCAGTATAATGTTCCTGTGAATCCTTCCCTTTAGACCAGATTCCAAGACATTTCTGCGTATCCAGTTACAATCCATGTAGGGTGCGTGCGCTGGGAAGAAAATGAATGTGCAACACACTTACATACACAGAATAATTACACTCATTCATCTCGCCAACAAGAATAAAATGCTTTATTCAATAGAACATTGCTTAGCTGCGGGGAATCATTGGCCGGCTGCAATTTTTTAAATCAAGCTTATTTATATATAAGATGAAAAAGACTGTATACATACACGGAGATTGGGTAATTGCTGTTGGTGGGCGACAGAAATGAATATAGGGAAGGCTAAGAATAGAAATCCATTGTAAACAACTATTTAGCACACCCTGTCTGAGAGCCCGGCACCTGTAAATATACAAATATGGGGGCATCACAAAAGCCTCCTTTTGGATTGTCCTTGGTTTCCTCCAGGAGGAATCAAAGTCAACAAACAGCCATAAAAACAGGGGCAAACTGGCTTTCCAGGATATTTGGGAATATTCTGGGGTGCCCTGGCCATCATATAGCTGTATTACACACTTACCATTTAGTACTTTTTATGTAGAGTGGGACAAAGATGTCCCAAGTAACCCTATGTTTATGAGCAGTGGCCCGACAACAGTGCGCTGCCTCTCCCCCGGCAACAAAAAATATCTTCTGAGGGGCCCAGGCACACAGCAGCTACTACGTGGTCCATCCACCACCTGCCCACCTGCTTGCGACCGCTGCTCCCCAACCGCTCACACCAGAGATGGTAAGAAAGTGGCTGTGGAGAGGGGATTTCTTAGAACTATAGAGGAAGCAGACCATGGTCTGGACCCTCCTGTTCTCCTGACCCCCCTGTGACCATGGGGTCTATTTCCTCTATAGTTACACCCCTGTATACAAGGCACACATAGTCTAGTTTTTAATTTTCTGGTGGTGGTAAATACCAAATAAGGGTGGCACTTATAAGGTGGAGATAATTGTTCCCATTGAACACAAGAGGTGGCAACATTATAAAACAATATACTGTAACCCTATATTTGTTTTGTCTGTTCCCTGTGCATTTGGCGCTGGCTTTCATTTTAGTGACTGATTTTTGGACTTGAAGGGATACAACTGGACCTTAAGACTACATTCTTTGGACACTTTTCAACTACAGTAGTGTACAAGGAGCCAGAAAACATAGGGATGGTTTAGGTTCAAGACCCCGAAATCTTACCCCATCAGACTGGAGTCCAATGTGTATTTAACAGAGCAAATGGAAATTCTCCTCAAGTCTCATCCTAACTTGCCTTCAGTCATCGCAGCCATTGTTCTGTGCCCTCATTGATAGTCAAATTTTAGGATTATGGTCACAATAGTTTATGATGACACTGTAGGAAGAGGAATCTCAAGTCCCCCCCCCCCCACCATGAGGGAGACATCTCCAAATCTCCATTAGAAGGCTTAAAAGCAACATTTGTGCTATTAGATGCTGCAGGGCTTGAGGCAAAGAGGAAACCATGGAAAAAATGACTTCAATTCAATTAATCGTTTTGAAGAGTGTCCATCCTTCAAAATCTCTGTCAAGAGTCTAATCATTAAACTTCTTTTCTTAAGACATAAATTACTTACCAAACAGCCTGGGCTCATCTAGGAAGCAATTCAGCGGGAAAAATGCCCAGACAGGCAACAAATTCATTTTGTTTTGTAATCGTATAAGCATCAAATGTAAGGGAACCAATATCAAGAGACTCAGTGAGACATTTACACATTTAATTATGAAACTTTCAGCAGGATTTAAAGATAAACAAGGCAAAGCTTACGTCAGGAACAGTCTGGCAACGTTATTTTTTTTACTTTTTTAGAACTATGTAGATGGTATTATCCTTAACGTTCTATAATGGCAGGGTGTTTCGTGCCACTCTGTTGAGCTGAGGGAACCACATGAGAGGTAAACTAACTGATTTCTCAATTAAATCAATTTACTCTAGACGTGTTACTGCTAGATAGATATTGTATATGAAGGGTTCCCTTCTCTTGGTTTCCCATTATGGATTGGTGGACCAAAAGGGTTAGATGTTGACCTATTTGGCTTCCTACATGTATCTGAATGGAATTGAAATTGAAAGGACTTCTGTTCATACATGCTCCAAGAAGAAGAAGAATGAGGAGATTGAGGGGCAAAACATTTGCATCTGAGGCATACCTGCTCTCTGCACCATGTGCTGAACAGGCATTAATTAAAGGGCTCCCTTGCACCCCTACTTTGCTTATCTAAATTACTTGCAAATTAAAGGACTGGGATAGGGGTCCCTATATTCCTTCTGCCTGTCTATCCCTCATGACAACAGTGCTGCACATTGCATTGCATTTTCCCATTCATGGGACAAGCACAGGTGCTTCCTTGCATTCCATTCTGGATCAGTAGGACCTGCACCCAAAGGATTTGATGGTGGGGCAGGTTGCAAAGTACAAAAACTTTACACCCTTGCCCAAGCTGGAAAATGCAGCATATAGTATTGCAGAATCTGCTCACATTTATAGATGGTGCTCTATCTGGCAACCTTGCTGCAATCCTTGGTATCCGTAATCCATATACTCATAGAAAATCAGATGGCACACACAGAAGCATTCGTGCTAAATGGTTGAAGTTTTATTGAGATCCCCACAACATTTCAGAGGCACAGCCTCCTTTCTCAAGTGCTCCAACACTTTCCCCTTGCCTGTATCCCTTTTGTTTCATCCTATCAGGGTAAACCATTTACAACCAGACTGCACCATCTCCAGCAAAATAAGTAGAATCTTATAACTTTAATTCGGCTTTTGACCAAACAAGCTGGAATTTGGAAGATCAGTGTCTTGGGAAAGGATGTGTTTGTGTTATAATGTACATATTATAAGACAGCTGCTGTAAATGACTAGGGATGCATCAACTCTATTCAATGATACCAGCAAAACAATAATTTTTTTTATGGGAACGATTGTCTTGTTGTTGGCCATGCAGAAAATCTTTGCCTAGAGGCAAAAGATAAACTGTACAATATTTGATACAGCAAATATATATAAATGTGAGGACAAACCAGAGTACTCTAAAAATGGCAAATCAAAGCATAATGATGGTTCTCTTATCTTGAAACGTTTAAATCCATTATCTTCCAGTGCCTTATGCTTAAATGTAGTGCAATTAGCCTAAAATATAATCTGCACCGTAACATGCCTGATGTATTCAATGCCAAATTAGATAACCAATGATCTGGAACCTCAAAGAATAACTGAGTCCGATCCTTAATGTATTAAATGGGAAATCAATCAGATGCCTTTACAAAGTAGTGTAAAGTGTCTTATGAGCAGGGAGGCATGTGACAGATACAGGTCTTATACAACTATAATGGCTGTGCCATGGGGCAGTGGGGAGAGGGAATGCTCTAGCTCTATTTGCTGCAGCAAACTGATTTGGTGACTATATGTCTTCTTTACCTCTTTACATATTTACATATTATAGTATATATTAGTGATGAGCGAGTCAGCAATGTTTTGATCTTTAAACAACTCTTGCACCGCACTGCTACTTCATTAACCAAATGCAACCCAGGCTGGGTTCCAAGAGAGGTGAATTAGTTAAATGACTGCTCTGCTGGGGAGGAACTGGTGTGCTGACATCACCTGCCCAAAACTATGTGTGTGTCTCACTTAATTTTTCAATCCAAAGAATAAACCCATGGTCCCTTGAAATTGCAATGGAGAACACATACTGTAAATGAAGAAGAAGACACATATACTATACTGGATCTTAAACAAGAACATGGAACTTCAAGTAGAAGAAGTACTTGCTTCTATGTCATGCACAGGAGGCCATAATCATAGAGTGCTGACAATATTCGCCTGTTGGACTACACAACAGTCCAACTTTCTAAGGCTCATTATTTAGTTAGGTCAGGGCTGTCCAACTGGCGGCAGTGTGTAGCCCTCCACATTAAAGTCTGCCTGCTGTGCCTGCTTACCATGTGTAAACTTTAATAGGTATCACTACAGAGATTAAATGGCCCCTGCATTGTTAAAACCTCATATTCAGACTGTAATCCTCTGTATTGTTCACACATGTAATCCCCCAAGTGACACCTGTGACACCTCTATTGTTCACACCCTAAAACCCTGTACTGTTCACACCTGAGACCCAGACTGAAACTGCAGACATTGCTCACCTGTTTACACCTTATTCCAAATGCTAATGGGGCACCAGCAATATGTCACTGTTTGTAATACATGTTAGACTGGTACTGATGAGTTTCCCTGTTTCCTGCTCTGTTCTGCCCTATGCTCCTGCTCCCTGTGTGTGCCATGCTCTGCCTGCCCTATGCTCCTTGTGTGTGCCATACTCTGCCTGCCCTATGCTCCCTGTGTGTGCCATACTCTGCCTGCCCTATGCTCCCTGGGTGTGCGATAATTTGCCTGCCTTATTCTCCTTGGGTGTGCCAAACTGTTCCTGCCCTATTGTCTTTGGGTGAGCCATACTCTGTCTGTGTGCGCCATACTTTGTCTTCCCTATGCTCCCTGTGTGTGCCCTGCTCTGTCTGTGGAACAAAAGCATGGTATTTGTTCTGGGGGTTTGTTAGCTTTTGAAAATAATTGTTAGGGGCCCCTAAGGTGTTTAATCATGTGCTGGGGGGGCGTACTCTGTTATCCACAGGGGAGGAGGAGGTATATGGATTTAAGAGTATGTTTTAATAGGACTTAACTTTTTCACATATGAGTTTTGAGTGATATCCCTGTAGTTTGCACCAACCATTTGGTTTTTTGGAGTGAGATAAATGTGGACGTGGGCTTGTGGTAACATGGGTGTGGTTTAAAGTGTGTGTGGTCTAAAACAGGGAGTAGCTAACACTGGCTTCCATCATTATCGGCCCTCCACCACGTAGACCAAAAAAAATCTGGCCCTCTGTAGCACAGAAATTGGACGGCACTGAGTTAGGTTATGGATTTCAGACTCCTGTAGACCCCAAACTAAAGTTAGCCTTAAATACCTATTTAAAGCCCATTGAGAACCACTGGGTGGTTAAAATACTGTTGACTAAAGGGCAGCCTGGGGTTATAAATAATCTCTTGCAGAACCACCTCGAGTTGGTCATTCCTACACTAGATCAATATTGACTTATTGTCAAAGATGGTAGCAACTGTAGATAAACAAAATCAAGTAATGCGCACGGATGGAAAACCAGCATTGACATCCTATAATTGCACATAGACTGACGGGAAAGAGTTATTAAGGGGAACTTTGACTCTTGAAATAAGTAATTAGAAACCCCCTATGGCAGGGGTCCCCAACCTTTTTAATCGTGAGCCACATTCAAATGTAAAAAAAAAAATTGGGAGTCAACACAAGCATGAAGAACGCCAGGGGAATCTGGTAGACCCTATGTGGACTGGAAGCCTACAGGAGGCTCTACACCTAGATATGCAATTATGCAATTAAAATTTGCTTCCAAGCCTGGAATTCAAAAATAAGCGCTTGCTTTGAGGCCACTGAGAGCAACATCTAAGGGGTTGGAGAGTAACATGTTGCTTGTGAACCACTAGTTGGGGATCACTGTCCTGTGGGAAGCAGATTTCAGACACAGGAAAGCTAAAGCGGATGTTGGTAGATAGGTACCAAGTAAGACCAAAAGCTAGTTTCTAGACCAGGGAAAAAGGACCTAACTATTTTCACTGTACACAACCTGCGGCCCTTTAGGCATTGCTCAACACTGACCCCCAACATTTGTTCTTCAGCTAAATCCTGTCACTGGTATAGTCATTTTACTTCTCTGTTAATAAAGAAAGTCTAGTGGGTTATGGAAACTAATCTGTTTTAGCAAAATATTTTCCAACTTTTGGTTCGTTTTTTTTTCTCTGTGATATATTCTCTGGTCATATTTCGAGCAGGTAAATCTAGCCTTGCATTTACTGATCAAATGTTCCTTGTACCATAATTAGAAATCCCTTACTGCCAGAGGAATAACTACAAACGTAGAAGGTGATCTGCCAGTGATTTACCCCAATTGGGAGAATAAAATCATGGCAGACATCTGGTTTTGATTCATTTTAATGCACACAGGAGTGCAAGTGTTTCTTCACTGCATTTCCACATGTTCATTCCAGATGGTAGAATTATCATTTGATGCAAGAGGTATGTGAATTCAAACAGACACATTCTCACTGTGATAAAATAGAAGCTCAGCTCAGACCTTAGTCTTACATCTTGTCTGAAAGTTTCAGAAATGTGGAACGTTTGAAATAGAGATCAAGCCACAGAGGCACTGGATTAAAAAAAAAAGTGAAGCCCTTCAAGAATGTTTTTGAATAGTACCTAGATTGCAAATTAAAGGTTTGTTGTTTGGTAGTAGTAGGCTTATGCGTCTGAACTAAATACCCAAGCAGGAAAGATATTTCTCAATGTATATAAAATTCTCTTAGCTTGTTAAAAATAGTCAGTGTAGACCGGAAACTTTGCTGTGTTGGTCTGATCTCCTTCTTGTCCTATTGTCTCCATCTTTGCCTACTGTCTCCATCTAATTCTATTGTTACTATCTTATCCTTCTGTTATCTTACATCTTGCTCTTATGTCTCCATCTCTGCCTACTGTCTCCATCTATTTCTATTGTCACTATCTTGCCCTACTGTCATCATCTTGCTCTGATGTCTCCATCTCTGCCGACTGTCTCCATCAAATATATTGTCACTATTTTTTCCTACTGTTATCATCCTGCTCTACTGTCTCCAGCTTATCTTACTGTCTTTATCTTGCCCTACTATCTCCATCTTTGCCTACTGTCTCCATCTCTGCCTACTGTCAACATCTCATCCTACTATCTCTAATTTGTTCTACTGTCTGCATTGTTCATTCATGTTACCTTCTTGTCTTACTGTCACTATTTTGTTCTACCCTTACCATCTTTGTCTACTGGCGCCATCTTGTTCTGCAATATCTGCAACTACCATATCAGTTTTTCAACATCTCCTGCTTTGCAGGGCCCCTATCATATGTAGTTCCCTGGGTGTTTGCCTTTATGTAGATCTCCTTAAGGAGAAGGAAAGCTACCAAAGCAGTATATTGCCAATAGATTAGCCACATCAGTACAAGCTATAACACAATATTAATTCTGCAGAATGCTTTACCATATCTGAGTTAACAGTTCTCGATGCTCTCTCTGTCTGCTTAAGATAGCAGCTGCCATATTAGCTTGGTGTGACATCAATTCCTGCCTGAGTCTCTCCCTGCTCACTCATAGCTCTGTGCTCAGATTACAGCAGGGATGGGAGAAGGGAGGGGGAGAGGCAGAGAGGCGCAAACTGAGCTGTCCTGAAGGTTTATGCTGAAAACAAGAAGTCTTATACAGAAGCCCATGTATACACAATAGAAGGAAAGAATTGCTCTGTTTCTTTTGACAGCGGATTCAGAGCAACATTACTTTGAGGGTTTACTGATGTATTTATATAGACCTTTCTGATAAAGCTCACTTAATTTTAGCCTTTCCTTCTCCTTTAAGACAGATCTGACACATGTTACTGTCTCCGAGAGAGATGTGGTGCATCCTGGTAGCACTGGTAGAGCATTATGCCATTAGTTGCATTAATGTACTATTTACCGGTACCTGAAAATTAAATATTTTGGGCATTCCCAGAAGTACATCTCCTTAAAGCATGGGCTATTTCCAGGCTTCCTTTGTATAAGCGTGACCTGTATTATATACTTTTGCAAAATTATATTGTTTTATTCTATTTATCTTAAAAATGCCAGGTTTACACAGCATTTTTTCAAAATATGGTGGTACCTAGTCTTCCCATATATTACCTTGTTCCTCCCTTCTCCATTTAGGATAGATGCCTTCATCTCACTTGGTCTCCTATCACTTTACCGGCCAATGATCAGGCAACTAAAAATTCAGGTTTCTATTGATTCTGTCTTGAACATTTTTGAGGAAACCTGACAACAATAAAACTCATGTTAGGCATGAAATGACAGGTCTGTAACTGATGTGAACACATAGGTTTGTAATTATTGAAACTGATGGCAAATGATCTGTTACACTCCTGCACTGTATTCATTAAATGTGCCATGAACCTTCAAGAGTCAAGTGAACTTCACAAGAGGTGGTGGAGGGAGAGGTAGATTCTCTATTGATTTGGCACAAAGAAGAGTTAATGAGCTGTACAGACACTTAGATGTTCCTGAAAGCCAAGACATCCCTGTAGCAGGGCATTGAGCTCAACAAAACCTTCCAGCATCAAGGAAGCACAAAATACTGCAAAAAGAAAAAAACCTGAGATACACTCAGGCTGGATCATTATTCAGTGTTTTATATAATTTTCATGATATTTACTGCTGTGCTGAGTTTGCCGAAACCACATGGCTAACAGTATATGGCTCAAGACTACCATCTCTGCCTGGAAAGCTTTTCTATGCTGCATAAAATACTCCTTCTTTACTGATATGTACTATATGTAACCACTTGCTTTTCTGAAACCAAGTAAAATTATTTGCCAAAGTGATGGCCCGTCTATATATATCTTTTGCACATGAAGGCCTTGACCTTGCTTCAGCAATTCCTTTCCTATTCATATGGAAACTGAGACATTAGACAATTTACTCTGACAGGCTTTTTGTGAAGAGGCCTTGGCTTGTCCTGGCACCAATGGTACAATAGAAATTAATCACAACACATTTATTTTTTTGCTGTTCAAAGTTAGAGCTGAGCAGAAATGTATGAATGAAAGTGTATCAAGCTCAACCTATCGAAGACAACCTATCCAGGACAAACTTCAAGGAGAAGGAAAGACATAGAGGATAACAGAGGAACTTCCAGGAAGAGGAAAGGCATAGAGGATATAGGCAAAGTAAAGACACAGAAGACACAAGAGGAATGCACAATGGATGGAAGAGGAACTTGCAGGTGGAAGAAAAGCACAAATGATAAAAGGGGAACCTACAGGATGAAGAAAGACATAACAGAATAAAGAAGAGCCTTCAGGTGGAGGAAAGGCACACAGAATAACAGATAAAAATGCAAAAAGTGTAAACATAGAGAGATATGAGAGAAATACACAAGGGACTAAAGGGGAGCTTCCATATAGAGGAAACGCATAGCAACCTCTGTTATAGAAACTTGAATAACATAGGAACTTCTACTTACAGACAGAGTAAATACACAGATGATAAGAGGGGAAATGCAGAGAGGAAAGAAGAGGACATTCCAGGTATAAGAATATCAAAGAGCATAAAAGAGGCACTTCTAGGTGGAGGAAGCTGCAAACTACTACTGTGGGCATGCTTCATTTTAGATTTGTGTCAGTTGTATGGAAGAATAGAAGGAACTTTAAGAATAAGGCTGAATCCAAATGAAGGCCAAGTACAAGGCTCGGGGATGAGCATCTAGTTTAGTAGTGGCCAAACTATTGACATCATCAGGGTGGGGGATCTCAGTTCAACTGATGAGGTGGATGCTTAAAAGAGAGTCACGATAAAATATGGGGTAAATACTTATTTAATAATTTGGGTGGCTTAGTCTGAACACCAACTACTGGTTAGTCTACTGAGTTTACAGTAGCAGCACTGTAATATAGCTAGTCTGGCTGGGTAGTTATTCCCCCGAGTCCATAGATGGCTAGACTTACTAAAGAAAATGAGGCTGGAGCCATGTGGAACCCCAGCAGCTTCATTTAACTGTCCCAACCACATAATGCACATGCCACCCCCTAAAATAAGTAGTTTGGAATATAAAATGTAGATCAGTAAAGGAAAGGGACTGACCCCAGTTAGGTGGACATATTGATACTGGCATACAATTCACTGTGAAGCCTTTTGACTATTTTGCCACAAATTTTGGATATTAAAGGCAGAAGAAAACGTGTGGAACTATGCGTGCTCTTGCACAAGGTTTATCTATAAAGTGCCCTCAATGAATATCACCCTTTGGCAACATACAAAAGACGCCTCATTATTTCCATTTATGTTGCTTCACAGCCAATTAATTTGCACATACGCTACTGCCTTCTACCCCAATTAGATTTTACCATACCTCAGTAAGCAAAGTGAAGGGGCAAATGAATTTATAGCAACCTTAATAAATGGAAGTAGAATTCTGTCATCTAAGTTTCCATGAACAGTTTTCTTGTTTTTCCTTTTACTTAAGTGGCTGGGAAATGGCTCGGCTACATTAGGATTTAAGAATATAATAATATGATCTTGGAGACTGAAAATTGCACAATGTATATTCTATAATCCTTTAGGAATCAATGGAAGAATATCATTAGAATGTTACATAATGACGACTTATCATGGGGTAATTTTGGAAAAGTTGAAAAGTTTGCTCCAGGTCCATTGCAAAGATCTTATTGGTTGTTGGGGGTTTTAAGGGACAGCACCCAGTATAAAAGGAATTGACTTAGGCAATGTAATGATTTACATTAGCCTATGGCTTGGGTTTTATAAATGACACCATTCTACATCTACATAATCCTATGGTTTGGGTTTTATAAAGGTTACCATTCTACATTGTGCTATGGCTTGAGTTTTATAAAGGACACTGTTCTACATTATCCTATGACTTGGGTTTTATAAAGGTCACCATTCTACATTAAAGCAAAGATAGCAAAACTAACTCCCCAACAGAATTTTGAGTTTATTGAGATGTTATCTGTGGTACACAGAGTTGATTGGTGTTCGGGCTAAGCAGCAGGCTAATATGTTAGGGTAGCATCTCAGAGATAAGCAACACTTATAAGAAGTATGATTCTACCTATAACCTTCTAGGTGTGACCATATGCCAACAAAGGACACCTTGTTTTTTCTTCAGGTGTCATAGGGGGAATACTGCATGGAGGTTGCTTCAAAGCAAGGGTAGATATTTGATGGCGCTATAGCCTTCTCACACCCTAGAATTTCAAGTTTTAGCCAACTGTTGACACCAATGCCGAAGACATCATAGAACATAACCCTAGTTGGTGAGGTCTTTCTCCCAGATTTCAATGCCACTCTCCCCATAGCCATTGTTCCTCCTGATCCTAAAAGTAAGTTCAAACATCCCTCTCATAGAGTCACTGAGGTTACTCTTCTAATCTAGCCCTCACAGTCTGTATGGAAAAATTGCAAGAACTGGGTTATGTATAAATATATAAGGGGACCATATAATAATCTCTCTAATGCTATATTTACCAGTAGGTCTTTCCAGCTGACAAGAGGTCACCCATTCCAATTAGAAGAAAAGAGGTTCCACCTAGATATTCAGAAGGGGTTTTTTACAGTGAGAGCTGTGATGATGTGGAATTCTCTCCCTGAATCAGTGGTATAGGCTGATACATTAGATAGCTTCAAAGGGGAAGTATTGTGAAAATGAAAATGTAATAAAAGCTTCATAATACTGAAATAAGAAACTTTCTAAATACAATCAATTAAATATTCTGCATCGTTTCTGAAATAATCAAGTTTATCTTCACTATTCCTCTCTCAGCATCTGTTTTTCTTCATTCTGTCTTCATGCAGCAGTTGGGTGAAGATAAACTTTATTATTCCAGAAACAATGCCGAATTTTTAATTGATTGTATTTAGAAACATCCTTATTTCCTTTAAATTCTCATTTTTGCGATAGTTCCCCTTTAAGAAGGGGTTGGATGGCTTTTTAGCAAGTGAGGGAATACAGGGTTATGGAACATAGCCTAAAGGAGAATTCAACCCTAAATTTAAAAACGCTACCCCCTACCCTACATAGACCCCCTCCCTCCTCCCCCCAGCCTGTGTTACAGGCAAATGCCCCTAACGTTATAATTAACCCTCGGTGCAGATTCAGGCATCGGAGTACCAAAAGAAGATTGACCAGCAGATAAATTATATATATCCTTCCAGTCAGAGATTTTGTGTTTTTCTCATTTGTCTACTGCAACCTTTAAGTCTCCGCCTGTAGATGTTTAGATGCTAACTAGGACAGTGAATTTGTACTAAATGCAAATAAATTATTCCCATGACTAATATCTGCTGGCAGTTATTTTTATATATTTACGCATTCTGGCAAATTTCTAAAGTGCTCTTATTTACTGACACCAGCAAAATGAGGCACAAGGTAATCCGAAAAGCAAATAAAAGTGCTTAGAAAAATTAGCAACCGAGATTAAAAGCTCGTGAAATAAGTAAATACAGCAGCAATAAAGCAAGTCTCAGAATGTAGCAAAGTTCCTTTCCGTAACCTTGTCCATGGCACGGCAGCCTAGTAAACATGTCATGCGCAATTTCTTCTCTCTTTATGAAACAGCCATCTTTTTAAATAGGCAACCTCTATATTTTTACAAATTGACTAATGATTTAGCAATTTCAGCCTGAAATTCATTATCTTTTTTTTTAATTATTTTTTTTTTTTACGACCCCCCTTGCTAGTTATGGAATATTACTGGGTAATAAACTTTAGAAATGATAGAAAAGTATGTCTGTTCCCATCAATAAAATTTTGGCTGATGTCGCAATGCGCCTCTGTTCACGGGGGCTCATTATTCGGTGGATGCTATATAAAAATGTTGCTGCCAAAATGAAACCCTGGTGCTAACTGATGGCAGGTTTGGTGAGTACAAAGTAGCTGTAGCCAGAGTCAGAGTTAACAGAAAATGCTGCCACCACTTACTTACCTAGTGGAACATCCCATAGAACAATATGTTGTTGTGTTCTCTCTACAGAAGCAATGTCATTTGCTGTTTGCCACACCTTCAGTGATGTGAGGCTCTCACTGTAGCTCAAGGGTTTAATGCACCTGCTGTAGACTATATAGTCAATATAGGTGGTCCCCTACCCATCCAACATCTCATTCCAAAGCCCAATGGTCTTCATATGAAGTTGGTCTTCTCTTACAGCTTTTACTGTTCTGGGAAGGTTCCCATCAGATGTCGGGACACTGTTGGTAGGATTTGCCTCCATTCAGCCACAAGAGCATTAGTGAAATAGGCAATCAAGCCTGGCCACCGTTGGCATTCAAATCCATCCCACAGATGTTCAGTTGGGTTGAGTTTATGGCTCTGGGCAGCCCAGTGACTTAGACCCCCTTCTCTGCAAATCCACACTCTGAGGATCTTTCTTTGTGCACTCGGAGTAAAAGTACGTGAACACCTGCCTGTCTAAGATCTCATTTCATAAAATAGGATTAAAATAAAGTTGACCCCCCTTTGCTGCTATGACATATCTTATCCCCCTACTCTCCTTGGAAGGTTCCCACTAGATGATGGAACTGGGAGTGATTTCCATTCAGCCACAAGAGCATTAGTGAAGGTGGGCATTAATGTTGGGCTTGGGAATGAGATGTTTGCTGCCAGGGTTCCAACATCATCCCACATGGGTTGAGGTCAAGGCTCTGTGCAGAACAATAAAGTTCTTTATGTCTTATAACAACAGTATGGCTCACGCAGGCAGTGGTGTTCACCCTTGACCACTATTAGCCTAGTAGCGCAGAGAGTTGCAAGCACAGAAAGTTAATGGTGAAGTCCATGTGGTAGAGGAGTCAGTAGGAACCTGGTGCCCAGACATCCCAACACTAACACAGCAGCTTTGCTGCCCTAAGGGAGTTGAAGTACCCATGACAGTTATTAAGCCATTGCACCCAACAAACTAAAGCATTAATTAATTTATAATACTGGTTAACTTTAAACTAAAGATAGGCTTGCACTGCTATGGGTAACAGGGCCAGCTGAAGGATCTAAAGATGTGAAAAAGTAAGGTATATTCCGCTTTAGAGAGTCTATATCCTATCTTTCATTAGATCAGCTCGATAGGAAGAGGCTATTGACCAGTGGTCCTTCATGGTGTAGACCCTAAGCTATCGATTAGCTGTCCATCATTATCTGTCGGCATGTGATCATACCACATGTGAGCCTTTTTAAATTTCCATTAGGATATGGCATTGTCAATAATTAGCGGACAGAGAAATGAATTGAACTTCTTGCGGAATATGCCTCTTCCTATTGACATTAACTGATTGATTGATTGAAGGATGGCATGGATAATTGCCTTCTTCTATTGATAAGTTTCACTGCAGAATTCACAGTGCACAATTAAAGGGCAACCAAGCTTAAGAGGGCTAATGGGGGAGAAATGGAGCCATATACCCCACACTTGCACCTACTCCACATTCAGTTGCCTTGAGATTGTGTACAGTATATAACCGATAACAATATCGTAAAAGACAATTCAAGGCATTTATTGCTTCTAGACAACACAGTATGTAAAACATTACAGCGAGCTCGTTGGAATATGTGCACATTGTATCTTTTTAACAAGCAGCAAACGAAGCAACTGTTAATTGCTTGTTAGAAAAACTCAACTTGTTATTTCGTTAAACTGCGTGTTCAGTGGCTCCGCAGAACAGTAAGCACGGAAAAGACTTTGAGATTTCACCATATATCTGGGCGAAATAGCGACACAAAACTCTGGGAAGTTGTGGCTCGCAAACTAATCATTTAAAGGTGCGCCAATCGCCCCCATTCCTAAAGATACCTGCACCCAAAGTTGCACTCGGCACTGGTACAAACTTTCTTTTTCAAATCATGCGCAATGTGAATACAAATGAAGCCAACAGGATTTCACATTTTGTCGCACATTGTCCAGATGCTGATTTTTAGTGCTAATTCCTGCCGCTAGTTGGTGCTAGAGTGCAATGGCCTTAATCCATCAGAAGCAATGTACTGCACCATCTAGCGGCAGGAATTAGCACTAAAAATAGGCGTCTGGACAATGTGCGAAAAAATGTGAAATCCCAATGGCTTCATTTGTATTAATGTTGGGGAACTCTGGAGTTACCAGAGGGTAATTTACGCTGAGGGGGAAATTGTGGGAATTTTGATATAACAGACACAACTATTGTAGACTGAAATTATAAAGAAATTATGGGGAAACACTGCATCGTGGGTAACAAATCTATCTATCTATCTATCTATCTATCTATCTATCATCTATCTATCTATCTATCTATCTATCTATCTATCTATCTATCTATCTATCTATCTATCTATCTATCTATCTATCTATCTATTATCTATCTGTCTGTCTGTCTGTCTGTCTGTCTGTCTGTCTGTCTATCTATCTATCTATCTATCTATCTATCTATCTATCTATCTATGAATTTATCTATGAATCTATCTATCTATCTATCTATCTATCTATCTGTCTGTCTGTCTGTCTGTCTGTCTGTCTGTCTGTCTGTCTGTCTGTCTATCTATCTATCTATCTATCTCTATGACTTTATCTATGAATCTCTCTCTCTCTCTCTCTCATCTATCTATCTATCTATCTATCTATCTATCTATCTATCTATCTATCTATCTATCTATCTATCTATCTATCTATCTATCTATCTATCTATCTATCTATCTATCATGTGCATGCACTTGTACCCCGGTCATGAAGTCTGTGTAATTTGGGCTATTGAGATGCATTTATCATTGTAATTAAAATGTAAAGGGCTGTCATTTATTCATGCAAATAAAAGAGGAAGGATTTAGAATCCTCTTGAATCCCGCATTGATTTAGATGATAGTAAAATAAATGAGTATGGACAAACTGGTAATTACCCACTACAAATCATTTAAAGGGGGACCGGCTTGTACAGTAATAAATAGATCTATAGGGAAATGTGTCACACAAGTAACCAAAAAAACAAAAACAATGGGAGTGATTTAATGGTGTGTTTTTTTAAAGGGCAACTAAACAATCAGGGGGAAAATGTTTAAAGTATTCAATTGCAAAGAAAAGATGGTAAATTGAAGGCATTTTTATAAAGCTTCATTGTAAATCAGTATTGCATATCCCATTCCGGTTGTTATTCAATTACAGGGAGCTAAGTGTAAATGATGTCATCATTAATGGCCTTTAATAAGGATAATTTATACAGGTTATATAAGGCTGAAGTATATTACAGAAATATTCACCATTGCTTTAAAGTGATTATGTAAGGTGCATTTTATTGTTATTTTCTGCACACCTTTATAAAAATGCTTCTTACATTTTCCTGATGAATTATTCTCAGTACTGTTGATTGCCATGTATTTCTCAGTACAAGTTTGGGCGGTTCCTGTTTATTTGTGTACAAGAGAATGCCTATTCTTGAATAGTTTTATGGGATCTCTCTGTACAGGCTATGAGCAAACTTAGGGGGCTGTTCCTGCTGAATTGTGCTTAGTACAGGGTATACCAGGGGTATCAGTGGTGTAACTAGATATTACTGGCCCAACAGCAAATTAATTTTAGGGCCCCAACATATCCAGAGGTTTTCCTGTTTTACCATTATATGTTGACATTGCTATTTAGTAAGGGTCTCATGAGGCCCTGATACCTCCTGGGCCCCCCTACAGCCACAGGGTCTGCTTCCTCTGTAGTTACGTCCCTGATACCTATACTGCCATAGTTTTATGGTATCTCTCTGTACAGACTATGAGCAAACTTAGGGGGCTGTTCCTGCTGAATTGTGCTTAGTACACGGGAATCCCTAAGATGCCATAGTTTTATGTTATATCTCTATACAGACTATGAGTAAACTTAGAGGACTGTTCCTGCTGAATTGTGCTTAGTACAGGGGAATACTTATGCTGCCATAGTTTTATGGTATCTTTCTGTACAGACAAGGAGCAGACTTAGGGGGCTGTTGCTGCTGAATTGTGCTTAGTAGAGCGGAATACCTATGCTGTCATAGTTTTATGGGATCTCGCTGTACAGACTATGAGCAAACTTAGGGACTGTTCCTGCTGAATTGTGCTTAGTACAAGGGAATACCTATGCTGCCAAAATTGTTATGGTATCTCTCAGTACAGGTTATAAGCAAAATGCAGGTGTAGTTAGTAATACCTTCAAAGTTTTATGACTAATTACTGTTGGAGGCAACCCAATCCCATTTTGTAGAGATTCCCTTGTCATTTATAAAAAGCAAAACTCCAAAACTGGCCCATCTAGGAGGCCTAGAGCAGTGGCTGGGGGGTGTCACAACCTCAATAAAAGTTACAGTGTGATTTTGGGGAAATGCCTATATGGTCACCTAGATGCTCTTCATCTTTTATACTTCTTGGTCCACCATGGAGGTCAACACCAGTGAAATTTGTGGGTAAACACTTACTTTAAGCCCAATGTGTTGAAAGTACTGTGGGTGAATGCGGAATATCAAGAGAGGGCCATAATGTTTGACCTCAAAGGGGGAAGGCTTGAATCAAAATAGTCTGAAAACTACATGTTGGATCCAATTGGTAACTATAGGATACTAGACCAGCGCAAACATTTCTATGGACAAACCAAAAAACTTTAAGAAACCGTAAATGGATTCTGTCATGGGAAAACGTTCTTTTTTTTCAAAACACATCGGTTAATAGTGCTGCTACAACAGAATCCTGCTCTGAAAGCTGTTTTTCAAAAAAAGCAAACAGTTTTGCTTTTATATTTAATTTTAAAATCTCATATGGGGCTAGACATATTGACACATTTTCATTTTCCCAGGTGCCCGCAGTCATGTGACTTGTGCTCCCATTTTTAATGGCTTAGGCTGCCGCTTTGGCTCATTTGAATAAACCTGCTCCAGTCCAGTTACCCAAAAAGAGATTTGTTTTCATTGTCAAACTTGTGGTTGACTAAATAGAACTTGTTCTAAAATGAAGATTGTCCACTCAGAAGAAAAAGTTACATGTATTTTATTCATGGAATAAAACACATGTATTTTTTTCTTCATTTTTCATCTTCAATCTTCATTTTTGGAATGTGTATAATGCCTTGGTGACTCTGATGGGGAGTCCGGTTTGGATTAGCATCATACGTTTAGGTGTTTGGGTGTGAATCCTCTAACCCATTTTTTTCCTGACTAATTGGAGCTGACTGTTAGTTGGGTGCTATAGAATACTGTACCGATACAAATTTTCCCATACAGTTTTGATTGGTGCTTCCCACCCCTACTTAAAAGGGAACCTCTTCCTGTACTGGAGGTACCTCCCCCAAAAGGTGGCACTCAAGCTTATGGTGGAGGATTGTAAGTGGAGTAGTTGGGTGTCTACAGTTGTAGTTACACTAGACTGCTGCATATGGGAAATCTTGTATCATCTCTGTGCCCTGACACAACATAATTTCTTTCGCCGTTTAAGCTTTTTGTTTGATATAAATGGTATAATTATCTGAACCCTGTCAATGTCAGTGGAAATAAATAAAGCATTTTGCTCTCAAGTCCAACAAATTATCGTTAGTTTCACTAATTCCCATTAACCTTTTGCACCAAGAACAAGTCCATTACCGTTCATGGCTTTTATATAGCTGCCATAATGGGCTGTTCCCGTGCTCCCGCCGCGGCTTGAAAATCTCACATTGTTCTGTTTTATCCATGACTTTGCTTTCACTCTCCTTCCATTTTGCAATGTTGTCCTCGCATGCAAACCCCAAAAGAAATTATTAATTAATATTGATGACAAATGTATAAACAAATGGATGAATTAGTATGCTCATCTTGCCTTCTTTCTGTTTGTTATTTTGCCATTTTAAATGCAGTGGCTTTTTTACCCGATGGAAAAAGAGATAGAGACCATTCTTACTTGAGGCCCCTTTACTTTTGCGTATTTTGGCAGTATGACCTCCATTCATTCACATTTGCCCATGTCTCATGCTACAATAGCACCCATCATACAGTAGATCTACTATGTAATCTGGATAGCCCAAGTTCATTCACAGGGTTCCTTTTATCTAAAGTAAGCTCTCTGAGTGGACCACAAAAATTTAAATCTTCAGGTGCCCATACATGGATAAATATTGGCCGCTAATTTGGTAAAATTGCACCCATCATACTGTAGATCGCCTAGATCTGCTTAGGTCAAATTCAATCACAAGTTCCCCTTTAATTACAGTAAGCTCTCTGGGTAGGCCACAGAAAGTTATATTTCTAGGTGTCCATGCATGGATAGATTTGGCTGCTGATTTTGCCCATGTCTCATGCTACAATAGCACCCATCATACTGTAGATATCATATGTAGATCTGGATAGCTCAGGTTCATTCTAAAGGTCTCCTTTATCTACAGTTAGCTCTCTGGGTGGGCCACAGAAAATAAAATCTTCAGATGCCCATACGTGGGTAGATATCGTCTGTTAATTTGGCCCATGTCTCATGCAACAGTAGAACCCATCATACTGTTGATCTCCTAGATTTGCTTAGCTCAAGTTCATTCACAAGGTTCCCTTTATCTACACAATGCTTTCTGTATGGGCCCCAATTTGGCCCATGTCTCATGCTACAATAGCACTAATCATACTGTAGATATTATATGTTGATCTGGATAGCTCAGGTTCATTCCCAAGGTCTCCTTTATCTACTCTCTCGTGGGTCGCGGAAAATAAAATCTTCAGGTGCCCATACTGTACATGGGTAGGTATTGGCTGCTGATTTGTCATGCAACAGTAGAACCCATCATTCTGTAGATCTCCTAGATTTGCGTAGCTCAAGTTCATTCACAAGTTTCCCTTTATCTACAGAATGCTCTCTTGGTGGGCCACAGAAAGTGCAATCTCCAAGTGTCCATACATGGGTAGATATTGGCTGCTAAGTTGGCCAATGTCTCATGCTACAATAGCACTAATCATACTTTTGATCTCTTAGATCTGGTAAAATCAAGTTCAGTTCTGAGGTGCTATTTATCTACAATAAACTCTCTGGATGGGCCACAGAAAGTGAAATGTTCAGGTGTCCCTAAATCGGAAGATAATTTGTCCATCTTGTGCTGCAATAAAACCCATCATACTGTAGATCTCTTTGATCTTCTTAGCTTAAGTTCATTCACAGGGTCCCCTTTATCTACAGTGTGCTCTCTGGGTAGGCCACAGAAAGAGCAAGCTTCAGGTACCCATGCATGGTTAGATATTGGCTGCCAATTTGACCCATGTCCCATGCAACAATAGAACCCACCATTCTGTATTTCTCCTAGATCCACTTAGCTCAAGTTCATTCACAAGGTTCCCTTTAATCTACAGTAAGCTTTCGAGGTTGGACACTGAGGGGCAGATTTATCAAGGGTCGAATTGAAAATTTAAATTCGAATTTTCAAAATTTTTTATGGTTATTCAAATTTGATTTGAGTTTGTTAAAAAAATTCATATTTGATTTTCGAGATTCATCATACTCTGGCCCTATATGAATTCGAATTTGATTATTTGTCAATTAAAACCTGTCGAATTGTGGCTTGAGTCAAAGGGAGAGGTCCAGGGATCAATTTGGAGTTGTTTTCAGCCTTCCTGAATCAAGTTTTTTTTCAGGTCGATTTAATTTTTGGGATTTTTTAAAATAAATTGTAATTGTCGAATTTCGAATTTATGGGAGTTTAGGGGAGTTTTTAAGAACTCACATGAATTTGAAATTCAATCTTTGATAAATGTGCCTTCCCATGTTGTTTTGGGTTCCCATATGTGGGTAGATACTAGCTGCTAATTTGGTCACTCAATATCTGCAACCAATGGGTCATGTAGGAACCCCAAACCATCTCTTCTTCAACAGTTGTCTTTCAGATATTGTTTATGGGTGGGAGACACCCTCAACTACACTGGTACTTTAATTTGCTTCTCCGAGAGACACACATTGCCGAGGGTCATCTGATTCTATATGAGCTACACATAATCACCAGTGCCTCCCTCCAACCTACCCCTGAGAAACAACCACAGGCTGCCCTTCCCCTTGAACCCCAGTCCTATGCAGCACAAGTGATACTTCTGTAGATCTCTCCTCTGTATCATTTAGTAACAAGATGCCAATGGCACATCCACTCAGATTTATTATGGAAATAAACTCTCCTTTTTGTTGCTAAGATACTAATAATAATTAGGTTTTTGCATCAAGAAATAATTTAGAAACCTGCTGAATCTAATATATCATTTTGTATGTTAGAAAATTGGTTTTAATAGCGATGATAATTAACATACTGGATGCAGCGCCGCGCTTAGCACAGTAAATATAACATTAAGGCTTGCTACTAATGGTGCCAATCAATTAAATCAAAGGGAGCTCGAGATGTTAGTATGCTTGTGAATGCGAGATGCGGGTGCAGTGTTAAGCATTATAATGTGCACCAAACTGCGCTCAAAAAAATGCCACACATAATGCTCCTGGCCCAAATGAGTAATTTCTGCCATGTACTGTGGTCAGTTGAAGTGCAAACTCAAACCGTGCCTACATGCCACCCTTTGAATTGTGGGTGATGGTTGCAACCAATTCTGCTCTATCCATAATTGGACTATCTAATACATTGTATAGGGGGGCACTGTAGGTTATCCAAGAACTTCATAGGTGCTCTAAATCTATGGTAAAGGGTAGAGGCAACCATATGATAGTTGGGTTATCTGGTTCATGTTTATGATACTATTGGAATCTAAAGGCATTTAGGGACTTTTGTGGTTGAATCCACTTCAATCTATTCAATGACCCATTTGTAAGTGCGAGGGGGTTCTAAAATATAATTATGTGTTCATGAAATTTTCATAAGGATATAGGCAACCACACGGCCCACCACATGATGCCACTCAATTTCATTCAAGGTGACAAGGCCACTTTAATGCTGACCATGACATTTTTTCATGCACAGCCATTAAATATTATATTAAGAGTTGAGATGTTTGTGGTCCATTCAATTATTTATAAGCATTCCGCCCATCTCTATTTTTATTTACTGAAAACATTGCTGTAGATGTTTCAGGCAAACAAAAGAATGTATTGAGTCCTTGATTGAGTGCCGTAAAAGTGGCGTCTTTTTAAACAATATAGGATAGGATGGAGCTGACAATCCGCAGGCCCTGCGGCAAAAATTACTTTATTAACACAACATGTTTCGGATCATCATGGATCCTTTTCCAGACACTTGAAAAAGAATCCATGATGATCCGAAACATGTTGTGTTAATAAAGTAATTTTTGCAGCAGAGCCTGCGGATTGTCAGCTCCATCCTATCCTATAATGCATAAGTAATACGTTTGGCCTGGCTGGTGTGGCCCTAATAGGAAAGTGAGCAGCTATACAGATGGAGATCGTTTGAACAAAACTCCATTTGTCTTTTTAAACAATGTAAAGAGTGCTTAAAAGAAAAGCCATAAAGCAAGCTGAATTCATGAGAAAGGGTGAGAGTCCCAGATACAAATAACTGTAGGTGCTGTAGATTCAGACACAAATATATTTATTGGGAGAGATTCTTGGATGTTGCACTACAGATTTGTACAGGGGCATATGTACCTTGATATTTTAGAAATAAGATGAAATTCTAATGACATTTTTATGTTTGAAATTCTTGGGAAGAAGAAATGAAAGCTACTTTGAAGCCCAATACATGATTATGCAGTGTCTACACCTAATGGGGTTCAGCAGCACTGTATCCATGATGAGCGGACATAGGTGTCCACACTCCTGCCCCCAACCACATGGCACAACACACTACACCCTAACATATCTGTAAATGACCTCAATTTATAACCATGAACCTTCATATTGAAGAAAAAGAGAACAATGTACAATACTTGTCTTTCTTGGAGCTCCAGTCCTTAATTCCTAAGCAGGACCCCTAATAGTCCCTATGGGCCTTTCATGGCCTCAAGACTTCAAGGCAGGTGTTATTTTTAGGGTTCCTTTGTATCTGCAAACCTTTCACTTTGCACCTATCACCTTTTCAGCACAACAGAAGATATTAAGGCACAAGATATTAATATAGAGAAGCTGGTGGCACCAAGAGGGCTTCAGAACTTGGCTGGAATAGGACAAACTAGACAAGTACTCTCCGACTTCCTACAATTCTTTGAGAGCAGTGGAAGCTACTCTACAAATAACTGTAGGTGCTGTAGATTCAGATACAAATATATTTATTGGGAGAGATTCTTGGATGTTGCACTACAGATCTGTACAGGGACATTTGTACCTTGATATTTCAGAAATAAGATGAAATTCTAATGACATTTTTAATTTTGAAATTGTTGGGAAGAAGAAGTGAAAGCTACTTTGAAGCCCAATACATGATTATACAGTGTCTACCTAATGGGGTTCACTAGCACTGTATCCATGATAAGTGGACATAGGTGTCCCCACTCCTGCCCACGGCCACATGGCACAACAAAGCTCAGTACTGCTTATTTGCACCCCAATGCCTCTGTAAATTACCTCAATGTATAACCATGAACTTTCAGATTGAAGAAAAAGATAACAATGTACAATACATTTCTTTCTTGAAACTCCAGTCCATAATTCCTAAGCAGGACCCCCTAATCTTCTCTGTTGGCCTTTTATGGCCTCAAGACAGGTGTTATTTTCAGGGTTCCTTTGCATCTGCAAACTTTTCACTTATACCTTTTGCCTTATTCAGTGAGGCAGAAGATACAGTAGTTTGGCACAAGATATAATTAAGAGAAGCTGGTGGCAGTAGCACCAAGAGGCCTTCAGAACTTGGCTGGGCAAGGACAAACTAGACAACTAGTCATTCTTTGAAAACAGCAGAAGCTACTTTGAAGCCCAATACATGATTATGCAGTGTCTCCACCTAATGGAGTTCGGCAGCACTGTATCCATGTTGAGCAGACATAGGCGTCTCCTGCTCCCAACAATATGGCACAACAAAGCTATGTACTGCAATGTCTCTATAAATGTTTTATATTGAAGAAAAGCATAACAATGTACAATACCTCTCTTTCTTAGAGCTCCGGTTCTTCATTCTTAAGAAGGACCCCCACTAGTCTCAATCGGCCTGTTATAACCTCAAGACCTCAAGGCAGGTGTTATTTTTAGGATTTTGTTACATCTGCAAACCTTTCACTTTGCACCTTTGCCTTCAGCAAAGCAGAAGATATTTTGGCAGAAGACACTAATATAGCTGGAGGCACCAAAAGGGCATCAGATCTTGGCTGGACAAAAATACCCTCTACTTCCTCCATAAACTTGTTGATGCCAATTAATATGCCAATCACATAGCACTGGAACAAGAAGGATACATTTTCGATGAACTAAGCATTCCAAATGTTTCAGGTATAAAGACATTTTCTTCTAAGCGTAAATATGTTAATCATATAAATTTCTACTTCGTCTTGCTGTTGCACTTACTCTTACTTCATCTCTTTCTAGCCCCCCCAGTCGCATTTCTTCCCTCTTGCCATGTTGACACTTTAATGTCAGGTTATTCTGAACATGTCAATACAATGAAGGTTCTACATCTTCTCATTTTATTGCTGCCTACTGGGGATTTCGCCTGTTAAAGACAAAGCTTAAATAAACAGTCCGGTGGTTTATACTGAGCCTGTGGGGATTCTATTTTTCCCCCCTCTCAGAGCATTATAACATAAATGACTTAGTGCCGGCCTATGAAAATCTTGTAAAATGATATAACGGGAGAAAGGTTAGAATCGTGACCAATGACACCTTTTGTTTTCTCATTCTCTCTAAATCATGGATGGTCATAAATAAGCATTCAGTGACTCCTTTTCCTTTCCTTTCCCTTTTTATCCCATCAGGACATCTTGGTGCCACCAACAATATGGAAGCTTAAAGCCCCCCCAAGAGGTTTAACATAAGCCTCTAGTAGAAGTGGGGTATCTGCAGGGCCGCTCCTGCCATGAGGGAAGGTGAGGCAAGGCGGCAATGAGTGGCCACCTCTAGTAACTTTCTCCGCTAGTGCACAGAGTGCTATTGCTTTTATTACACTAGTGATGCTGCACCCCTTTGACCTGCTCCAACGCTAATGTTTTAAGCACCACAGCAGCCACAGGATCACCCCTGGGTGTCTGTATGATATAAGCAGGCTCTAGGCTGGTTTGAAACCTCCAAATCATGTGGGAAAAGAGTGTGGATGAACAGTTGCTGCCTTTCCTTGTCAAATGGACCTATAAGGATCTTGTAGTTCCTCAATGTCAGGTTTCTTCCATTTGTAATAAAGTAGTGGAACTGCAAAGCTGCATTCTTTAGGGCTGCTTTATGCTTTATCCATTATCCTTCCCTATGGTAGACAAAGCCACGGTCAAAGGTAATGCCAAGTGGATATACTGTATAAAGGAAGGGATTGTGGCTGTGGGAAAGAAGGTATAGTAGGGGGAGAAGGTGCCTATAGTAGCTGTGGGATAATAGTCTCTGGGAAGGGAGTGTGGCTGTGGGATAGCAGGTATAGTAGGGAGAGATGGTGCCTATAGTAAGAGTGGGATAATAGTCTCTGGGAAGGGAGTGTGACTGTGGGATAGCAGGTATAGTAGGGAGAGATGGTGCCTATAGTAACAGTGGGATAATAGTCTCTGGGAAGGGAGTGTGACTGTGGGATAGCAGGTATAGTAGGGAGAGATGGTGCCTATAGTAACAGTGGGATAATAGTCTCTGGGAAGGGAGTGTGACTGTGGGATAGCAGGTATAGTAGGGAGAGATGGTGCCTATAGTAACAGTGGGATAATAGTCTCTGGGAAGGGAGTGTGAATGTGGGATAGCAGGTATAGTAGGGAGAGATGGTGCCTATAGTAACAGTGGATAATAGTCTCTGGGAAGGGAGTGTGACTGTGGGATAGCAGGTATAGTAGGGAGAGATGGTGCCTATAGTAACGGTGGAATAATAGTCTCTGGGAAGGGAGTGTGACTGTGGGATAGCAGGTATAGTAGGGAGAGATGGTGCCTATAGTAACAGTGGATAATAGTCTCTGGGAAGGGAGTGTGACTGTGGGATAGCAGGTATAGTAGGGAGAGATGGTGCCTATAGTAACAGTGGGATAATAGTCTCTGGGAAGGGAGTGTGACTGTGGGATAGCAGGTATAGTAGGGAGAGATGGTGCCTATAGTAACAGTGGATAATAGTCTCTGGGAAGGGAGTGTGACTGTGGGATAGCAGGTATAGTAGGGAGAGATGGTGCCTATAGTAACAGTGGAATAATAGTCTCTGGGAAGGGAGTGTGACTGTGGGATAGCAGGTATAGTAGGGAGAGATGGTGCCTATAGTAACAGTGGATAATAGTCTCTGGGAAGGGAGTGTGACTGTGGGATAGCAGGTATAGTAGGGAGAGATGGTGCCCATAGTAACAGTGGGATAATAGTCTCTGGGAAGGGAGTGTGACTGTGGGATAGCAGGTATAGTAGGGAGAGATGGTGTCTATAGTAACAGTGGGATAATAGTCTCTGGGAAGGGAGTGTGACTGTGGGATAGCAGGTATAGTAGGGAGAGATGGTGCCTTTAGTAACAGTGGATAATAGTCTCTGGGAAAGGAGTGTGACTGTGGGATAGCAGGTATAGTAGGGAGAGATGGTGCCTATAGTAACAGTGGGATAATAGTCTCTGGGAAGGGAGTGTGTCTGTGGGATAGCAGGTATAGTAGGGAGAGATGGTGCCTATAGTAACAGTGGGATACTAGTCTCTGGGAAGGGAGTGTTACTGTGGGATAGCAGGTATAGTAGGGAGAGATGGTGCCTATAGTAACAGTGGGATAATAGTCTCTGGGAAGGGAGTTTTACTGTGGGATAGCAGGTATAGTAGGGAGAGATGGTGCCTATAGTAACAGTGGAATAATAGTCTCTGGGAAGGGAGTGTGACTGTGGGATAGCAGGTATAGTAGGGAGAGATGGTGCCTATAGTAACAGTGGATAATAGTCTCTGGGAAGGGAGTGTGACTGTGGGATAGCAGGTATAGTAGGGAGAGATGGTGCCTATAGTAACAGTGGGATAATAGTCTCTGGGAAGGGAGTGTGACTGTGGGATAGCAGGTATAGTAGGGAGAGATGGTGTCTATAGTAACAGTGGGATAATAGTCTCTGGGAAGGGAGTGTGACTGTGGGATAGCAGGTATAGTAGGGAGAGATGGTGCCTATAGTAACAGTGGGATAATAGTCTCTGGGAAGGGAGTGTGACTGTGGGATAGCAGGTATAGTAGGGAGAGATGGTGCCTATAGTAACAGTGGGATAATAGTCTCTGGGAAGGGAGTGTTACTGTTGGGATAGCAGGTATAGTAGGGAGAGATGGTGCCTATAGTAACAGTGGGATAATAGTCTCTGGGAAGGGAGTGTTACTGTGGGATAGCAGGTATAGTAGGGAGAGATGGTGCCTATAGTAACAGTGGATAATAGTCTCTGGGAAGGGAGTGTGACTGTGGGATAGCAGGTATAGTAGGGAGAGATAGTGCCTATAGTAATAGTGGAATAATAGTCTCTGGGAAGGGAGTGTGACTGTGGGATAGCAGGTATAGTAGGGAGAGATGGTGCCTATAGTAACAGTGGATAATAGTCTCTGGGAAGGGAGTGTGACTGTGGGATAGCAGGTATAGTAGGGAGAGATGGTGCCTATAGTAACAGTGGGATAATAGTCTCTGGGAAGGGAGTGTGACTGTGGGATAGCAGGTATAGTAGGGAGAGATGGTGCCTATAGTAACAGTGGGATAATAGTCTCTGGGAAGGGAGTGTGACTGTGGGATAGCAGGTATAGTAGGCTGAACAAGCTGCTGAACAAGACACAGAATCACTAGATCAGGTCAAGGTAATGACGACTATAAACAGAGATGAGCTGTGAGATGCATCTTCAGGCGCAGACACCTTTACAGCTCAGACAGTCAATATTTTAATCCTTCATAAAAGCCTCAAAGTGCAACAAAATAAAATCTATTGAATGGTGAATTATGCCTCTATTACAAGGTTATTCCATGTGTTAAAGAAGGAACGTGAGGAATTGAAGAATAAGAGTTGCAAAACACTAAGATAAATATCCCCTGGTTTTACAAGAATAGAGAGGAAAAAAAGCAAGAAAAACCAAAACCCAAAAAAACTTTATCCCAAGGGCTCCAGTTAATTGACCCCTTTCAATCTGTAACACAGAAGATCAGCGCTTTATAAAGCAGCGGGATTTATAGGTGGTAAAATAATCAATAGGAGCAACAATTCATAAATCCTGTAATAATTAAAGGAGCGTGCCTTATGAAAGATAGGCTGCGGGTTAAAATACAGTGGCATAAAGCTGCCACCCTCTGACACCCTGGTACCTAGAGATGATCTACCTGAAGTGAAATAGCTTTACGGCACAGGGAGAAGCGCTGCTTGTACTAATGTATATCACTATAACTCCAGGTACAGACTCGTAAAGGCAAAGCAAACGTAAGGGATTCACTCAACATTGAGAGAAAATGGCAGAATCTGCCCCCCTCCCCAATGTCTACAATCCCTAACTTCCTATCCCCAGGCTGACAGTCCTCTTTTTATAAAATGCTCTAGCTGGGGTTATGTTATGCAGAGTGTGTTGATGCTTAATCACTTGTTTGGAAAACTCAGTTCTGTTCAGGCACTCAGCTTGCTTCAATGCAGGGGGATACCAGGGAGCAGTTATTACTCGGCACAAAAATAAGAAGTTGGAGATTTTGCCGGTGGGTTTTCCCAGAGACCAAAACTGGTTAGTCTTTTGGGTTACTGAACACTAAACATGCTGACGTAAGCTATTTCTGTTATTATTGGACTTTCTTCTGAGTCTTTTCTGTTACCATTGATCGGTGCTGGAAGCTGTTTGATTTCACAATAAACTGACTACTTTTCCTTTCACCTTGGAGTTGCCTGCATTTATGGTGCAAACCCTGCTGTGAGCCCCTATCCTTCTCACTAGATATTGGCAGAACTGTACTTCACCCACTACTTTCCCTCTCCGAGTGGCGCATGTGCAAGAAAATCTCCGTACATGTGCAGAACAGAGGGGTGGCCCTAATCTTTTTTGAAAGTATTTTTTTCAGGTTTGCTTGGAATTATATTGTCCCCTTGGAATAATATTGTCCACATGGAGTAATATTGTCCCCATGGAGTCATATTTTACTCTTGGAGTTAAATTGTTTCCGTTGGTGCCATATTTTACCCTTGCATTCATGCTGTACCCATGGAGTCATATTGTACTAACGGAGTCATATTGTATTAATGGAGTCATATTGTACTAATGGAGTCTGTAATGTTTCTGATTGTGAGGTTTAAACTGTAAATAGGAGATATTCTTGTTGTAAGGGATCTGTATTTCTATCAGTCCAGCTAAACTTAAGATGGCCGCAGGACCTCCCACATCAACAAGTTACACACTGTTATGTATAAAGCATTATCATGTTATAGCGACACCTAGTGTTCGCCACATTATATTACATCTCCCTTCTTTTAAAGAACATAACCATGAAAGTATTAAAGCATAGAGAAACATTAATGAAAATGTAAATAAGCATAATTATAAGTTCAGTCGTTGGGGTGGCTTCACCATTCGACCACATCTTGTAGTTTTCATGTTTCTGTTCTGTGGTTGTACTCCTGCACCGGCATTTGTCGACTCAGTGTCTGATGAAGGAACTTGCGAACTATGGTGCAGTTCAGGCTGCTCCACTGGTGTACTTTCACTTACTTCAAAATCATCATCTAAACTGTTTGTAGATAGTGGTGCACATTTTTTGATCACCATCATCAGTTTCTACCAGGTATGATCTTGGTGTTTGTAACTTAGAAGTCACATGTCCTGGTTGCCATTTTCCTCCAGGCTTTTGCATCATGACCCGATCTCCCTCCTGCAGGACAGATAATGGCCTAGCACCTCTGTTGTAGTCATATTGTACTAACGGAGTCATATTGTACTAACGGAGTCATATTGTACTAATGGAGTCATATTGTATTAATGGAGTCATATTGTACTAACAGAGTCATATTGTATTAATGGAGTCATATTGTACTAATGGAGTCATATTGTATTAATGGAGTCATATTGTACTAACGGAGTCATATTGTACTAACAGAGTCATATTGTATTAATGGAGTCATATTGTACTATTGGAGTCATATTGTACTAATGGAGTCACATTGTACTATTGGAGTCATATTGTATTAATGGAGTCACATTGTACTATTGGAGTCATATTGTCCCCATGGAGTCATATTGTACCTGTAAAGTCATATTGTTCCCATAGAGTAATATTGTACCCTTGGCATTATATTGTAGTATAATAATGTCAGTATATTGAGTATATTACCCTTGGAGTCACATTGTCCGCATGGAGTAATACTTTACCACTGGAGTTCTATTTTACCCTTGCAGTCATATTGTCACCATGGATTCCTTTAGTATGTTTGAAATCCAATTGTCCCCATGGAGTCATAATTTAACCTTGGACTCCTATTGTCCCCACGGAATCCTTTTATACAGTACCTTTGGAGTCCAATTGTCCCCAAGAAGTCATATTTTGGGAGTTATAGTGTCCCTATGGAGCCCTATTTTACCTATCCAGTCATATTGTCCCCATGGAGTCATATTTTACCCTTGGAGTCATATTGTCCCCATGGAGTTGTATTTTATCCTTTGGAGTCCCCATAGAGTCCCCATAGAGTCCTATTTTTACCTTGCAGTCATGTTGCCCCCATGGAATCCTTTTGTACCTTTGGAATCCTATTGTCCCCATGGAGTCATAATTTACCCTTGGAGTCACATTGTTCCTATGGAGTCATATTTTACCCTTGCAGTCTTATTGTACCCCTGAAGTACTGTAGGGGCTTCTATAGCTTTAATGGTTATTCCTAAATATTTATAGAGTGAACCACCACAATGAGTTATGCTTTTTATTAATTTAGAGGGCTCTTTCCTTGTGAAGTCCTTCGCCCTCTAGGTGGGGATTTGTAAGAAATTACCATCTTGATTTTGTTATTTAATATGAAAGCTGTTGTTCAGGGAACTTACATGAAGCCCTGATTATCATAACAAAGATTTTCCTGTGACTACTAAGGCCTATGTCTGCTGTGGGGACCATAAAACTGATTTTGTATGCAAGAAAACTTCCTCAACAGGATGCAGGCAAGTTGGGGGTTTATCACAGCATCTTGGCAGTTGGGAGGGTCTCTGTGGAGGCAGGTGAGAACCCAGGATAAAAGAACGCTGGACAATGTGGAAGGGGGCTGGGCAGCTGAGAGGAGGCAGGAGAGAGCTAAAGAAGCCGGAGGAGCCGGGGACAAGACAACATGTGAGGAATGCAGACCAGAGGGGAAGGCAGAGATGGTGAACTCTATTCCTCTGCCTTTTTGGTAACAACAATGTAGACTTGTGTAATGTGTAACTGTAAATATTGTAATTATTGTTTAGTTCGAGTGTAATCATTTATGTATAACAATTAGTGATGGGCGAATTTGCGTCGTTTCGCCGGAAAATGTGCGAATTTCCTGTGAAATTCACGTAACGTCGAAATGTATTCGCTGGCGGCAAATCACGCAAATTTGCCGTGAATGTGCACCTGGCGAATAAATTCGCCCATCACTAATAACAATCCATTGATTTATTTCACAATATATCGCTTTAAAATACGCTTATGGGTGTGGATTCATTGTCTGCTTGCTTAAAAGAACCAAAACCCTAGTAAGTGGGTTGAGGTATATTGATATTACTATTATAAATGATATAATATACTATAAAAACTTACACTGCTGTCTCCATGGAGTCATTTTTTACCCTTGGAGTCATACTGTCCCCATAGAGTCCTATTGTACCTTTGGAGTTATATTGTCCCCATGGAGTCATATTGTTCCAGTGGAGTCATATTCTACCCATGAACTAATCATCTTTTTGATCCTCCACCGCAATATATTTCCCCCCATTTTGATTTTTGTTTCCCACCTGTGCCCACAACTGCCTTAAATGTAAATGGGCAGCAGCCAATGGGGGTCAGTTGTTACCAGGGACAATATTTATAATCACAGTCCAAGGTAGAAATTTCAGCTTAATATTATTAAAGTGACTGGTAGGAAGAAGAGCTTCTTTGTTCCGTATGGATATACAATGCAGAGTGTGAATTCCAGGAAGCCACAATTAATTCCGTCCCACTCGATATCTGGCTGCTGAAGCATGATTGACTGTATAAGCAACATTGTATCTGTCACCCTCCAATGGCAATGACAGAAGAGAACAAATAGACTTATTTATTGATGTTGGTGTTGTTCTCCTCCTCTGTGCTTTAATAACACACTGTGCGCACTTCAATAATTTAATGGCCTCATAAATTAATGCACAAGCAATCAGGGTTGATAAAATGTAACACAACGAACAAACGATTAGAATCAACTGAAGACGGCAACCGAAACAGTGACAAAGTCAAAGGAAACTGAAAGTCATTGTGAGAGACACAGATCAACTGGGAATGTGTCGTTTTGTTGGCATAGACTGTAATGGAACAGGTCTAGTAACCCATAGCAACTGAGGAGTGGGTCAGCTGTTTTAAAGCAAATATTATCTTTCTATACGCCTTGCACAATGTTTGTTCCTCAAGGATCTGTATTAGGCATTAAAGGACAAGTTAATCCTAAAGGCAGAGACAGACGAGAAAATTCAGAGAGTAGTCGCCCGGCAACAAATCGCCTCCCGCTGGCTAGAATCGAAATCACCAGTGGGATGGCACTCAGATTGCTTAGTTTTCTGAAGTCGCCCAAAGTTTTCTCAGGGAGATTAGTCGCCCAAAGAAAAGCGATTTGTCGTCGGGCAACTAAATCTCCTCGAATCTTCTCGTCGGTCTCTGCCCTAAAGCAAACTTTTTGTGAGATTATTAGGGCACCTAATCTCAGGGGGCCAGCAGGGGCTCATTCAAATCTATGTTTTGGAGGTGCATACAGTTCAACATCATAAATAGCATGATGTGCAGCTTTACGCGCTTGAACCTGCCAATGAGCTGAAGTCATTCCACCAGTATCCAAAACAGACCAACTGCATGCCAGTGCTGCTTGTAAGAGCTTGCAGTCTAGATCTGCAGATTCCTTGAGCTGCCAGATGCCATTACCTAGGGTCAGACCAGGGCTGTGATTGAAAGGCCCACCTTGTGAATTTAAGGGCCCACCTCGCAGCGCCTCCCCCCCTCGTGCCGTGTATTTTTCTAACTTTCCTCCTGTGATTGGTGAAGAGGGGAAGATCTGGTGGTGGAAAGGGCCTCAGTCTGGGCAGGGAAGTGTGCCTGGGTCAGTGGGGCCCATGCAGACTGGGACCCACTGGGTTTTTCCCCAACTGGTTCTCAGCCCCAGTCTAACATTGGCCATTACCAGTCTTTATCCAAAGAGCAAAATTGGGCAATTAATGATCATATTCCCACACCTGTTATCCAGAATGCTTGGGACCTGGCGTTTCCTGAATAAAGGATCTTTCCATAATTTGGATCTTCATCCCTTAAGTCTACTAGAAAATCATGTAAACATGAAATAAACCCAATAGGCTGGTTTTGCCTCCAATAAAGAATAATTATATCTTAAGGTGGCCATAGACACACAGATCCTATCGTACGAATCGAGGATTAGTACAATTTTCGGATCGTGTGTGGCGTGTGCCTACATCTTTCGTCCGGTGGAGATCGTCGTTTGGTCGATCGGTCAGGTTTGATTTTGACCCGACCGATCCTGCCGGGGCCCGCGGCACATCGTAATCGGATCATTTGGCCATACGTCCGTACAATCAGATTACACCCAATATAGCCATGTTTGTTAATGGCATATCGGGGAAAGATCCGCTCCTTTGGCGATGTTGACAAACGAGCGGATTTTTGCATCTATGGCCACCTTTAGTTGGGATCAAGTACAAGCTACTGTTTTATTATTACAGAGAAAAAGGAAATCATTTTTAAAAACTTGTATTATTTGGATGCCAAACGGCCTTTCAGTAGTCCTAAACTTTCTGGATAACGGATTTATGGACAACGGATTCCATACCGTATATAGGTTTCAGCTTTGCCTGTTCTGTCTGGCAGTGACAAACTACACGGAGTTGTATGTTCAGAGTTCGAAGCAAATCTTACAATTCAGTTATTTATTTTTAATCATGAATTTAAATGTTATAGCTGGCGCTACATGTTTATATAAATTCTTTACAATGTTCCGTGTACGTTGTGCTTTCAGATTCACAAATGGGTTCCCTGGCTCTGGAGCGTTGCCTTCATATTCTAGAGAGAGATGGTATCACAAAGCAACGCCGGCTCTTTTGTTCTGCCTTTTTTTATGAGGACATGGGCGAAGAGCCTGGATTAACTCTGGCACTGAGTGTCCGGTCGATTAAGAAAAGCAATGAATGTTTCATAAAATATTATTTAGATAAAGTCAAAAAGAAAAGCCACTTACTGACAATGCAGATATGAACCGAAAGCTTCCAGCGGTGACAAATGTGTCTGAAAAACAGAGAAATGTGAATGAAAAGCTTCTAACAAAATTTTTATTCAACTGCATCAGTCTCAGGTCCCGTGTGTTAGACAATGCAACGCAAGTCTTTTTATTTTGACACACAATGCCATACAAGTTTATGGGTGCCATTTTTTCGGCGAAACAAGGCGAAAAAATTCGCCCATCCCTAGTCCTAGCCCCCCCCCCCACATACACTGATGGCACTCTCTCCTGGCCCCTCTCCCTATAAGCTTCCATCACAATGTTCTAGTCCCATCTACTGCTTGTGTTTTTAAAAATTCCAGTCCCATTCCCTTTAAGTTTCACTCAGTGTTTTAGTCCCACCCTCCACTTAAGTCACAGACTTAAGAAGGTAGGTTACTTTGTATCCCACATTTATGTCTTTTCTTCTGTCCAAATATTAATCTCATCGTGAGTATGTTGATGTGGAATTAATTGATTCATATAGACATGAACACACAGGTAGAACAAATAGCTGCAATCCCTTCTTCTGGATATGGATGTAGCTGGTGCAGTTGAGTCCAACTCGTAGGGTTGGGTAAATGTATGCCGGCTCACTCTCTACGAACACTAACATTATACAGTATTTGATTGTGACTTATGTAATGTTATTTCATGCAATAACAATTATTTTATGGTGAGAAAGAATCAGAAGAAGATGATTGGCCACTTGACACCTTCTCCCTATTCAGCCTTTGTCTTCACAAGAGGGTCGCAATCAAAGCTCAGAACCTGACAAATTTCCTACATCTTCTAAACGAGTGGCTTGTGTGTCCCCCTGCCCCTACAAAATCGTTATTCCCAGACTGATATGGAATAACAATACAACAGGGGTTGAATATTTCGTTGGTGTAAGTGTGTAACAATCGCAGAACTCACAACTGGTTGTGCTTATTCCTGATGGTTTAGGGAATTTTCCAATCAAATTCAATAAGACCTCAATCACTGGAATGACATTGTCCCATATATATATATGGGATGACTTTGAGGTAGTTGGCCAGCTTAAATATATTGCAATATATGGACAAACAATCCCTGTTTTGTTTAAAGGGTAAGGCATTTTTCAGTAGCAGTATGCACAAAATGTCGCTGTCTTAAATATATTGATAATGGGTTGAGTGCAGAGGACTCTTGTATTTGTCTATATTTATCTTGTGGTCACAGCCTCATTGCACCCCCGCCTAATGGTTTTAAAAATTAGTGTTGAGCACAACTTTCCCTTGTTTTATATATATATCTATATGAGGCTGAAGGGGTAGGAACAATGGTAACACCATAGAAAAGTACCTATAGGCACCAATAAAATGCATAGAGCAGCTGAACCCCCCCCCCTTAATATCTGACATGATGGCGGGAGGTGGAAGGCTAAACAGCTGCCGCAATACTGTGTCGGTTTAGGCTGGAAAAATAGAATTCTCTCAGTTTGTAACTGCTTTTATATACACAGAAATGCCCCGAATTTAACACCCCCAATGGGCCGGCAAATCCAAGGACGACAGGCCATACAGCTGTGATTAACACACAGCCACCGGATTAGGTCGGGATTAGTTGGGCATCCACAAGGGCACGTATTTAGCAAAATCTGCATTCCACATCGGAGAAAGCTAAGCATTTGCCAGAACGTTGGCTGCTGCCATTAATCAATGGACAAACAAGTCCTATGATTTTCTTCTCCTATGTTATAGTCCCTGGAAATGCAACGGCTGTCTCTAGACTTTGTAAAAAAACTAACTTTGAACAAACTTTTAGTAGTATGTAGAGAGGAATATTCTGAGACAACTTGCAATTGGTTTTCATTTTTTATTATTTGTGGCTTTTTATTCAGCAGCTCTCCAGTTTGCAATGTCAGCCATCTGTTTGCTAGGGTCCAAATCACCCTAGCAGCCATGCATTGATTTTAGTAAGATACAGGAATCTGAATAGGAGAGGGACTGAATAGAAAGAGGAGTAATAAAAAGTAGCAATAACTATATATTTGTAGCCTTACAGAGCATTTGTTGTTTAGATGGGCTCAGTGACCCCCTTTTCCAAGCAACCATGCATTGATTGGAATAAGCGACTGGAATATGAATAGGAGAGAGACTGAATAGAAAGAAGAGTAATAAAAAGTAGCAATAACTATACATTTGTAGCCTTAAGGAACATTTGTTGTTTAGATGGGGTCAGCGACCCCCTTTCCCTAGCAACCATGCATTGATCGGAATAAGAGACTGGAATAGGAGAGGGACTGAATAGAAAGAGGAGTAATAAAAAGTAGCAATAACTATATATTTCTTGTTTAGATGGGGTCAAAAGTTGACAAATAATTAAAAAACTATAAAAAACCCCAAAGAAGATCAAATGAAAAGTTGCTTATAATTAGCCATTCTATAACATAGTAAAAATTAACTTAAAGATGAATCACCCCTTTAACCAGGGGTACAACATTTCTTCTTGGGGCCCCCTCCCCACCATGAAAGTGGCACGGACCAGGGACATCATTAATGGGCCCCTTTTTGCCCCTCAGTCTCTCACATCCACAGTACTGTTCCCTATTGATTTTCCATGGTCCTAACCCCTAATTAAGCAACATTAGGCCTCCCCTTCAAACTGGCCAAAGTTCTAAAACCATCAGGACTGGATCATTAACCCTCTAGTGCCTGTTAGTTTATCATTAAAGGACAAGCAAATCTCAGTGCATAATCCCAACATGGAATTAGACTGAACACAGGGATCAGAACCCCTTTACCGTAACTTGGGTTAATAGGAATAAGTGGAGTTCTACTGGCGGAGGAGTCAGAAGAAGGTTCTGGCGAGTGATATCATTAGTGAGGCTCTAATTAGCCTCAATCCACTCACAACACAACACTGTCACCCAGATAAAAATGCCAAGCTGATCTGTCTTTTGTGGTCAAACAATTCCCGGCGTCTAATTAACTTTTACTGTCGGAGCCCGAAGCCTCGATAATAACCGAGCCCTTAGTGACAAATCATTATTAGGAATGAACATGACGCTGGAAATAAAACGTGAGATGTATGGAGACTGACACCTTCGTCTGCTCTTTCTTTTCTTACCCTTGAAAAAGAGGCGGATGCACCTCCGTGATCAGTAAGTAACTGCCTTTAGTCTTTGAGGGGAGAGAGAGACATTCGGAGACAAATTGCAATTGGTCTTCATTTTTTATAATGTGTGTTTTTTTGATTATTTAGCGGTTTCTTTGGCGGCTCTCCAGGGTCTTGTTTACCTTAGCAACTAGCCATTGAACAAGAAACTGGAATATGAACAGGACTTGGAATAAATAGAAAAATAAAGAATAAAATTATAATAAAAAAAATAAAATTGCAAATGTACAGAAGAATATTTTTTTTGCCTGCTGGGGTCAGTGACACCCCCCCCCTTGGAAACTGGAAAGATGCAGGTGAGCAATTCAAATAATTTAAAAAATGATAAAAAATAATAAATGATAAAGACCAATTGCAAAGTTGGTAGAAGTAGGACATTCTATAACATAATAAACGTTAACTTGAAGGTGAATCCATCCTTATCCTTCCATCCTCACTCCAGTGCCATTGTTGGTTGTGTGCAAGAGTAATGGGGACAGCCATTGTCTTGATCTAGCAACCAATCAGATCCTTACTTTTATTTCTCTAACTGCTGTAGGTCATTATAAACTAACTGTGGATTGGACGCTATGAGATGGATCAAAGACATTGGGGAAGGAGGACATATTTACTGTACATTCTTGTACAGGTATGGGACCTGTTATCCAGAATGCTCAGGACCTGGGGGTTTCCGGATAACTGATCTTTCTGTAATTTGGATCTTCATATCTTATCTACTAGAAAAATCATGTAAACGTTAAATAAAGCCAATAGGCTGGTTTTGCTTCTAATAAGGATTAATTATATCTTTGTTGGGCTCGAGTACAAGAAATAATTTTTTAAAATTTGGATTGTTTGAGAGGTATGGGAGACAGCCTTTCTGTAATTCTGAGCTTTCTGAATAATGAGTTTCCCGCATAACGGATCCCATACCTGTATATAACCTGGTTAAAAAAACAATTCTAAGCTCACCTACATAATTCAGGGGACGAATAGAGGATGCCCTGCTTGATGATGGAATGAAAGAGACGTGGCACAGCATGGCACATCCAAACTCTCCTCTTGTCTCCCAGACCCCTTGCTGGATCTCCAGACAGACCCTGGCAGGGCAATTATTATGATCTATGTTTTCTTGCTAATCCCAGACACATTTTTTTTTCAGAGCACAACACAATTTGTAAGTTATCAGTGTCCCCCCAGCAGGTGCCGCCAACTGTACCGGAACCCACGCTGGGATGGATTTTATTAGCATTATAGAGCCTTATCTATAGTCATAGTCTGACCCATGTGCTAAATATGGGAATATAAATTAATCTTATTTGAAGGGTATAGTAACAAAGTGCCTGTGACTGCACTAGTACTGTTCATTGTCCTTCTTTTTTGTTCTAAGAAATTCCTCCCAAAACTTTCTGAAAAGTCTATTGGATTTTCCTGTACTATATCAATGTAATAATGCTTGAAAATATATATTAGAACAGGCAGTAACCCTTCCAACACTTTCCTCTTGTCTCTGTTCCAACACTTTCCTCTTGTCTCTGTCTTGGAGTTTTCCAGATATACCAAGCTCAACACATTGGATTTCACTCCTTGAGGCCACCAGGAGCACCGACTGACTGTATATAGTTCTGTTTCTTCATTCTTCCCCCCTGGGAATCCACGGCAAAGGCATAGATTCATTTTCTGTAGGGAAATGAGAGCAGAGCAGGCAGTAACCTTTCCAACACTTTCCTCTTGTCTCTGTCCCTATATATTAGGTACCTATCTAGTGCTACCAATCCCTATATCTGTAGGGAAATGAGAGCAGAGCAGGCAGTAACCTATCTGGCATTTATCGTTCCCTCTTACCCTTGTTCCCAGCCTTCTCTTGGCTCTGAATCAATTCCCTGTTGCCTAAATTAGAATGAAATATGAATAGTAGCGTATGGACAGAGAGAGCCACTGTCTCCATACTGATACTGTCGCTGCCCATGGTGCTGAAGTCTGGATTCTCAGTGGTTTGAGTCCATACACCTTCCCTAAACCTCTCTAAACGGCTACATTATACCTTCACCACTTGATAAGACACATGGCTATGCTGGACACTGGGTTCCATTATCCTAATATATTCTTATATATACAGTTTCCCTCAAACTTTTCACGGGTTGTACCCCCAGCTATCCAAAATATGCACCCAGACTTTATTATAGAAGTCAGAATATCCCCCAGTGAGAATCCTTCACATTTGGATCTCTTCTTTTGTTTCATACAACAGGGAACCAGGTTTTTCAGGATTGTTGCTTTAATGCTTGCTGGACTTCAACTCACTGCACACTCCGGCAAAACTGTTGCCTAGAAACATCAAGGCTGGATTCTTAAAGCAATATTTCTCCTGAAAATATTTCCCCTTGTCATGAGCCACTGGTGCACATAACACAAAAAATGATTGAGTGAGAATCTGCTGGAGGCATTGCATGCACCCATTTGATATCTGAGTACAGGGTAGGATCATCAAGCCAAACTTACACAGCTCTTTTCCTAGGCTATAAACCAGCTACATGACTTATATAAGGCTTGTGGGGCTGATCCACATTAAGACCCTCTTACAGCTTTAATTAAGTTTGCCTGCCTACTCTAGAAAACTATGGAATGGGAAAGGAAGAGTTTCTGTTCTTCTGGACCATCTCCTTCAGCTAGCCAGCTCTGTAGTGTTGGAGGAAGGGATGGTGTAGCTGAACTTCAACCGAGATTATGAACAAATGAAGGGAGCCAGTGGTTCTTAACCATGAACTGGGGGTTTATATAACATACATGAGACACTCAGGTCTGCTCTTACTAGTTGCTCTGATTATCTTACACACCTGGGGGCATTTCAAAGCATGATCAAGGGGTCACTGATCCCCTGTTGTACAGGGGTGCAAATCTTGTTACTGGGACTTTTTGCTCCTAGTTCATCACCACATGTGGAAGAAGAAGAGCCATGTTCTCCCTCCTATAACATAGAATACAGCAGAAAATACCCACCTTATCCATCAACCAATAAGTGACACTTAACTCCATAGCCCCCCCACACACATGGTTTCAAACCTTCCAAATGCTGAGCAGTAATGAATGGTTTCATTGTTTGTATCATATAGTTGCAGTCAGTCATTAAATTCTGTTATAAACGTCATGTTTAAGCTCCTGCATTGGCATATAATATTCTTCCCTTTCCGGTGCTCTTCATGTATGGGTATCTGCAGCTAAAATGATACATGGCTGGCACTGGCCCAGGGGTTTGTTAACATGTATAATCACATGCAGTAACAATACTCTAATTGGCCTTATACTTACTACTGTTGTTCTATAGCTACTCCCTCCTGGTATAATAGGAAAGAGTATGGGAATTGGACAAAAAGGCTAAAAAGGCTAAACAGCAACTCAGGCTCCAAAACTTCTATTGAAACTCAGTTACAGAATGAACGTCACATAAATACAATTGTACAAGTGCCACCATTACCCTAAATGACATATTCCATTCCACACCAGCAAGCAATAAGGTCTAAATTTAAACAGAGAAAAGGGTACAAATGCCAATTTTTTTCCAACTAAACAATATTGAGTATTTTTGGAAGGTTCCATGTTGGTAGAGACAAACAGAAAGACAAATATTAAAGTTTTCAGATCACGTTTTAGGGAAATTGCGAACATGTGCTGGATATGGTGGTGCACCTGTTGCTGTTGGAATTTGGAAACCAAAATCCATGGCTTGTCATAGGAAATGTTAACTTGACTCAGGGGAAAATGGTTCTGTTCTTTTGAATTTTGCCTCTAACGCATGGTTGTTCCATCGTCCCCCACCCTTCCTCATCATACTGTCTGGTAACCGAAATGCCTGAGAATAAAAAAACTGTCCTTCATTCTAGCTTTGAGTCATTAGTCATGATAATGAATTTCTTTCCACGGGTTCTTATCATGGCTTCTGTCCATGTATTAAAGTGGCCACAGGCAACCCTGATGCAAAGGTGCTGAAAGAATGAGAAGCTGGTGGTAATTTTTAACCTTGACTTGGGCCATTCAGCGGCCCCTCACATTCCTTAGAGCAGAATTTCCCCAAACATGGTGCAGACTGAAGACCATTTATAGTGAGAATTGGGGGTCAGTAGCTATTTCCACAATTGTGGTTCTAGAGACCATTTATGGTGAAATGTGAAGGATGATACCTATTTCCTAAAATATGGTGCAGCCTTTAATATTATGTCTGTTCAAGAAATCATCCAAGCCACTCTTAAAGGCATTAAAAGAATCAGTCATCACAATTAAAAGAATTAGCCATCACAAGTGAAGGACAATACCTACAGATGAAGCCACTTGGATTTGTGAGTTAAATGCGTCATGACTCAGAGTTAATTGAAGAAACTGTGTTATCTAAAGTTATCTTAACTCATTTTATGCATTTAACCTTTTCATTAGCATACCAAAGCACCATTGTTCACAATGGTGAATGCTTTAATTAGATGGGATGTTGTGACACAGTTTTCTGTGTTAAATGAGATAAATGGGATATCTGTGTTTAGTTATTCTGTGTCAAACAGACAAACCAAAGTGGCTGCATCTGTATTTCCTTAGGTGAGGTTCAGTCTGGAGAACATTTGTGGTGAGAATTAGTTGAAAATACATTTTCCCAAACTGTGGTGCAGTCTGAAGACCATTTATGGTGAGATTTGAAGGACAGACCCTATTTTCCCAATTGTGGTACAGTCCAGAGACCATTTGTGGTGAAAAGTGAAAAATAATACCTATTTCTATAGCTGTGGTGCATTCTGGAGAACATTTATGGTAAAATTTAACGGACAGTACATTTTTTCCAAAACTGTAGTACAGTCTGAAGACCATTTTATGGTGAGATGTGTGGACAATACCCATTTCCCCAACTGTGGTGCAGTCAGATTTTTTGGAGGATAATACCTATTTTCCCACCTGTAGCGCAGCCTTAAGACCATTTATTGATTAGCTTCTGCCTTAGACATACTTAGAAAATGGGTTGAATGGATGATTCAGCAATGTTTTCCTATATCTGTAACTTATTATGAGCCATGGGTCCCAGCCCGACCAAATGTTGCATATTAATGTTGGGCTTAAATTGGAGAAGTCTGTTGTAGAGCAACAGAGGTGGTTGAATGAGATCTCAGTTGATGTACTTTGCCTTACAATGGGATTCTGAGCTGCCTCAGGGAACAGAGAGCATGAGACAAAGCAAAGCTTCCCTAGTCCATTAAGAACCAATGCAAGAGAAATTGTGCTGTATTTCCTATCCAACCCACAAATGTATTAAGGTCAATTGCAAGACAATCAGTGCAAACAGGACTGTAAAGTCAACATATGAGTTAGCGAGAGATAAACACCAGATGCTGGAGTCTTATAATGAACAATATACATTCTCAGACCAACCCAGATTTCCCTCTCAGAGACACGATGCATCCGCGGATTCAATAACAACATCATTGAATTGATACATAACACAAGGCAGGAACGTCAGAAGGATATAAAAAGCCAATAAGTAAGACAAACAGAAAGAGTAACTGAAGGTATCTGACAATATTGTGACAGCCTGGGGGTCAGGAGCTCGACACAGATGTACAAACATCAGCATTACTACAGTTTTATATCAGGGAACATCTGCAGGAAAATAAATCAATAAATACTAATTGTAGACCAAGGGAAGCAGATCAGTCTGCTTCTTATTTATTAACAAACCTCTTAAAGGGGCAATAGGATTGCTATCAAAATGTGTTCCTTCTGCTGAAACACTTGTGTGTTCATACAGTAAAATGGCAAAAGACCCCTCCTAAGCCTCCAACATGGTGTACACCAGTCAGGGTCCATGAGTTAAACAGGTGCAAGAATCCTGGCTGTATGTGCAGTCTAGTTGCATCCAACAGGGAAGTTAGGTGAGATGCAGGAAGCTTAGATAAGGGGGATGAAAAAAAGCAGAGTTTTTCTCTCAGCTTGGTGGGTCTGGGTCAAGAGAGGGTCCTACTAACTTAGCAGCATAGGGCCCCATGAGCCATGTTATACAATATACTTATTATGATTCAAAAACTATTAACCTCCCATGGCAGTGTTGTGCAATAGTAGACTTTCCATGATTCTCCTGCTTATTATCAAGGATTAAACCATGATGGGCACTTCCATTCTTAAAGCAAGGTCCCGAGGTCATCAGCCCATCTGATGCAAGGGGCTTATCCAATGAGAATCCTGCCAGCTTTGCTTACAATTAACTCTTAGTTTTCATACATCCTCAGGGATGATTCTCATTGGACAATCCTTTTTAATCGAATTTGGCATGTCTCTTTTGAATAGCCAGAGGGTGCAACCAAGTGAGATTTAGGGAGGTTATGTCCACTTCAAATCTGGACACCTTTTGGTGTTCCCACAATGCATTCAGACCATTCCCCCTCATTCACTTTAGCTGATGATCTACCATAGATGATTCTTTTCTGATTGGGTCTTTGATTGGCATGTATGTATTTCTAAGGTGAGTTTATTTTACCCGTACACAATATGTAGAAGGAGCTTCAGGAATTCAGTTGTTTGCTATAAATTGATGTACGGCTGCATTATTATTCCAAGATTGATTGATTGATCTTAAGCACAAGTAAAACTTGCAATCTGAAAATATCTGATTCAATTGACCTATCACCATTTAATTTTACTTACACATCTCATTTATCTTAGCATAGACAATTAGCCCAAATATATCTAAGTACCTAGCCTTCCCATGTCCCAAATATGCCCAGATCAAAGGCAGAATTTCGCCAAATCAAAGCCTGAATCCTCTAGGTTTGCTGCAATGAATTGTGGGGCACAGTACACCACCCTGATCTGGGTGGACAATTTACCCAATTCCACTTCTGTAATTCCAATCATGCCCACTTGATTTGATGGTGCCAGTGACTAAAGTTTTAGTTCTGTATACAGTATTTTCCTGAACAGAATAGTACCATTAACCCATAAGCCATAGACACCCCCACCCCAAATGTAAAATCTTGTGTAGAAATTGTTGGTCAAGGCCTGGAAGGTCAGTGTAACACTATAGTGGTTCTTAAAGTTTCTTGTAATGCTTCTTTGTTTTGGTCCCCATCACACAGTTTTTAGGAAAAATATGCCGTGATCTATTATTTTGCTGCAAACACACAAGGCTGCAGGGAGTGTGACTTCTGCAACAACCTAAAGGTTACAGGTTGGACGACAATACTTCCTCTATTGCTATTTTTCCTAACGATGCACTATCTCTATGCTGTCTCCATCTTGGCCAACTGTCTTGTCCATAACTATCTCCATTTTCTCCTACTAGAGTGATCTTACCCACCTGTCACCATTCTGATTTACTGTTGACATCTTTCCAAATGGCACTGTCTTGTTCTTCTTGTTACTATCTTGCCCTAATGTCACCATCTTGCCCTAATGTTGATATTTTCCTTTCTGTTTCTGTCTTTCCCTACTGTTGCCATTTTATCTTTCTGTTTCTTTCTTGTCGTACTGTCCATATCTTCTCCTACAGATGACAACTTACTCCTCTGTCTCTACCATGCCAAACTGACCCCATCTTGTCCTACTGTTGCCCTCTTACCCTACTGTCTCTGTCATGACCTTTTATTTCCATCTTACCCCACGGTTTCTATCATGGTCTTCTATGTCTATCTTACCCTACTGTCTCTATCATGACCTTCTAGTTCCATCTTAACGTACTGTCTCTATCATGACCTTCTATTTCCATTTTATCCTATTGTCTCTATCATTACCTTCTATTTCCATCTTACCACACTGTTTTTATCAAGGCCTTCTATTTCCATCTTACTCTACTGTCTCTATCATGACCTTCTATTTCCATCTTACTCTACTGTTTTTTTATCTTACAGTTTTCATCCTACTCTACTGTCCCTATCTTGCCCTACTGTCTCCACACCTGCTGTCTCTATCTTGTCCTACTATGACCATCTTTGCCCTATGGTTTTGTCACTATCTTGCATATCATTTTTGTCACTGAGCTTCCTCAAATGCTCCTTCACAAAAGGGCCACAATCTCCACAGTCCTGAGCCTCCGCCTCTATGGAAATTTCTACCCACGAGGCTCCTTTCCTGCCCTTTGCTTCCATAGAGTGGATGCTCCCCCAATATAGTATCTAAATGAGAGTTGACTTTGCTTATGTGTTCAGCCTCGGATATGACCTTGTGTAACTTGGACAAGTCTATGGCAGGCTGTTGTTGTAATCACTAATCAACATAGAGCTTGAAAGAAATCAAAGTCCTGGCAGCATATTAAATATTCTGTTTACGGAGACTTTAAGTCTTTCCTTGGCAATCCATATATTCATACAGATATATTCCCTTCCCATTGCTAAAGTGTTTAACTCTCAAATTGCCTCTTGCTCCACAGGGACTCCAGGAAATCAAAAACATTGATTTGTTTTTTTTCTCTGTTAAATTTATATTAAACTGAATTTTAGAATATTTTAAAATTAAATCCTAGAGAGGGAAGCAACACTAAAAGGCATTAAATAAGTGAGAGAGAGGTTCTTTGATCAATAATTATTCACAATAAGCTCTGTTGCACAGCACAGTGGGCATTTTCATGGAGAATTTAGAATCCATTTAACAGTGTTGCTCCAACTAAATGTCGTTGGGCTAAAACTCCCAGGAACCTCTAAAATATTTTTAAGAATTAAAGCATGCTGGGAGCTGAAGTCCCAGCAACATCAGAGATGCAAGCTTGATAACATTTTTCCCCAGTTCACCATGACCAGTTCCTGGGATGCCAAATAAGGGCTGTGATTGGCTATTTGATGGCCCCTATATGGACTGGCAGACTACAGGAGACTCTTTATAGCAGTACACCTGTTTTTTATGCAACCAAAACTTGCCTTCCAAGCCAGGAATTTCAAACTAGGCACCTGCTTTGAGGCCACTGGAAGCAACATCCAAGGCATTGGAGAGCAACATGTTTCTCGCGAGCTACTGGTTGGGGATCACTGGTCTAAGGGAATCAATATGGCACCTCCTACCCATATGTATAAATACAAATATACAGAGAAGGAATGGTCTGGGCACACAATAAGCTATACCCTCATACTGTACTGTCTAAGGAAAACAATTTGCCAGCTCTGTGCTTGGTATTGTAACATCCAATGTGTTCTTCCTCTCATGGTATATTTTTCCATTTTTTCTGTAGGATGTAGAGGAGACAAATTGAATACAGCAGAAAAATTATTTTGAAATATGTTTAAAAATGAAATAACTATTCCCCACATGGTAAAGCCTGGACTACATGCAAGTCCGTCTGTTCACAGTTCAGGATAAGGAACCTTTTAGAAGACCAGCTGTGGGTATCCAATCACAAAAACTAAGCACAAGGCATCACCAGATTAGGAAGGGGCAACAGATATCATTGAGAAACCTCTACTTCAAGTAAAAGGTTAAAAAGCACAGAGTGGTCTACAATATGCTGCATTCAAGACAATTCCAACAAGGATTATCATGGCATTGTTTAATATAAACAGACTAGAGGACATTGTTACAGTAACAAGATGTGTGATGGATTTTGCTGTCAAAGCTTGATAAAGATTGAGTGTATAAAAATGAATGAAGGAATTGAATATTATAGGCCTGCTATGGAATAAAAAGACCATGAAAACCTATAAACACTTCAGTATGGAGACCCTGCTGTTCATTGTTGAATGGAAGCTGGCTACCTGTGAGGCACACATAGGAATATAATCAAAGAATCATGAAACCAAGCGGATGCCCCTACATGGTCCACTGGAAAATCCATTGAGTGTTAACGGTGGGATAGCAGTGTCTAAGGAACCTGTTGTGCCACTATTCTTTTGGATGTGTTTAGCCAATATCTTGATTTAAGGCTTATTTCTAATCTCTAGCTGGTTATCTGCCTGACTAGATGCGTAGACTTCTTCCTACTCTTCTTTATAACACAAAAACACAACCAAATAAAAGATGTGAGAAAAAAAAAAAAGCAATAAGCAGTGTGAGAGTGTGTGTACACACATATTTATATGAAATTTGTCTAAATCAGCCAGGACTCAAACTCTAGTTTTCTGTGTCCAGGTCTCTTGTACTTATCATTGTTTGCCACTGGAGGCTCTTGGGGCTGGTCCTGATCTTGTCTTTGATGCTCATGTATATCTGCCTGTTCACAGTATGTCTCCTCCCTGTTTTCCACCCACCTCGTTTACCCTCATGTGTCTCCCATTCCTAATCACCTTCCCTTTATAAACCTTCCCTTATTGAATGTAATTTGTTGGTTCCTGACCTGCCGATCTGAACCTTGATACCTGAAAACCTTGATACCTGAAAACCTTGATACCTGAAAACCTTGATTCCTGAAAATCTTGATCTTAGAAACCTTGTCTTTGTATACCTTGTTCCTGAATATCTTTTACTTTGTTCCTGAGCAGGGATTTTCGCCGAAAAAATGACGCCCATAGACTTGTATGGCGGCGTGCGTCAAAAAATTTTTTTGACGCCCATAGACTTTAATGGGCGTCTGCGACATTTCGCTGGCGGCGAATTTTTGGCGAAGCGAAACGGGTCAAATTCGCCCATCCCTATTCCTGAGTGAATACCTTTCTGTGTTCCCCATTTTTTCCCTCACGTTGTGGCTACCCTGATTATCCTTTTTGCCTGTTCCTGCCTTTTGTTTTTTGTGTTCTGGCTGCCATTAAAGGAGAAGGAAAGGCTAAAATTAAGTAAGTTTTATCAGAAAGGTCTATATAAATACACCAGTAATCCCTCAAAGTAATGTTGCTCTAAGTCCTCTGTCAAAAGAAACACAGCATTTCTTTCCTTCTATTGTGTACACATGGGCTTCTGTATTAGACTTCCTGTTTTCAGCTTGAACCTCCAGGGCAGGGCTTGAGCATGCTCAGTTTGCTTCTCTCCCCTCCCTGCTGTAATCTGAGCCCAGAGCTATGAATCAGCAAGGAAACTCAGGCAGGAATTGATGTCACACCAAGAAAATATGGCAGCTGCTATCCTAAACAAACAGAGAAAGCTTCTAGAGCTGGTTACTCAGGTATGGTAAAGCATTCTACAGTATAAATAGTGTTACAGCTTGCACTATTGTGGCTAATCTATTGGCAATAAACTGCTTTGTTAGCTTTCCTTCTCCTTTAAATCTTCAATCTACTCTCATCATGTCTTTGGCTCCAATCACCTATGGCTACACTCCTGGGCTTCCACTATATCCACTGCCCATAGAGTGGCTATTCTCAGTAACAGTGGTTCCCCGTTGTAAACCTTACAAAATTATTCTACAGGTGTTGCCAGTGTTAAGTGATAATGCACAACTTTACCAAAGTCCACCACATAGCTTTAGACACAAATACCTTTACTGAATACTCTCACGCTACACAATGATTCAATCTGTTTTCCTGTGACTCCTACTGAAGTTGCCGATGTAAATAACCCCTTAGGTGTAGCGTTTCCTTAGGGAAACTTTATTTCTCCTTTAAATTAGTATAACAAATGGAAAGGCAAAAGCCATTTTAAGAGAATATGATTACACAGTAAAGTGGTTCCTTTTGTGCCTAATTTTATGGTATTTTCTTCGACACTAAAGGCTTTATTTCATGAACGCTTAACTGTTAATGACTGATTCACATTGCATCCCTTTGTCTTGTTTGTTCCAAGGGATTAATTTAAAAACTTCTGGGGAACCAAATTGAGAGCCTCTTTCACTGGAGAGAAGTAGACAAGTTAAGTAATCACAACAGACAAAGGGTTGATACTCAATAGATGTAGCTTTCTTTAGAGCACCATAGAGATGCTTTAAAGTGTTAAAATTAGTCATTAATTAAAAGCAAATGAATATTGTTAGAAGTATGGTGTTGTCATAGAACTGCAGGGCATCTAATGAAGAAATCAACCTGAAGATCTTCAGGTGTCTTCATTACTGGATGAGATTTGTCTCCTGTTGGGGGGTTGGTGTTTAATTAGCACTGAAGCCTGCTGAGACTTGAATGAATTATAAGGCAGGGATGGTTAACGATCCTCATCATTAAACCCAGTCTCCCAGGAGATATGTTGTTGGCTTACAGTAAAATATGACTTCTGCAAAGAAACCTTAGATTCTGAAAGGTCAACAACATGAAATGATGGACCCACCTTATGGTGGTCGATCCAATGTTGATCAAAGTAAATAGGGACTTGTAGCTATCACGTCTACAAGAATCTGTTTAATTCTCCCAGATAGACAGCACCACACGTTCAGAAAAAATATTCCTTAAAAAGCCTTTATTTGCACAAGGGCTTGTATAAGACAGAATTACAGCGACGTTTCAGGCCTACATCAGCCTTTCCTCAAGCTAATTACTGCATCAAGTGAACACGTTAATATACTCTATCCATACACCGCCATCTAGTGGCTACAATTAAAAAAGAAGCAGCTGAACTTCCTCAAAATTAATGAAAACACACAATGTTGCAAAATCCGTCAGAGCTTGTCTATATCTTGAAACAATTCTTCCTATTACATCAAGGAATGTTGCCATGGGCATTACATCAATCCACATGATACAATTCTGTAAAATACAAATATGTGAAAACATTATACTACTAAAAAGGCATTATTGGAAAATTTTATGCAGCTCATACTCTCTGTTCAACCCCCCTGGTGTGAGGGTGCCCAGTAATCGTATCCACATTGCCTCCTTTTTTAATAGTAATTTTAATCTGTCGCTCCTACAATGTAGTTTGGGAACCCCGTCAACTACTTGGTATTTCAGCTGATGGATTCCATGTCCCTCCCCCACAAAGTGATAGGCCACCACCTGTTCTCTTTTATTTGTTCTGATAGCAGACTTATGTTCATGTATGCGGTCTCTGACCATAGGAGTGGTCTGACCCACATACTGAAGCCCACAGGGGCATTTGATCACATAAATAACATATGTAGAGGAACATGTAAAGAAACCTTTAATTTTTATTGGAGTGCCCTTATGGGAATGATAAATGTATTCCCCCTCTTTGGCAATTCGAACAGCGATTACATGACAAGCACGGGTAAGTCCCATTTTTCACTGGTCGAAGCACTTGCTGTGTTTCTTTAGGGGTCCCTATATCAGATCTCCCTAAAGTAGATCCCACAGTTTTGTTCTTTTTGTAGGCCATCATAGGTGGGGACTGAAAATATCCTTACAGTTGGTATACCATCCCTGAGTAGCCCCCAATGCTTGTGAATAATTTTGGAAATATGGTGGCTCAATGGATTATATTTGGAAACAAAAGTTAACCGTTCACCTTCTTTAGATCGCCCAGATCTCGGGGTTCGGTCTATTTGTTGGTTCTCCACTAGAGAACGCTGTTGTTTCAATAAATAGAAGGGATACCCTCTTTCCTGGAATTTAGCAGTGATCTCTTCCAATCTCCCCTGTAGGGTCCTCTGGTCAGAAACAATACGTTTAACACGTGTATATTGTAACTTGGGTAAAGATCTCTTTCTATACGGTGGATGAAAAGATCCATAATGTAATAAAGTATTTTTATCTGTGGGTTTCACATAAAGATCTGACCAGAGAACCCCATCCCTAAGGTGTATCATGGTGTCCAAGAATGGAATACACTCCCTCTCAGCATTCAAAGTAAATTTAATATGGGGAGATGCACTATTAATCTCACCATGGAATTTGTCAAGGGTCGAACGGGGCCCCGTCCATAAAGCAAAGACATCGTCTATGAAACGTACCCAGTTCCAACAGAATTTTTTAAATAACTCATTAGGGTATACAAATTGTTCTTCAAAATTATTCATGTAAGACGGGGCCACATTCGAACCCATTGCTGTTCCCCTTATTTGTAAATAGAATCCATCTTGGAACAGGAAGTAGTTATTCTGAAGGACCAATTGTAGGCACTGCATTACAAAAATTTTCAAGGGCCCTATCTCTGGTCAGTTCGATGCGGACTGCCTCGACACCCCCATCGTGTGGGATGGAGGTGTAAAGGCTCTCCACATCAAACGTGACCAGCCAGATGTCATCCGGTACTGGCCCCAAATTGGTGAGCTTTTTCAGAAAATCACCTGTGCCCTTTATAAATGATCTATGTTGTGTCACATACACATTAATTAAACGATCTACAAATATCGACAGCGGTGATAGTACAGAATCTGTGCACGAAACAATTGGTCGCCCAAGAATCTGTTTAGCAGAAAAAGGCATTTCCAGCGTTGACCTTGTATAATGAAGTTCTTTTTATTTTTGTGGAGGTGACAAGGAAACCCATTGAGACAGGAAAAACATTCTGCAATATTGACATATTCAAATTCAGGAAGGGGAGGCTAATTTACTAAGTTTCCAAGTTTTTTTTCTGAAATTGCATAGCGAGAAAAAAAATCTTGAATAAAGTTGATGGTTTCTTTTGTGAAGGCACTTTTATCGTTGACTGCTAGCATACTTATGGAATAGCTTCAATCAGAAAAACTTGACCACATTCAATAATGGGGAAAAAAAATCCACGAAAATTACATTGTTTCATTCATTTTATAATATTTTAACTTCAGGTAAACATAAAAAACTTGATTCTGAATAGTGAGGTTGATTTATTCATTTTAACATTAAATTTTTTCAAAACAAGTTAATAAATCCAATTAGTAAAGACCACATTTTTCTTTCTTGACTGCATATTTATTTAAATAAAAACTTGCAATCAGAAAAAACTTGATTGCGTTAATTAAAAAAAAAAAAAAACTAAAATTCCACAAAATTACATTATTTCATTCATTTCAAAAAATTCAACTTGAAAAAAAAACTTTTGAATGATAAAATATCTGGAATTTTGAAACACTGCTCATGGACTTCTATAGAAGCTTTCCAGATTTTTGTTGTCAAATCTTTTATTTTGAATCTTTTTTTAACTCATACATTTTTAGTCGTAGTAGTAGTTGCTGAAATGTTTTTTTGATTTTTCAAAATCTTTTTTGCTTGATAAAGCTTAAAATGGTAAAATAGTTTGATTGTTCGAAATACATCTCCCTTTGACTTTAACACTAGCCTGTCAGATTTTAGCTGCCCGTTTTTTTTCTTTTGAATATTTCTTTTGATCCATAGAAAGCACAATTATAAAATAGCTTGAATGTTGAAAATAAACTTCCCGTTTCGCTTCAGCAGATTTTGAAAACAAGTCATTACATTATTTTCCATTTTACTCAAGAGCCAGTTTGGAACAAACATTTGTGAAAAATGATGGAGAATGGTGTAGAAATGTGATTTAATATTAATTTTTTTTTGCGTTGCACCAAATTTCTTTGTAAAATGACTTGCAGGTGGTTGGCACTTCACCATTTTATTGCAGAAAATAAAAGAGTAATTTTAGGAAGTGAGAACCAAACCCAAATTTCCCTAGTGCAGTCAGAGACTGTTTAAACATTTGCTTATTAAATATTTCTCTGTAAAACATCTCTGTTATTTCTCTTGCCCTTTCTAACTAATTGGACCATGGTTGCCAAGCAACATACGGATCCTCGCTATCTCGCGCTAATGAAGACCACCATGTGTGGTTTATGAAAATAACTCCATCTGTTTACTCTGGTCATTATGGCACAGTTAAGAGGAGTTTTCTTCATATCTTCTCACTCATGCACGATGAACAAATGTCAGGGATTTAATGAGTAAAGGGAAAGCCGCTGCCACGTAACTTTAAAGGCTGACCAAAAACTTCTTTTGTGAAAGTACTGACAAACAAAATGTTGACAGAACAATGATGGCCAGTTTGCGGGTATAAAACCAAACCTGTGAGCCAAGATGGCAGGTGCCTTGGCTGGGACAAAGCTGAAAATTTCCCTTAATCCAAACCCGACAGGGATATTTATTTGTGATCACAAAGGGGTCCTATTACAATTGCTGGTTTAGGAGATTCTTCAGGTTTATCCTAACAGTGGTACTAAATAAGCTACAGTATCTGGAGGAACCTCAACATATTTAAATCCAAGCAAGCTGTATAAGTCAATCAATAGCAACTTGCTTAAAGGACAAGAAAAGTATAAATCACTGGAGGTGCAATAACTAATATTAAACTTTGAGTGGCTCTATGAAGCTAACTTGGCCCTTTGAAACCTAGTCCACATTTTTTACGCCCATCTATGGTGCCTGCCTGATGGTCTGCTCAGAAATCAGCTAGATAGGAAAATGCATTTGATATGTAGTCATCGCCTATGGGTTCTCTGTAGACCCTGCCATATTTTTGGGAGTCATATTTATACAAACAATGGGGGCTGAGCAAGAACATAATGAGGTTCATACCTTTTGTATGATCAGAGTTTAACTAGGCATGGTCTGGACATGCTGGTGAGGCTGATCAAAGACATGGTGAGGTCAAATGTGTACATGGTAAGTGTGTAAATGGGCTTAGTCTTGACATATCATGCATATGGCCAGAAGTCACTCCTGACATATTTTTCAGAAGTTAACCATATTATGAGACTGGTGGGGCTGAGCAAGGAAACAGGTCTGTGTGGTCTGTACAGAAATGGGTATATCTAGAAGTCAGAACTGTCAGTCATATTTAAGTCCAATGGGGCTGAGCAAGGACATGGTGAGATCATAACTTGGCATGGTTAGGGTGTAACTGGGGATAGGTCAGGGTGTAACTGGCCATGGTCTGGACATGCTGAGGGAGTTATAATATGGCCTTACCTGAGTATGGTCAAGGTGTAACTGGTTGTGGCCTTGGCATGCCATGAACAAGCCTTGCAATCATCCAGATTTCATTGGTTCCTGGATCTGACAAGACAAGTCATGAAATTTCAGAAGATCATTGTGTTCATCACTGCCGATCTTACAAATGCTTTATTCACTGCACCGGCCCCATGGGAATATTTATAAATCCTGTCATCTGATAATAGCTGGGAACAATCTCAAGAAGTGGGTTTGTCTTTATTCTTTGCTAAGCTGAAAGCCTTTCCCCTGCTTCCAGATTGCAGCCGCCCTGTTACAGGATCCAGCGCCGACAATTACCGAGCTGAGCAGCACATCCATTTTTACATCATTAAAGTTATTGTTTCATGGGGTATTCTGTTCTTTTATGACTAATGCTATAGAATAGACATTTACTGTCTCATCAATATGTTTTGTTCTCTGGCACGCGCCATATTCTCTCCGCGTCTCCCCCAAGTATCATTAAAATGAAATACTTGTATATGGAGTCGTATAATGTCTGGGAGCCGGCGATAGTTACTGTGTTAAGCAAACTTCTACAAGTTTCATTGGATGCAGCAAAAAACTGGTTTTATTGCCCGAATCAGAAAAAAAGGGGCTGAAGCTCATTCTGAATTATAAGCAAGAGACGACTTGGAAGGTAAGCTTCACGGCCAATAGAAGCGCCTATACAGGTATGGGACCTGTTATCCAGAATGCTCTGGACCTGGGGTTTGCCGGTTAATGGATCTTTCCGTAATTTGGGTCTTCATGCCTTAAGTCTACTATAAATTCATTTAAACATTAAATAATGCCAATAGGCTGGTTTTGCTTCCAATAAGGATTAATTATATCTTAGTTGGGATCAAGCTACTGTTTTATTATTACAGAGAAAAAGGAAATCATTTTTAAAAATTTGGATTATTTGGATAAAATGGAGTCTATGGGAGACAGCCATTCCATAATTTGGAGCTTTCTGGATATCGGGTTTCCGGATAAGGGATCCTATACCTGTACAAGTATGAACAGCAAACAATCACACATTGACTTTCATTATTCTAACTGCCTTCAGCTGATCAAAGCTAAATCGTGATTGGTCACGATGACTTTATATACACCTGTTACGGATGACGGATTACAGTCATTTTTTAAAAAGTTGTTAATTATATGGGACGGTGGCAATAAAGGGGCAAATTTAAGCTTCTTATTTGATCTCTTAAAACTTTGGGTCTTACCTGGGGCTTGAATATGGGGCGAGATGTCAATCAGGTCTTAAAATCCCGTTGAACAAAGAGTGCATGATTGATGTACATGATTGCATGTGTTGATAAAGTCCTTATCTAGTGGGTGCCCATTGGCCAATCATTGTCCCTAGTGGCACAGAATGTGGGTGGCCAAATTGGGCACAGATCTGCTCATTGGGAACCTCACCAAATGAGATCTGGCTGTATATAGTGACCATTATACCATGGTGACAACTCAGGCTATTCCTGAGCGTCTCTCCAGCAGCCCAGAGCACACTGAGCATGTGCAGTGCCACTGACACACAAAAAATGCCTAACAGGATCCAAGATTCGGAGCTGCTGGAGTCAAATTTGAAGGCCTTGGAGTCAAATTTGAAGGCCTTGGAGTCAAATTTGAAGGCCTAGATCATTGTTGTTATAGGGCTGCTGCACTTCTGGGCTGGTACAGTAAATACAGTATATAAAATACATCATTCCTAGGCATATCTGTTTCTTGGCTTTAGTTCCACAAGAACACATATTCCATTCAATGGCATTCTGCCGCGCCACAGAACGTGCAATAAAACGCTCATGTACCTTTAAATGAGAAAAGCCTATTTTCTCATTTGACTTTCAGTGAATCTGGGTCATTTTGCACTTATTCTAAAGGGCACGCGGCGCAGTAAAACTTGCATATCTCAACGTTCGCTGACAGCCAGCATAAAATCAGCGCAGACTAAATCATTTCCCCCCCATGGGCTGAAACGCGGCATAGGCCAAATGCATATATATATATTTTTTTACTTCTGACAAGTAATTAGGAAATTTAAATATGCTCCGGTGAATATCACAACATGTGCCGTTTCATATGTTCAGTTCAGATTGAAGCTTAACAGATATCCTAATTAGCTTGGAGAAAAAAAAAATAGCCTCATAAATAACAAATAAAGTCACCACTGGCCGGAAGAGAGGAAACACTTTGAGCACAATTGACAAATTTGACGTTCCCAAAACTCAACCCGGAAAAAACAGGGGCAACAAAAAGGGCATGCAAATAGGAACACTTACCGTCTACTTGTCCTCAGTGGGGTAACTAGATGTTACTGGGCCCCAAAGCAAAATAATTTTAGGGCCCCCAAAATATCCAGAGGTTGTCCTGTTTTACCAATTTATATTAAAATTGCTCATTAATTAGGGCCTCATTGTACCTTCACTGTACCTCTGGGGCAGCTGCAGGGTCTGCTTCCTCTGCAGTAATGCTCCTGCTTGTCCTGCTCACAATTTGGGAATTTGGGCACTATTGTTCCTCTAGCATTTGTACACAATCAAACATACATTTGCTCTGTGTCCATGGGTCTGAGGTTTAAACCTTCTCCTCTTTACTTTGCCCATACACATAAAGACAAAGGAAGGGGGAAAGATGATGTAGGAGTCATTTATTTAGTACATGGCACAGGGCAAAGGGCCAAAACGTGTTCCATCCGCCATGCCCTACACCTACAGGGTATTAATCTTTTTCCACATTACAGTCAAACTGTGAACGAGACTCCATGTCTGACCATAGGGTTGGCAAACTTTTGGCAAGCTGAGGTGACTCATTTCTATTCCTAACCTGTTTTCACAAGCAAATCTTCCTTTCGATGGGAAATAAAACAACTCTAGATACAGATTGAACAGGAAAAGAACTTCTATTCTATACTGGTTTATATCCAGTCAGAGACGACAGTCATCACTTTATGTGGTTTTGAAGTACAGAATATTGTACCAGGCCTTATAAATTTGATTCTCACACCTTGCTGGTGTTCCCCTTTAATTGTCACACTGTATGTCCCGTTAACATTGAAAATGGGTTTTGCAACTCCCTACGACTGGCATTTCACAGGGAAAGTCAGATCAGTATTGCACTAGTAACACCAGTGCTTCCCTTTTTGCTTAACATGATGCAGAAAATAGCTAGTATTTGAACTGCAGTTCCCAGAATCCTCAGCAACAGAAAAGGAATGTTATAAGACACTAATGTTATAAAAGTGATATCCACTAGATGGCACTGTCAGGTTCTCCTGCGCACCTAAAGGCAGGGAAACAAGCCTTGGCAATAAGCAAAGGGACGGAATATCTGGCACTAGTAATGGGCAAATCTGACCCAAAAATTTGCGAAACGGCAGATTCGTGAAATGCATTCTATTGGCGACATATTTTTTTTTGACTCTTGACAAATTTGGCAACAAATTTTTGACGTGCTGCACATTTTTTCACCCATTAGACTCTGTGGGCATCAGTCCCGCCCCTGACGTCACGAGCCCATCCCCCCAACATCACTGGGCCACCCCTGACGTCATCTGCCCTGCTCTCAACATCATTCGCCCTCCCCGGATTCACCAAATCGAAAAGATGGCAACCCTACCTGCCCTAGAGTTGCCACCTGCCCAGTTTTGACCCAGACAGCCCAGTTTTTTGAAGGGCTGCCCGGGTCAAAACTGCCTGCCCATTTTCCTGTAATTTATGCAGAGACCAGCCAATCGGCAATCGCTGTGTCATGGCACTGATATCACAGTCCGCCCCTGCCGTGTCCACGTCCCGTTGCAACCCTAATCAGCCCCCGCTCCCCCTCACTTGCCCTTGGGTTCGTTGCTCGCCGCTCGACAATTAGGAGAGTGGTCGGGAGATTTCACCTTGGCTTTAGAGGAATCGGACTCTGGCCTCCCTGTTCCCTGGGGCCCCTGTGACTGTGGGGTCTGTTTCCCCTATAATTATGGCCACTGGTTGCTAGGTCTAGTATCCCATAGCAACCAATCAGATCCCTGACACCCAGAGGTCCCCTAAGTAGGAATTGCTATACTCTTATAGCCCCAACCTTGCTCAGTTGCTGAGCTTTTGGTCAGAATGGGTCAAAAATTCAATTAATTCCCCCCCTTGTGCTTCCATATAGTGGTGCCAAGTGCCATTGCTTCCATATAGTTGCTGAATAGCAAGTGCACCTATTGACGTTTGGAGGAGCTACTGACGAATGCTTTCAAATACATTACAACCCTCTATGCAATTTATCAGCCATCTATACCAACCTCAGGGCTGCTACCCGTCCTCCTCAGCTGGAGCAGGGAGGATTCTGGGAATAGTAGTTTTGTTTAGTGCCTGCCAATATATCTATATATTTCTTATAGATGGGAGGCATTGATGTAGTTGCTAGGCATAGGCTGATGTTGCATTGTGCAGCCATGAGTATATTCACAGCATATGCTGCTCTCAGATATACAATATTTAGACTATTGTTGGTTGGTTGGAGGGATGTCTCAGCTTGGGGAGAACACAGAGTTGCTAATTGTCCCTTGTTGTGCAGATAATGCGATGATTATCTACATGCACAGTCAAACTGTCGCCCTTTGAAGGAACCGCCGCCCCCAGCGCCAGATACAAACGCTGCTTCATCCTGGGTGACATTTAAGATAAATCTCCTGTACGATGGCTTTGTCTCCTCGCAATGTTGAATAATACAACAGAAATCAATCATTTGTATTCTATTATTTATATGCCCCACAATGAGCGAGGGGGAGACTCCTCTTCTTCGTCTTCTGTGCCTCGGAAATTCTGTTCCAGGGAGACCTGGGAAAATGAGCGATGAACTTAGGGTGGGGGGGGGGTTTCTTCCCAAACATTGAAACGTTCCGAACAAACTAAACAATGTCAAAGATTTTAACGTTTTTGGAAATGTAAATGCTGTTGGAATTAAGATCAGTCTGGCACTGCTGCTTCTGACTACTGAAACAATGTAGCAGAACCAAGCTGTTTGCTGTTGGTCCCGCTTTAGTTGGAGGGGCCTTATGGATGCAGTAAGTGATTTTTATGACAATGAAAGATTCCTTTCAAGGTGTTTATTATGTGACTTGCTTCTGTTGAGAGCACAGTGTCAGGCTGGTGGGGATCAGCCTGCAAAAGCGAAGATGCGCTAGGGTTCATTTGTGTCTAGGGAAAATTCGGTAGTGATCTTGTGCTTAGGGCAATTTGCATTGGGCGGGTGATTTAAAGTTGTATGAAGGTCTTTATTGGTGCAAATGCTTGAAGTTACCACTTTTTATTACAAATGTCCAGGGAACTTTAATAAAGACAAAGGAGTTAATATAATACCCTACACATGAGTCCACTGTAAAATGAATTTTATGAAATGTCTGGAGAAAACCGGTTACCCAAAAAAGTTTGTTAGAACTTTTGCAGCCAACCCCGATTAAAAAAAGGAAAAGTCACCAGCGTTTTTTGAACTTTAATGCATTTTTGGCACACAGGATATGATGTAAGTGCCAGAAGACTAAGGAAGATCTAGCTGCTTTTTAGCACTTCACCTGGTCTGAGGTGGCGAAGTTAACTCTGGTGAAAGAGGTACTGTTCAGTAAAATCCGCACTTTAGTGAATTTGCAGAGTAACGATCGTTCGGCAGAGTGCAAATGAATGCTAGCGATGGTCACCTGCGATAGAGAATTGGCTCCTGTTAGTGAATTGGCGATATCCCTGCGGGTGGCAACGCTGGCGAAAAGTCGCTAGCGTTAGCCACTGCCCCATGAAGGAGAACCGGTTCTTGTTCTTTAATGGAAATGTAAACTCTTCTCTTCTGAGCATTTTTTCCTAGGTTTCAAGATAGTATCAGTTTTTTACACTGGCAGCATAATGACTTTAATACAACGGCGCCACCTGCCGCTCCCATGACCCAACTAGGTGCAGCAGGTAGAAACTTAATTGAAAGAGAAAAGAAAAGTCATGTTTCCTCTCTGCTCACTAACTTCATTTTCTGATCATGTCAACATCACAAAATGCTCCTTTTTCAGTAAGAAAGTCAAGTGGCCATGTAGGGCACTAGTATTTATTTTCCTTAATTAAAAATCTTCTGCTTTATGTTTCATAAAGCTTGTTAAACGCTGTGTATCCAATAAATAAACGCAGACACCCATAGACGCTGAAATTCCATACGTCCTAAGGATAATAATAAATATTCTATTTCCACTCAATTATTATTTGCCATTTTATAATACATATTTTGAGTCTATTTAAGCTATGTTATTACAATTTGTTGGCCCCCTATTATCTTCTATTAGTTTTGTGCACATTTTCTTTGGTAGGACAGGATTTAATTGTGTGTAATAATGATCAGACACAGTAATCTTCTGACTGCTCACTGTAATTAGGGCAAGACATTGACTTTTATTATAATAACACACGTGAACATTTATTTTTTATTTAAATTTTTTTCTATAGCAGATTCAACATGCTATTGTAGTTAATCCATAACCCAACTAATATCCTTATCGTTTACAGTAGGGGGTACATTATCCCTTATAATACATGAGTGTGAGTGATACTCAGAGTTCCCTGTATAACGCAGCCTTGAGCCTTTATATGGTCACTGTCACGATCGGCACCCTAAATCCAGAACCAGTGCTAAGTTCCCTGGTCTCTGCTCTTGCTTCTGCCTTGACGGGAAAGGATATTTTTAGTTTGGGAGATTACTCCTACTACGCAAAGCAGCCGAAGTGGAAGGACTCACAGAAGTTGCAACAGGAGGTTGGACTGCAGGGTTCGGCATCTGTTGCATAGCTTCCAACCTGAGAGACAGATTATGCAGGCCTTGGACCAAATAATCTTGTTTCCGCTCTTGTTCCTCCAAACGCAGAAGGGTGGTGAGGAGCGCTCCAGTGGTAGGAGAAGCAGAGGTAGCATGACCCTCAGCGTCCTTCTAGCCCGTTGTACTGTCACGATCGGCACCATAAATCCAGAACCAGTGCTAGGCTCCCTGGTCTCGGCTCTCGCTCCAGCCTTTAACAGCTGCCTTTCACTTCGGGAGGAGCCTTCAGCTAATTGGATGCCATCAGGTCTTAATAAGAAAGGAGCCAAGCAAAAATTCTGGACGAGCAAAGGGGTACGGTCGTTAACAAGGTTTTGGACGGAAGATACAGTTCAAGGAGTAGACAAAAGCGTAGTCAGACAGGCCAGGTTGGTGCGGGCATGGGAACAAGCAAGGTCAGACAGGCAGTGTCAGTTCAGGCGGAATTCAAGCAAGGCCAATCAGGCCAGGATCGATACAGGCAGTGTTCACGAATAGTCAGGCAGGCAATGATCAATACCGGTAGAAACAGGATAGTCAGGCAGGCACAGGTCAGGATAATACGAGTTCAGAGAAGTCAAGCAGGTAGGGGTCAAAAACAGGAATCAAAACAGGAAACAAACACACCCAGGATACTAGCAAGTAGACCTAACAATGGGCAATGAGTTTGAACTCAAAGCCCCTTTAACTACCTTTAAATTTTGCACCATGGCGTGATTACTTCATGCCACCGGCGGCATTGCGCATGTAAAACCAGGAAGTGCGCGCCACGGGTGCCCTAGGACACACCGGCGCGAGCGCCCAAAAAGGAGGCGCCATGCGGCGGGCGTCTGCGCCGGCCCACTAGACCACCAGGGTGAGTGCCCTTTACAGTCACAGAACCCCTCAGTGACTTCTAATATCCTTATCATTTACAGTATATAGATACATAGATTCCTCACCTGTATAGAAAGACAGATAGAGGGGCCTAGTTAGGGGTTAAACTGGGTAGAGATATTTTATAAATATATATTGTGATTGTGAGTTGGATTGAGAAGATAAGGAAAACTCCTGATATCAGTAATAATTCCTAATACCCCTTTGTATGGATGTAGAAAAGAACTAGAAAGAATTCTATATCATATAAAAGAATCTCCAATTATGTCTCACAAAGGGAAAATGTATGTGTTCCTGACCTCGCGTTACATTTCTTGCTGGCTCAGTTCATTTCTCTTATTAACCTTATTTTGTCTTGATTTTTTATTCCTTTATTTTCTAAGCCTGAAGGTAATGTAAAGGGATCTGGTTGTATTACTGGCTCATACTCTGGGTTACATTTTGATGCCCCAGTTGTGATCAGAGAAGGGCTATACAGGTATGGAATATGTTATCCAGAAAGCTTTGAATTCCGAAAAGGCAGTCTCCCACAGACTCCATTATAAGACAAAACAATCCATTTTTAAAACATTTTTAAAACAATTTCCTTTTTCTCTTTAATAATAAAACAGTAGATTGTAGTTGATCCCAACTAAGATATAATTAATCCTTATTGGAAGCAAAACCAGTCTATTGGGTTTATTTAATGTTTACATGATTTTCTAGTAGACTTAAAGATGAAGTATGGAAAGATCTGTTATCCAGAAAACCCAGGTAGTGAGCAGTCTTTATAACAGGTCCCATATCTGTACTATAATATACCCACTGTCATCTCTAATGCTTCCACACCATGGGAGGCTAACACATGCCCATCATACCATGGCACCATACCAAGTGGCATTATTCCTTATATATATATATATATATATATACATATATACTGTACTTCACATACTCCAACACAGTAGGGATCCATACACTTGAGCAGCAGTCTGACTTTGTTGACGTGGCTGGAATACACTCATTTAATTGCCTCTTCTACTGATGCCAAGGCTAATAAAGATAAGGATCATTGATTCCTATGGCTGTGTACACATGCTGATAAAGGCAAATGCTGAACATAGAAATGTTGTACTTGATGTATAAATGCCAGGGAACTGCTCATGTGTACAGTCCTTAACGGAAGTGTTTTATGTAGTGTTTTCAGCAGAGTAAAGCTATTTGCTCTGTAACATCAAAATAAAGTATTTTTTAGCATATAACCCTTTAATTTGTTGTCTTTCTTGGTTCCTCTACAATATTCAATGGCACCATAAGGAAAACTTTATTTAAAGGTACTCCATGGCCAAATGTATGAGGGCCCCTGCCTGTCCAACATCTTACTCTCAAACCAAGGGGGTTAATATGAAGTTTTCCCTCCTTATGCTGCTATAACTGTTCCGGTGCTTCTGGGAAGGTTCCCTTCTTTTCCCCTTCTTTTGTTGCTATAAATGCCCCATCTCTTCTGGAAAGATTCTCACTAGATACTGCAACATAATTGCTGGGAGTTGCTTCCATTCAGCCTCAAGAGCATTAGTAAGGTTGGACTCTGATGTTGGGGGCTCAGGCTCAAAGTTGGGGTTCCATGCCAAAGGGGTTTAATTGGGTTACCTCTGCTTTTGGTGTGATAATTGCCCCTGCTCTTCTGGGAAGGTTCCCACTAGATGTTGGAGCATTGTTGATGGGAGTTGTTGCTGGGAGTTGCTTCCATTCAGCCACAAGAATATTAGTGAGGTCGGGCACTGACCTTGTGGATTAGACTCACAATCGAGGTTCCAGTTCATTCCACAGGGGTTCAGTTGGGTTGAGGTCTCTGTGCAGTCAGGTTCTTCTCATCTTAGAAAACCCATTCTGTATGGACCTGGCTCTATGCATGGGGCATTATTGTGGTTTGGACGCAGGGAATTCTCATTGTATGATGTAGTTGCACCGGCTTTGGCAAAAATGCCAATTTCAATTGTTGTAGGATGTTCTCTCAATACATTTTAATTGAAGCCTAATCAAGGGACTAGCTTCAGCCTCCAAAATGAAGTGTGTTTTTGTCCAAAGGGAACATTCTCCACTTTCGGAGTGTTTAAGTGAAATGGTATGTGTGGTTATCATGCATGGGTGGCTCCTGATATACTAGTCAGTTCGAAAAATGTTGAATATTATCAAGCAATATCTATGGTAGATCAATGGAAGATTCCACTCTGGTTTGTGCATTGTGAAAGGGTAATGTTCTAAATGTCCCAAGAGAAGTACATTTTATTTAGTTTATTTGGCTGAGATGTAAGGTTGTGCACATTGTTTTTTTTGTACCCCTGAAAGAATTGGTGGGGCTCCTGGTTATAGTTAATTCCTGGGAAACTTGTAGTATAATAATTTATATTTGCCATTAGAAAGGCCTTAAGCCCATTTTAGACCACCAACAACAAATCACTCCTTACTTCCTATCTTGAACTCCATACCCTGCTCTAACAGTAGAAGAACTCTTTCTATGCTGGTGGTAGAACTGGATATCCTTTTGGCATCTGAACTCTGCTAGATATCTATATAAAGACTGAAAAAGTCTTTGACTTCTTCAAAGGATTTACTTATTTTTATAGGCGCTACTCAAAGAATTTGATGTAGAATAAATTACAAAAACATAAGAGGTTATTTGGTAAAACTGGGGTAGGGTGCAAAATGCGAAAGTCACTTATTTTCGTACTATGCAATCTACACTGGTGTCAGAACCTCTGGCCCAGGACTTAAATGCTGAACTAAGGCAACACAGAATTCCTGGGACAGGTTGAAGCTTGTAGGCATATACCTTCCCTAACAAGGTTCAGACTTGCAGGTTAGGATTTGCCCATGGACGAGCCCTATACTTGCACTATGGCACCTTGTACCAGATATTTAATCCTGGTGGAGGTGCAGAACACAGCTTGACTCCAGATGCAAGTGCTTCTTCAGTGACGTTATGGGGTGTAATTTTCGGCTGATTTGTGCACCTTTGACTAAAGTGATGGTAATTTACCATCTGGGATATTGATGAATCCACATGGGTTTGCACCTTTCAGCAATCTCCAAAAGATATTCTATGGCTCCATTACAGAGATAAAATCAAGAAAAAATCAATACGTACACTACAGCAAAAATATAATTATCCAGCGAGACTTTAGGCTGCAATGATCTGTGGTTGCTGGGGAAACGTTGCCTTATCAATGGTTATTCGTCTTTTTGTTCTCTCTCCAGATCAGTCTATTGCTTCTTTCTATTTTTAAGTTAAAAAAAAAATCACAGTTTATTCTGGGTCAATGAAAAAGAATGTAAAAGGAAACGTCTCACATGGTAAGTTGAATTCACTATTATTGAACTTCTTGGTGGAGATACCCTCCTAAATGCAAAATTTGCCAAATTTTGCTGCAAGCACCAGGCTTCTAGCCAGCTTTCGGGGTTTCATGATGTTGGAACCGAAAAAAAGTCATTGATATTATTTTTGCATTTTGGGCTTTGTAGAAGTCAGTGGGAGGTTGAAGCTTTTTCAAAATTCTAATTTTGATAAGAAGCTCAGATTATGCAAACCCGTTAAAATGAATAGTAAAATGAGATATTGGCGGAATCAAGTGTTTTCTACAATTTAAAGTTTTTATAAATCATTTTTTTTGTAAACTCGCTGGCAATTAAGAAAACTGTGTACAAGGGAAAGTTGTGCTCACCATTAATTTTTAAACCATTAAGTGGGGGGGGGGCAACAAGGCTGTGAATTTTGTGGCCACAGCCTCATTACACCCCCACTTAATGGTTTAAAAAATATATAATATAACTTTCAACTACAGGAGCAGTGGCCAGCTCCATGTTGTAGCTCCCAGCCTTTCCAGCTATAGTCAGGTGATCCCACTGGTGGCCAATAAAAAGGGCAGCCAAGTTTGGGAGTTTTAACCTTGAAAGAAAGTAAGTTGCAGGTAAAACTTAGTCACTTAGTCAGATGAAAGTTGCGTGTACGATTGTCCAGAACGGGAATGACTTTGACGTTGTTGGCCAGCTTAAATATATTGCAATATGTGGACAAACAATCCCTGTTTTGATTAAAGGGGAGGGCATTTTTTGTAGCTTAAGGCAAACTGTCTCAATTTGTTAAATACAGTATATTGATGATGGGTTGAGTGCAGAGGACTTTGAGTTAAGTCAAGTTTAATTTGAAATACAAAAAAACTGAAAATAAAAATTATAGTAAATCTGCCTATCCAAGGCCTATCTTCAAATTAAATCTCAAATTAAATGGTTCATATTTATTTTTCCTTGATAGCCAGCATATGTATGATGAAAGTCAAGTTGTAAAAACTTGATAGCCTTAAACCAGGCAATAAAAACCCATTGTTTCATTCATTTTTAACAAGTCTGTCACTTATTATTATTTTTTTTAAATTTCAACCTAAAATAGCTTGAAATTGGAAATGACACCTTACATTGTTACTTATTGAGGCTCACCAGCTTTTAGCTGCTGCATTTGTTAATTTGAGTTTTCAAGCTTTTTTTTTTTAGATAAATCTCAAAAATAAGAAAAAATCAATAAAAAAATCAAATAAATTGCTAACGTTTTGATTTTTGTAAATCAAACCCTTAAGGTGACCATATACACTGGCTGGTACTTTGACAGATCAGTCTATCTATATAGTAATACTAGCCATGTATGCTATGGTCAACTTACTAGTTTTCTGTTTGTTTACACCAACAGTAAGAGTGATTGAAACTACGGGAATTGAAACCACTGGAAGTAAAGAAATGCTGAGATTCATCTTCATCTGCCCAAGTGTCATTCAATGGTAATCATGGTGGATCAGTAGTTGACACATTCAAACATGTCTGACTGATAAACCAACCAATATTTACAGTGTACAGATTTTGGTTGGAATCGCCAATCCAACTTACCAAGTGTCGAAAATCTGACAAATTTATCGGTAGGTGTATGGCCAGCCTAAAATGTTGATTTGCCTTAATTTAGCTTCATAGAAGAGCTCCATCTGGGCTGTGCGTTCACATACATGACTTCAGTGTTTTACTGCCCATCTCTGTAGCATATAAAACAGAATTCAAATGAATGGGTGCCATGCTTAGAATACTGATGAGCCCCTTTGCTGGTGACTTTCTTTCTGGGTTTGGGGGGGATAGATGTGTATCAATATATCAATGTCACTATGAATCAATGCACAGATGGAAGCTTCCGCCTTGTGACTAGACATCAGAAAAGCAGCAGCAGAAAAAAAAAAATCATCTCAAAAACTAGATGAATATTTGAAGAAGTGGCTTCTAAAAATAGCTGAGCAGATCAGTGCCTTCTAGGGCCAGATGTTGTAGGCGAGTTCTTCTGTGTTTTAATGCCATTTTAAATCAGCGTGGCACAAGAGGACACCTTGCGATAAGGGAGCAAAGGGCTCTAATTTATTACCATCACGCCAGCAGAAAGTATATAAAAATAAAAATTGCATCGACCTCGAATGGGCTGATTTTTTTTTTATTTTCTCCTCTGACTGCCTCCATTGAAATGCAAATTGTATCCTGTTCAATGTTCATATCAACAACACAGGCTCTACCAGTTTCAGAGAGCAGAGAAAGTCGCTGACTCTATTGGAAATGCCGGCGTGAAGAAAGCTCCAGCCTGAGACACTCACAATGGGAAGGTGTATGGAAAAAAAAGTTGCCTTCGGTAAATTATTTTGTTAATTTCCCCCCCTTTCATTAGCAGCATGCCCTGGGCTACGTGCTAAATTCCGTAATTTTTTCACATTGAAAAATTCTAAGGAGGTTTTTCCGAGATAAAGCAACTTAAGAGGGCACGTTGATTAACCCCCTTGATATTCATGAAGGGAAAATGCAGATTTTGTAATAGCGAAGCCACCACGGGAGAACGAGATCAGTAAGAGGGTAATTACCAAAAAAAAAAACAATATTTTTAAAGTGAGTCTTTGAAATGCTGGAATGTTTCATACACATTAAGAAAAACATAAAGTCATGTCGACCAAGATTATTTATTACAATCCAGATGTCTGCCAAGTCTACAGCATGTGTTAAGGCCACAATCAATCTTTGTTTACTTAGTTTACCTGGTAACTATGGTTGACTGTACATAAAATTAGTTGTGACATACAGTAAATTGAGCTGATACAACATTTAGGTAGTGTACTGGAAGAACAGCCTCAAATATGCTATTTTGTTTCAGTGATGGAACAAGGCTATTGCTGCATCATATTGTGATGTCACACCTTGTGTGTTCGCCAACTCATTATTCTAAAAAATGGTTTTAAATGTATTAAAGAAGTATAATGCAATTATCGAGTGTTTGCTGTCAATTACCAGACCAGGGTAAACTCACCCCATGTTGTAACAAAACCCTTTCTCTCAGGGGAGACGAGACAGGGGAGATCAATGAGTTTAATTGTGCATATATTGGGTCTTCAGCAGACTAGGGTCTAGCTTGCTAAACACTGTTATTTCTATACTTACATTTGGATACCCCTAATCCAATGCATATAGGGTCATCTTCAGTTCACTTCACCTTTCATTTTTGGCATGGTATAGAAATTGATACATTTCAGTTATTAATAATAGATCTGCTCTTTCTATTTAAGGTTCCAAATATGGCTGGCCCCACCATTCAACCTTTTTGTGACCAATAATAGGATACCAAAAGACTTAGTAAAACCTTCATAGATCAAAGTGGTCCTCAGCTGATGAGAACTTTTGCCTGATATATCTGATTAAGCCTTGATGAGATATTGGTTGGGGAGGACATTGTTTTTCACCCACTGCACCGGCCTATAGAATGCTGACTCTAACATCCATGAATCAGTGAGATCCTCAGCCAATGGGGATATCTGTGTGCTTGCATCTGACTAAGGTATGATTAAATGTTAGTTGGAGAGGACATCACTATTGACCCACTAAATGGTCAACAAGGTCCTCAGTTGACTCAAACTTGATGATAATATTTGTTTGATCAATATCTGACTAAGGCATCATTAGATGTTAGTTGGAGATGACTTCGTTTTTGACTCACTGCATAGGCCTATAGACTGATGACATTAACAGCCATGGCCAACAAAGTCCTCAGCTGTCGGGAAGTTAATGCAAAGCTTCATGAGATGTTGGTAGGGGTGGACATTTTGACCCACTACACTGGTCTAATGATTGCTGACATTATCGGCAGCCAATATTTGCCGCATTGTGGGTACATCAACCGACCTGTAGCCCATCAGAGCCGAAGATAATTTAAAGTGGGACAATAAGCAAGGATAAAATGGCAAAGGCAATAGGACATATCTGATATGTGACACAATATCAAATGGAGTGTATACCCTCGGCTGGTTATAAATTCATATGTGTGTTATTTGCATGCTGGCACATGTGCCCTGCACTTCCCACTGTCAGCATGACATATTATGGAACAAAGTCAAATGCAGCCTGCGCAAGCTTCCCCCCCCCTCCATCACATGACAGGCTTATTCACTAGTGTATTAAGAATTATGATCATGAAATAAAAAATGTAGGAAGAGCTTAGTACCAGAATATAGCAGAATTAATTCCCCATGCACTGCAGCCTCGCTGACATTTCTTGGGTCACAAATTACTTGACATCTCGAAGATTAAACCCTTCCAAAAAAGAAATCTGTTTGCTTCAGCCATGCAGGTACAGCAGGAACTGCCAAGGAGAGGGATGGGTTTACTTGACTTTGTTTAGGAATAAAGAGTGAATAAAAATGTTGTTCTTTAGCTATAGAATAGCCAAATTCAAGTAAAATGCGGTGGAATTTTTTTTATAATCTTAATAGCAAATTGAGGAGAAATCTCCATTAGGTGAAGAGTCAATCTATTCAAGTCTATCAATGCTGCAAAATAAATAAATGGAAAATACATATTTAATCCACAAATCTAACGAATAATCAATAAAATATAGCTATAATACTATGGATACATTATAATTTGATCATTTTGATCATGTGACTCACTGGAAATATGTTTTATATTACAAATAACCTCAGAGTTTTATGCCTCTATTCTGTCACAGAACCCCTTGGTGACTTCTAATATCCTTATCATTTACAGTAGGGGGTACATTATCCTTTATAATACATGAGTGATACTTAGAGTTTCCTGTATAACTCAGCCTGCAGCCTTGTGTCTTTATATGGTCACAGAACCCCTCAGTGACTTCTAATATCCTTATAATTTACAGTAGGGTGTACATTATTCCTTATAATACATGAGTGATACTTAGAGTTCCCTGTATAACTCAGCCTGCAACCTTGTGCCTTTATATGGTCACAGAACCCCTCAGTGACCTCCAATATCCTTATCATTTACAGTAGGGGGTACATTATCCCTTATAATACATGAGCAATACTCAAGAGTTCCCTGTATAACTCAGCCTGTAGCATTGTGCCTTTATATGGTCACAGAGCCCCTCAGTGACTTCTCCAATCCTTATCATTTACAGTAGGGGGTACATTATTCCTTATAATACATGAGTGATACTCAGAGTTCCTTGTATAACTCAAGGCCTGCAGCCTTGTGCCTTTATATGGTTTCAGAACCCTTCAGTGACTTCTCATATCCTTATCATTTACAGTAGGGGGTACGTTATCCCTTATAATACATGAGTGATACTCAGAATTCCCTAAAATTATCTTTTGGGGGTTCAATGTTAAGTCCCAAATCAGACAAACTACTCCATAATATGCCATCAATAAGTTTCATGTGTGTTTTTTAGGAGGTCCTATCTTGTTGGAACAAGGGAGAAATGATTGACATCCTTATGAGATGTCTTGGCACACATTGACCTACGTGATGTCTGTCCAACCTTAGCCTAAACCTGCACAGGAATTTTTTTTATTAGTGGGTGCTAATGTTAAACTCTCCCGAATAATAAGAGATGCACTATTAGCATTTTAGGCAACATCTGACCTGAATTTTTTTAACATTACCCTGGTTCTGCTGATGTTGTAAACCAACTCATGCCCCATTCTGGAATGTTTGTGTGTCAGTTTTCTTTACAATTTAGATGTTATCTTAATATTTCCCCTTCATACAGTTTCCTACATTTTGCTGATTAGATTTACAGGACAATTGGAGTAAATGTGATTAAAATGTTCTTTCCAGGAAACCATATGTTCAGATAGATTTACATCTACAGTACATTGCTTCTTGGCAAGGAAATTTCAGGGGTGGTTTGAAAACCTGGATTAAACTGAAAACTGGCTCACAGGCAAAAAAAGGTAGGGGATCCCTGCTCTAGAGTTTGATATACTCGTACAAGTCACATTTAGTGGGCTCCTCTGTCTTTATATGTCCTAGTATGGCAGATTCCCCTCCTATCTATGAATGTAAATTTGTAGAATAAGGCTAATTGTCTGTGTTTTCTAAATTAATAGAGAATAAAAGTCATGTGATACAGATATTCAGAGAAGGAATGTTTTGGACACACTATAAACTATATCATCATACTGTACTGTCTAAGGGAATCAATATACCGTACTGTCATATGTATATTTAAAAATATATAGAGAAGGAATATTCTGGGTCCTCAATAAGTTATACCATAATACTGTGTTGTCTATTTGTGAAAATGTTTATGGAATGTAATTTCTTCTTGTAAAACCACAGAAAAAGAAAGTGACCTTGAAGCAATGACTGTAACACCCTCCATACAAAAATACAATTTGTCAATAAGTAAATTAGAAATGCTTGTGATAAGCACAAGGTTATTTTTAATATTTTATGAGGCTGGGAATCAACAAACACCAACAAAAGCATCAGATGAAATGGAAGCTTCAGTTTGAAGGCCAGAAATCCCCAAATTTTCCAATTGTTCTGCTTTTTCTCAGTTTTTGCATTATACCCATGGAGTGAGAGTGTTAAAAAGTAGTGATGGGTGAATTTGAGGTGTTTCACTTCGCCGGAAAATTTGCAAAACAGCGAATAATTTGCAAAAAAGGCGCCGGCGTCCTGCTCTTGAACAGATGCCGGCTTCCATTTTTTTTTGACTCTGGCGAATTTTCGCCGGCTAATTTTTACAGTGGTTTTGTGAATTTATTCGCCGGCAGGAGAATTGCGGGAATTCACTGCGAATTAAAAAAAAAAAGACAATGTTTTGTTTTAGTTGAAGCTTATCAGTTTGTCTATGGTTTTCCATTTAACTTAGTTGGTTAAAATCAGCAAATGATCTATGGGAGTATGACATTTTTGTGAGGTTACATAATATTCTGGATTTTTTATTTAAATGCTTATTGGACATCCATCCGTCAGCCTTGATGTGCAATCAACCCTTCTGGAAATTAACCAACTAAGGTCAATTTGCACATCAAAAGTAAAGTTTTTTGCAAGGGTAAAAAAAACATTATTATTTCATGAAACCTGTAATGCAAACAGGACCACTATCATGGGGGCACAGGGGTAACAGTTGTCCCGGGCCCGGGCGATTTCTGGTTCTAGGAGGGGGCCCGAATGTGCTGCAGAAGAAGGTCCAGAAAAGAAACTAGAAAACTGCTCCAGAAAAGAATAAAGAAGTTGCGACAGAAAAAAAACAAAGAAGCCACAATGGAAAAGAACAAAGCAGATCCAGAGAAGAAAGAAGAAGCTGCAATGGAAAAGAATGAAGAAGCCACAATGGAAAAAAAAGAAGAAGCCGTGATGGAAAACAACAAAGAAGACACAGCAAATAAATAACGAAGTAGACCGATGAGGAGAAGAACAAAGAAGCTGCAATTGAAAAGAATGAAGAAGCTGCAATGGAAAAGAATAAAGAAGCCAGAATGGAAAAGAGCAAAGATGATTTCTCTCTGAGGAGGATGAAATCAGCCTGCCAAAGGTACAGTAAGTTCCATTGAACACCAATGTTCTTTTTTTTTAACCCCTGGCCACCAAAGTTTTCTTTAACTTGTGTGGGGGCCATGGCCACTAATGTTTTTTCTGAACTTGTATGGGGGGGGAGGGACATCGCAATTTCTAATGGCAGTCCTAAAAACAAGTAAAACTTGTAAAGTATATTCTCTCTGTTTCTCACCTGTATACGTCTTGTCTTGGCAAGACTGGAATAGCTTTGAGATTCGTTGTTAGGGAATCGCCTCTCTTATCTGAGCGTTTTTTTAAAATGTTTCTGTTCTTGCTCGATGAGACAAAAAATGTTTTTGTGATTGTTCTAATGGACATTTGGATTAAACGACTGTTCATTAATATCATTTGTGTTTCTTTGAATTTGGTGAAGCACGACTCTTCGACCACTGTAAATTCATTGTTACAATCATTTCTGATTACTACAATGTTACCTAGATGAATAAAAGTTACAATTTCCATCAAAGCCCCCTCAAACATTTCTGGGAGATATAAACCCAAATATCACATAATGCTCATATTCCCCATTCATGCACCTTTCCTTTTTCAATAATTGACAGCGTTTCTTTTAAATAAATGAGTACCCTTGACAAAACTTGGATAAAAATACATTGATATGGGTGAACTTGACCCGTTTCGTCAAAAATTCACCGCCAGCGAAATGTCACCAATGCCCATTAAAGTCTATGGGTGTCAATTCCGCGGCGAAAACAAGGTGACAAAATTCGCCCATCCCTAAGTCTATAGGCGTCAATTCCGCGGTGAAACAAGGCGAAAAATGTTGCCCATCCCTAGTTATGTAGCGTTATTAATTAAATGGTGATGTGACTTTTGTGTGATGCTGTAAATGCGAATTATTTATTATTGTTTATAGGAAGGCCGTAAACAATTTCTGAGAAGTGGGATCACAGTCAGGTCAAGAGCAAGTTTAAACTAAATTCAAATTAACTGCAGAATGACAGTGTCTCTGGATCTTCAACAAACAAGAAGAAATTGAGCTAATAAAAAAACTTAAGGTAGGGGAAGTCTTGATAGGTGCATTTAGATTATGGGGGTTATTAATCAAGCAACTTGAAATGCTTGTCCTCTTCTTATCTTCACTCATCCTATTGCAAAACTCACCCTCGGATGAGTATATGTACTTTACACTTTGACACTTTGGATTTTTTTTGCAGGCTAAAACAAATAAAAATAATACATTAAAAATAATATAGTGAATAAAGTACCCCCTCTTGTAAAATATATGGATATTATAAGTTACCGAGGAGTTTCATGACCATATAAAAACACGAGGCCGAAGGCCGAGTGTTTTTATACAGGTCATGGAACTCCGAGGTAACTTATAATATCCTCATATTTTACAACTGGAGGTACTTTATTAATTATAATACACAAATTTTAGTGAGTCATGTGACAGAAATTACATCACTACTCACCGTTTATAACTGATGACATCACTACTCACCGTTTATAAGGATATAATTTACAAGATATTCATGGCTTTTGTGTATTATAAGTCAATAATAAATCACATCTTCAGTTCTAACCCAATATTCAGTGGAGCAGAAGACTTTTAAAATGGAAAACCGCTGAGCGGATGAATGTTAAATACATAATGTATATTTTGTACTAGAAATTCAGTATCTGGCCAAAAGTATACAGACACCCTTTCTAATAACTAACAATCTTGTGCTATCTACCTTGTTGAACAGTTTGGGTAAGTGCTCCTGTTTCAGCACAATAATGCCCCCAATCCACAAAGCCATACAAAATAGGTTTGCTGAGATGGGAAGAACCTGACTGCACAAAGCTCTCAACCCAATTGAACCTCTGTGCGATGAATTTGAACCCTGACTGTAGGCCTGATCCCCAACCTCACTGATGTTCTTGTGGCTGAATGGAAGCAACTCCCAGCAACAATGTTCCAACATCTTGTGGGAACCTACCCAGAAGTACCGGGGCAGTTATAGCACCAAAAGGAGGTGCAATTCAATAGAACCCCTGTGGGATGGAACCCTGACTGTGAGCCTGATACCCAACATCAGTGCCAAAACCTCACTAATGCTCTTGTGGCTGAGTGGAGGCAACTCCCAGCAACAATACAATGTTCCATCATCAGTGGGAACCTTCCCAGAAGAGCAGGCGCAGTTATAGCACCAAACAGCAGGGACAAAGGAGGGGCAACTCAATTGAACCCTTGTGGCATGGAACACTGACTGTGAGCCTGATCCCCAAAATCAGTGCCCGACTTCACTAATGCTCTTGTAGTTGAATGGAAGCAACTCCCAGCAACAATGTTCCAACATCTAGTGGAACCTTTCCAAAAGAGTAGAGAGTTATATATGTTATAGCAGCAAAGAGAGGACCCACTTTATATTAAGTTCTGTCCTAATAGAATTAGGGATGTAGCGAACTGCCGATTTGGTGTTCGCGAACGTCGTTCGCGAACACCGGCAAAAAATGCGAACGTTCGCGAACAGTTCGCGAACTTCGAACACCCGCTAAAATCGTTCGATTCAAACGATCGAAGGATTTTAATCGTTCGATCGAACGATTTTCATTCGAATCGAACGATCGAAGCATTCGATCGAATGCTTTTCATTCGATCGAATGCTTACAATCGTTCGAACGAATGGAAATCGTTCGATTTTTAGCGGTCGAAGGAATTCGAATGGTCGAATGGTCGAACGATTTGTATTCGAATCGAACGCGAACTCAAAATGCGAACGTCGCGCGACGTTCGCGAACATTCGGCGGACGCGAACGGTCGAAGTTCGCGCGAACAAGTTCGCCGGCGAACAGTTCGCTACATCCCTAAATAGAATGAGGACATGCAGGGGTGCACATAGTTTTGGCCAGATAATGTATGTTATAATTATGGCTTATTATTTGAGGCTGTTTCACACATCTTTCTCCTCTGTTGCCAGACTTTCACCAGCCAGAAGACAATTGTAATTGAACACAACAGGGCAGTAGTTGAGAATATAAAGAATATGAATGTGGTGCCAGAAATAAAGAAGAAAATGCAAAGGATCAAGTAAGACAGAAGTTCAGAGAAGCAAGGAAGGAAAATGAAGACAGAATAGAAAAGGAACAAAAAAGATGAGTGAATTTATGGAGCAAGCACGGAATAACAAATAGGGGAAGAAAGAATGCGAGATTTTAGAGAAACATCTTATTTATTCTAGATCATGAATTTCCCTGGTCCATTCTGAGGGGAAATGCACACACACAGGCATAAGGATTATGGGAATTAAATAAAGGTTTATAGTATAAATGAGTTTTAAAAATGTTCTTGAGAACCTGATTTGCTTGGTGCTATCTCTCATTTGATTGTTCACCGAGACCTGTTTTTCCCTTTTGTACTGGAGATGGATGCCTTAGAATTTGGGGCAGGTCCCACTGTATCTCATAGAAAAAAAATAATTGGTTAAACAATTAGAGAAATGATAAATAGCAGAGCACAGAGCTTAATGGCATCAGCAGTTTACTCAAGATGAAGTGCATGAAAAAGGTGCATGCACAGAAAATGTTCCCCCAATGGAGTGGTCATCTTAATGATCCGGAAACCATCTAACAAAGAGCTGATCCTTTATGGAATAATTTTATTTGTATGAACCATCCCACTTTGCACATAGGACTAAAACATTTACGGAGTTAAGCCATCCCAAAACCAATTTAGAGAATTATTTTTCCAACTTATAAATTAAAAGGGGTAACTTCCTGTTATAGGAACATAAACAACATATACTTAAAAGGGATACTGTTGAATGATCCCTTTCAAACACATCAGTTAATAGTACTGCTCCAGCAGATTTCTGCACTGAAATCAGTTTTTCAAAAGCTCAAACAGGTTTAATTTTGAAATCTGACATGGGGCTAAATATATTGTCATTTTCCCAGGTGCCCTTAGTCATGTAACTTGTGTTCTTTCAGTCACACTTTACTGCTGTACTGCAAGTTAGAGTGTAGTCACTATAAACAGAGCAAGTGCCATTGTTGGATGCAACTCACCATGTTTTTACACACAATGCAGCAATTCTCCTAAGAGCTCAAAAAGCACTGTGTCATCTAGGAGTAAAGTGTTATCTAAAATTATCCACTGATAATTGCTAAACACATCATTGCACTATTCTAATGGTCAATATTTTTATTAAAGGGGAACTATTGTGAAAATTAAAATTTAATATAAGCTTCCTCATACTGAAGTTATACACTTTCTAAATACAATCAATTAAATATTCTATATCATTTCTGAAATAATCAAGTTTATCTTCACTTTCCCTCTCTCTGCATCTATCTCTCTTCATTATCTCTTCATGCAGGAGTTGGGTGTCAGATAGTCATTGATAGTTAAATCCAATTTATCTAGCAGATGTGCTAGAGCTCACTCAAATAACTGATTCCAGTACAAACAAAATAGCTGCCTTTTGCACAAATCATGCATGTAGAGAGACAGGATTTCTGTTGATTTAAATAGAGTGAGCTCTAATACATCTTCTAGGCAAAAGGAGCCCCCCTATACGATATATTGGATCTTCATCTGACACCCATGACACAGAATGAGGAGAAACAGATGCTGAGGAATAGTGCAGATGAACTTGATTATTTCAGAAATGGTACAGAATTTTTAATCAATAGTATTTAGAAAGTTTTTTATTTCAGTATGCTGCAGCTTATATTAAATTTTAATTTTCGCGATAGTTCCCCTTTAATCCCAGTATTTGGGCTGTGTTGGCACAACCAGAACATGTTTTCAGGCTGAACATTAAGCTACTGAAGCTAAATAGGGGCTAAACCTCTTACAATATATAAGTACTGCTGACACAGTTTATAAAATTGCTACCTGACTGAAGAAACATACCCATAACCTTCCCAAGATCAACTACAATTTAATCCAGTGGAAAGCAAATATAAAAACCCATTTATAATGTTTCACATAGAAATGATTCAAGAAATTGACAGTTGTTTCTCAGACCTCTTGAGTGTAGCCTTTGCATTGGAATGGACTGCCCTTATCTTTAGGTGTTTTCTGTTGTTTAAATGTCAATTACAATGTCTTCCTGTAGAACACCAACCAACAAGAGTTCTTTAAATTATTTATATGTACTGATATTTATTGATATTACAAACTACATAATTGTCCCCGACAATATTATGATGACTATTAGTAAAATACATCTAGTTTCATTTACAGATTCCAAACTGATACAGAGGCTTACTGACATTGAGCTGCATTTAGAATTTTTGCCTAGGAATGTCCTCATTGTGGTAACCAAAAAACTTCAAGTCTTATTCATTCTGCAAATGAAATGAATGCTTTGTTTTTCACCCTATAACAGTCATTGTCTTTGGTTCTTTTTATTTCCATCTATCACATTGTTTAGAAGTTGCAATGGATCTTATAGTAGAGCATGACTCAGTAAGGGTTCTTTGAAGTTGATGTTGATAATTCTTGATATTTATGGATTAAACTAATGAAATAAATAATCTCTACAATATTTAGATGACTAATAGTCAATTTTCTAGTCAAATTTACAGTCAAATTGATACAGAGGCTTACTGACATTGATCTGCAGTGAGGATTTTTGCCTATGAACTTGCTAACCAAGAAAATGTAACTCTTATTCATTCAACCAATTGCATATATATACACAAAATGCAATAAATTTTTCAGGACTTGCCATCATTTTGTACCCAAATATGGAACTAGATGAAATGTTACTGCATTGCCCTTCCTCAGCATCATGGATCTTGGGGGGAAAAAAAATCAAATGGCAGTTTGGATAAATCTGCCCATAAAATTCTAGAATAATGACAGATTTTGACATTTGACAGATACTTTCCTACAGGAAAAGATAGAGAACAACTGGATTGCATTTTTAAAACTACTATAACTGCTACTTTGTTGTCTGTGGTTAAAGCCTTCTCTGTGTGATATTACAAATACACAATATGGGTCTAATTAACGCATGAGATGCAAATTAATTAGGGAAATGCTATTCTAAATTGCTGAAACCGGAACATTATACAAAGGGTCACTATAGAGCCAGTGACATTTCATAGAATACACAGTTGGCCTCTTTAGAACTCATTAAAGGGCAACAAATCTAATGGACATTATGTAATGTGTTACGTGTAATGTGTTATGGCTCACGCTCTATCTCAAAAAATTGTGGAAAGCAACTCCATTGACGCTCATTCTTTCCTGATATGGCATACAAGATAGAGGAGCTATGGAATACATTTCTCAGGCTATGATATATAACCTCATCTATAGTGAGGATGATGGGAATAGTTGTGTATAGTCCCAAACATAGATTAAAGCTTCAACTCCACTCCAAGTTAATCTGGAGGGAATTCAAGAATTCATCATCAACATCATCATCATTATGAGATCAAAGGACCTTGCTTACAAGAGCTGGACATGGGTGGGCACTTGCACTCCCTTCAGTTGTGTGCTGTCAAATTTGTACAACAGGTGGAACTTGCAAAAAAAAACAGATAGTAGGTGGTGGGGTGCTATTCTATTGTGTAGCTCTTATGTGCAAGGTGCGGTCTTGAGCAGGACAAGAGCTACATTTACTGGTCAGACTCAAAGCCAAGTTGACCATCTACCATGTTTAAACTGGTTTATCTATAGTTGGAAGTTGCACGAAGCATAGACTATTGTCATTGCGTCAACCAATAGACTACTTAGTGGAACAATGAGCTTTCTTCCTTGCTCACAAGGCCGAATTTGCCCCATCCATGGAACCCATATTCCTTTTGGTTGGGATGATAACTGTCCAGTGATGCACACGTTTAATAACTGACCCACACAATAAGGTGGAAGCTCAGCGCAAATGAGCCCTAGGTGAGTACTGAAAACTTTGCTTTGTGCCTAGGATGCTTTATCATATCAAAGCACCCACCACACCTGCAACCTTCTACATTCAGCTGTAAATGGAGAAGATGGAGAAGAACTTGCCCTTACTGCTTGTATTTATTAACATGGGCTTTGACATATCGGAAGCCTGCAATTCACCAACCAGAACTGGTAGGCTTTGTGCAAGCCACAAATGATCTCAACATCTAGATAACGAAATGAGATTCCGGCACCACCAGCTCATCAGGGCTAATGACTCGACGAGACAGTGTAACGAAAGCAGCAGGGAGGCCTGCCTGACAGTTTATGAAAAAAAAAACATTTAAAAAAGGTGGGTGTAAATTTTTAGCATTTTAGTAAATATAAGCCCTGCGGCAGTTCTCCAACAAGCCAACATAATTAAAGTAAATAATGAGGATTCTATATACAAAATTTCCATAACCCTTCTACACAGAGTTGGGTTTTTTTTAAAGAGGGGGGGTCATTCTGTGGCGCAGCAATTATTTTTGACTTGTTGAGAAATGCACATTTTATTGCGCTTGAAATTTTTTATCGTATGCAAATAAGGTCAATGCTAACAATTAAATTAGGATCTACAAGGAGGAAGCGACTGAAACAAGTATTTTTATTACAGGTTTAAATATATTCACTGTCATCCCCTAAACAACATAATTCTCCCAGGCAAACGCGGTAATGACTTGCACTGCAGCGGGTTCACACGGAGAGGCACTGACACGGTGCCAGGATTTGTAGCTAAAGGGATGATAATTATATTATTATTCTTTATTTGTATTTAATGACAAATGTAACTGTGAATACCAAATCATTCACATTGGCCCCTAGCACAATGGAGCTTACGATCTATTTTTCTTACAACACACCCACAATTCTCTGAGCACTTTTGCAATTTCGATACAATTACTATCATAAGTGTTTTCCACAATATTAGCAATTGTAGTCTGCTTGAACCAGGCTACTGGCTCAGCAGCTCAGAGGGCAGACAGACCTAGGGTTAATGGACAAGGAAACCCTTATTCACTTGGGTGGGGGGCAGCAACAAAACATTAGGCAACCACTCCCCAGTGATTTCCAGCACTGGACTGAGGTGTCCGGGGGCTTGTCAGGCTGTGACCGTAACAGTAGGATTACAACCTTCCCCCTTTCGTAGGACCAGACACGGTGGCGGATGATGACATCACAGGGGCGGGACATGTGATGTCAGGGGCAGAGATGGTGACCTTGGGGATGGAATCAGTAACATCACGGGCTGGGTTATGAAGAGCAAATGCAATTGGCAAATCCCGATGTCAATCTAATAGTGTTCTGTCCGTATTCCTAATTTCGAAAACCAGGCAGGCAGTTTTTGTGAGGGCTGTCTGGGTCAAAACCAGGCAGGTGGTAACAATATTTAAAAGTAGGGTAAAATGTCCAGCACCCCCCCCCACAACTCATCCTCTGCCCCCCCCCATAATTGTCTCTTTTATCTTCCTCCTCCATCACTGTGATCTGGGAAGCGGGAAGGGATTCCATAGTCATGGGGGATCAGGCTTAGGTTGGCAGGGCCCGCTGGGGCCCCCTGGGTTTTTTACAGTGTCCCGATGGCCCATTCCAACCTCGGCGATAAGTCATAAGAAACCACTAACAATAGACAATAAATGTAGATTTCATGTAGATTGCAAAGGTGCTCAAGGATGCAGGAGGGTATGATTGGTCATTGGGTCACTGATTGTGATTATTTTGTCACAAATGCTGTGGGAACCCTAGACTTGGCACCGTGTTCAGGGTGGCAGTAGCTCCAGGGTCTCACAGCATCAATAGATGGACCAGATTTGGCAGAAAATGCAGGAGGCAAGCTATGGTGCATAGTGCAACTGTTACAATGTTCAAGGGGAACCTAGATGAATGGCATCAATAAGAGCAACATTTGCACCAATTTGGGGGTGACACCTTTGCTGCTCCATTTGTAAATTATGGTGATGTGCGGGCCGGCCTGATACTTGCGGGTTGGTTATTTGTGGGTCATGGGGGACCTTACACTGCCGGTTTTATAGATGCAAGCCTGCCCGCCCCTTATATAACATCATTGGTGGGGTGGGTCAGCTCAGGGGAGTGCGGAGTTGGGTGGGGATTGAGTTTTTCTTGACCTGCTAGTAAATGACCGCCCTTCTTTTTTTTTTTGTTGTTCCAAAGCGGGAGGCACTAATAAGGCCGGAACAATATGGGAGAACTAAGACCCATTAATAATGTTCTGCCTGTGGAACAGATAATACTGTATGAGTGGAGTAATCATTATCCTGCCTGTGTTCTTAGATACAAAAATACAGTGAAATATTGCCGTGATTACCGGAATTTTAATTTCCAGCACTAAATCTGAAATGTCACTGAAAAAAAAACACTGCATTGTGATAACTGGGGTTTTTAAATAAATCCCAGCCAGAAACATAAAAACAAAAACCTCTAGGGCTGCGCAGAGCATACTTTACAGCGTGACACAAAGGAACTGAATGCACTCTTTATTTACAGAATAAACTCGGCGTCTGAATTGAACCAGCCATTTATCATGCAAAAAATGCCTGTTTATGGAAGTGCAGTAGTGTCTAGAGAAGCTCTGTGCTGCCTATTGGCACCCTATACATTGCATTTCCCATACAAAAAATGTTTTTGTAATTGTTTTTTTACAGGGAAAATAAGGCCTTTTTATTTCCCATAGTCCTGGCCACACATTGAATTCACGACAAAATTACACATTTCACCATCATTTTTTTTTTCAAAACTGTGGCAAAAGTTCATAGCGAAAAAATTTGCTGCAACAAAAAAGTTGCCGAGACAAACATGTTGTTGAGACAAAAAAAGTCACCATAAGAAAAATTGCCCATTGACTTCATGCATTTGGACAAACAGTCGCCAAGGCAAAAAGGTCGCCACATGAAAAAACACCTGTTGACTTTAATGCATTTGGAATGAGAAAAAAAGTTGCGTGTGTAAAAAAATTTATTTTGTCGCCTATTGACATCAATACGTTTTGTGCATTTTTTGCATTTTGCAAATTTTCTTTTTTTGCTGCAAAAAATATTTGCAGATGACAGGTGACACTTACAGTGAAAAATCTGTGAAACGCATTGAAGTCAATAGGCAACAAAAATGTAATAACCCAACTATACAAAATAAGATTTGGGGTGAGTTCCCTGGGTACCCCTGGAACTATAGCAGGGTGACTGTTACCCCAATGTTTCTATATATCTGTAACCTTGTTATGAGCTAAGGGGGCCAAGCCTGAAGGCCAGTTAGGGGGATATTTGGGTTTAACAAGAACATTTATATCTATAAAAACATCTTGTCGCGAATACATCGGACAACAGAACATCGGCTCATTCTTACAACTATCTTGTTTCTCATTTTCTAAACATGTTTATGCATGATCAGTTCTAAACTGCTTATAGGATAAATTCTGAGTTTCATTCACAGGTGCAACACGGATTAAACGCCATTTCCTAAATCCTAGCAGTTTGCTTTTAACCCTAATCTCATTTTCCATGGAATATTTCCATTTGCCATCGGATTGTGCTTTAATGACTTCATGATGTTTTCTGAACTCTCCTCAGCCTGTCATTACAGATAAGAAGAAATTGACAAAAACCCTCTGTACCACCAGCCGCCAGTGATAGCTGATTTTCTTTTTTTTTTGCTATTTATACACGTTCCCCAATTTAAGCTTTTTTCCGTATTCGAATCTGGGCTGGGACAAACTACGTGTGCAAATCTACTGTACCCGTGAGCTCTAATCTGCCCGCGTCCATCTCTCTTGCCATTATATGAACTGAAAAGAACATTTTTCATTCCTAATTGGTTTTATCATGCAGGGTTAGCAGGGGTATTTTTAGAGGTGTTGGATTCATTTAAACCATGGGTGGTTGTGGTTAATGAAGGAACTGAGGTCCCAATTTTGCTCTTTTCATTGAAAAATTACTCCAATTTTCACATAAAAGGAAAATACATATTCCATAGCACTATATAAAGAAATTATATCATTCACTGCCACAGTTGAGTTTACAATTTAAGGTCTAAGGCATGAGTCCCCAACCATGAGCCACTTTCAAATAAAAAGAGTTTGGGAGCAACACAAGACTAAAAAATTTTTCCTGGGGTTGCCAAATATGGGCTGTGCTTTGTTATTTGGTAGTCCACATATGGTCTGGCAGCCTTCAGGAGGATCTGTTTGGCAGTACACCTGGTTCTAGGGAAAGAAAACTTGCCACCCAGCCAGGAATTTTAAAATAAGTAACTGCTTTGAGGCCACTGAGAGCAACATCTGAGGGGTTGGTGAGCAACATGTTGCTCACAAGCCACTGGTCGGTTCCAAGGTCACATTCACACACTGTGGTCAATTGTATCAGGAGACAATTAACCTGGTTTTCTGTTTCTAAAGGGTGAGAGGTAACAAGACTACCCAGATGAAGCCCATGCAGATATGGGGAGAACATACAAAGTCGTATGACATCTATTCTGCAAGGCAAATGTGCATCATTGTAACCTTAAGCTAAGGGGGGACTTGGCCAGATGTTGGACCTCAAACTTGGACTTAAAACAAAATGTCCTTGATACAATGAAATGAAGACCTTCTGATTACATGAGTTGGTCGTCAGCATTCTGGTCAATATTGTTCTATATCTTTCACAGTATACTTTATAGTTCATAGTTTCATGAAGGCCTCACCAAGCCTTCATGAAAATCCACCCAAGACTAATTATGGAAATAATATATTTGTCTACTTCTCAGTAGGCCTCTTTGTGTGCTTGGTTGGATAGGATTCTTCTGCAATGTTCTAAGTGTGCAATGTGGTGCTGTTCCAACTAACCATCAAAATGGATAGGATTTGAAGCAAGAATTTGGACAGAACCTACTGTAGAAATCATATACTTTTACATATATGACAAAACACCAAACAAAAGAAAGATGAGTAACTCCACTCTTTCCAACCACAGTTTGAAAAAAAGAAAAGGGAGACTTTGAAAGCATTAAAACAGTGAATTATTTCCATAATTAGAGCCTTTATCCAGGTCCCTTCTCCACCTGGGCCCCCAACAGTCCATTTGACTTTTTGTTATGCCACCGCACCTTTCCATCTATACATCTGAATTTAGTAAAGTTGTAAACGGACATAAGGGCTCATTAGTAAGCTTGAAAATAATAAGACAGCTTTTCTTTGCAGATGGGAATTTGCACTGTACATTCCCATTATCGGAAAATATTTGCTTGAAAAATGAAATCAGTGGAGCGGGTCGTGGATCTGCAACATATCTGGCACCAAAACCCCAACCAACAGACATTTTTCTGCTTTATACAGCTTTCTCTGCTCCACAAGCATTGCACGAAGAACGAATAATCAGCAAGTAGTTTAAAACCCCTTTCATAGTCGCATAAAAGCAAAATAGCTGGAAATATTTAATGATAATTGAACAGGACGGGGATGATACACAAAAAGCTTTATTGGTATAAGTTACAGTTATTACTCCTTAAAAGCTATATTTAGCATTTTTCTAGAGGCTGCACTGTTCACCCTCTAGACACTCTCAAACAATCACTAAAGGCCTATGGGTCAAGCCCCCTTTGAGGTCCAACTCCACCTTAACTTATAATATGATTACAAATACAATATCTAGAACCACAACATAGCTAAAGCAATTACTTTCATGTTCAATTGCACAAGCCCCAGACCTTCAGCATAAGGGAACTGATGCACCTCTTGAAGTAGTTAAAGTTAAAACATGTTGTGTGACTTTTTGGTGGTCTATCTTAAGTGCCAACCTGTTTATTTCAAGAGGCGTGTCCTACAAATGTATAAAAAATATATCAAAACATTGTTGTATTTTTGTCACCACAAATATCCTTCTACATATCTTCTGAAGTATCAAGGAGAACAAATCCACTTCCTAAATTGTCCTATAGGTAACATCCAAGACAGACAAAAAACACAGCTTTTAAAATATAATATTCATTAAGCTATCTAAAACTATTCCTATTTAAGAAAAACAGCTCTGCCTATATGGTTACCAAAGTAGCAGACCATTGGTCTATGGGGCTCCAAAATGAATATTTAAAAAAAAAAAAAAACACCAGTTTGGCCCGCAAAATCAATATTTTGCTTTATAATATCAATCAAAATAACAACCTTTTTGGGCACTGATACCTATGTAATGACCAACTAGCAAGATGATTGGACAACATTTCCATAGTCATTTGATCACCAGATCAGGGTATTTTGACCATCCACATTTAATTTCCTGTTCTGTGCATGGATACGTAGTCCATCTTTATTATTTTGGTTGCCTCCCTCCCTGTTGTATGATGAATGGTACATGCTAACTGGCTCTTTAATGCCCTACTGTCTCCATCTTGGTCATCCTGCTGAACTAGGTCAATCTTGCTATTTTTTTGCTCTTTTTTTATAGTGTTTCTCCATCTTTTGCTGCATGATCCATTTTGTCCTACTTGCCATCTTGACCTACTATTTCTGAGGCAATAGAACAATACTAAAAACACTTACATTTTTAATAGAAACTCCATCTTGAACTAATGTCTCCATCTTGATCCCCTGACTCCATCTTCCCTACTGTCTCCATCTTGCTCCACTTTTGCTTTCTTTTTTTATATCTTTCAAACCTTTTTCCATTTTGTCCTACTGTTGCCATCTTGACCTACTATATCAAAGGAAATAGAGGAATAATAGTATAAAAGCAGTCTCCATTTTTAATGGTATCTCCATCCTGACCCTAGTGTTTTCATCTTGGTGTTCTGACATTGTGTTGTCCTACTGTCTTCAAATAGCTCTACTGTTGCCTTCTTTCCCTACTTTGCCTTCTATCTCCATCTTTCCCTCCTTGTTCCATCTTGTTTCCTATCCTTGTTCCATCTTTCCCTTTTGTACTGTTGCTCAACCATAATAAGAGAATAATAAGAGAATAAAACCAGCCTCAAAGTTTTAATGACAAGTTTTAAAGCATTACTGTTCCCATATGCCAGGAAAAGTATTTAACAGGTTCAAAAGCTCCAGCGACAGAAATGTATCCCTGTCAGCAATGGTAAGGACACTGGTTTTAAATTTTTAAACTACAAAGAGCATCGATGTATTGTTGACGTACTGTGCTAAACCTATTTTGAGAGAATCCATAGAGATAATTCTCTGCTCTAATACTAAGGCAAAACTCACTGGATCAACACTTAGAAAGCTATTTTCAATATTGTGCCTGAAGATCAGGTCATCGGCAACTTGTTACATTTTTCCAAGGACGCCCCACAGGCTACTATTTCTACTCCCAGGAATCCAACACTTGCAAAAAAAATGAACTGTGAAGATGAATTATTCAACAAAAAACTCCTGCAGAATACACCCCTCTTCTGACAAGCGACAAGAAAAGATGAAAGCCTAAAGGAAAAAGGAATTAGTAAGTCAACTAGGGAAAATGGGGAAACTGGGGGTGAGGTTGCAAGAAAAAAAATACTTCAGGCAAAGTGATACTGGAATAACATGAATGATCGGAATAGGCAAGGATGTAAAAACAAGATGGTGTTTGAATAATTATGGCTTTTAATTGTATACTATATATGAAATGGAAGGGTGAGGGAAAGAGAGATGTACCTTGATCTATTCAAAATATAAGCAGGATAAATATAACAACAGAAATAAGACAAGAGACAAGTCACCACATGATATCCTGCATAAGATTCTAAAAGCTTTGTGGGATGATAAGAAGAATTATAGGAATAGGAATCAGGTTATGACCAAGATAAGGTAAAACCAGCAAGGAGTCAAGTCCTATCTTTTACAGATGCTAGGTAAGCCCTGCAGCTGGGATTTAATTACCTATTAAAATTCCTTTAGAAAGATGCAAAGGGAATGTTAAAAATGGTTTGTATCCATTTAAAGGACATGTAAAGCCTACATTTTCCCACCATGTATATAAGTTGGGCACATCTCCCTCACCCACATGGCATAATTTGTACTGCATACATCCCCTCCATTTGCCAGCATCATTACATTTCACTAAAACAAAATAGCAGCTTTCACCCGGGGGCCATTTTCCATCATCAGTGCATTTATATCTGAAAACAGCACATATGCGATGTAAAGTTCATGCAATTAAAGAATGCAAGCATACACAGGCAGAGTTTACTATGATAACAAGTCCTGCTTGGATTGAGCACTGTAATGGTTACTCTGAGTTTAGGAGAGGGGATTGGGATTTAAAAATAGGAGCAGACAGCTAGAGCAGAGTTTCTACGGGAACCAGCAATGCCATCTCTTCATTGGCTGCTAGACTGCAGGGTGTGTTTATTAATCTGAGTTGAGAAGAACTGAGCATGCTCATGAGCCAACAGCCAAAGCAAATTCCTGAGGGAGGGGGCAGAGTGGGTTAGAGAAGCAGAAGGAATCCTTTGTGATTAAGGGGATGCTGCAGCCTTACTATAACCCCTTGAACAACCAGAGTGGTTGTTATCTAAAGATTTCAAAGAGGCTGTTCGCTGATTACATTTTTGTGTGAGGGGTTTACATGTCCTTTAATAAATGGATAAAAATAAAAAAAGACTATAGAAGCAGAGTCTAATCTACTTGTTATAGAGTTCATTCCTCAAGGGGATTTTCAAACCTGCCCAAATGATCATCCCAATTTCCAGGCAGTTATTGGTCAGGGAGGCCCATGTTAGGGCCCCAAACATGGTCAGATAAGCTGCTGACTTGGTCTGAAGCAGCCTATAGCAGCCTACTTCTGGTGATGTCACAGCCCACAGAATAGACAGCTTGTCAGATAGACTTTACAGTTATGATATATCTATGGTATTCCTCTGAAGCACAATAGTGTTATTACCTCTTATTTCTCTGCAACTGAGACAATTCCCATAGCAACCTACTTCTGGAGATTTCACAGAATGCAGAAAAGTGGTGGGAGCAGTTTGTCAGATGGACGTTAAAGTTCTAATATATCTGAGGTTTCCATTTGAAGTAATGTACAATACTGCTATTAAAGGTGAGATGTCAGGTACAGCCACAAGTGTGTAGCTGGCAGATTGGTACTTATGTGTTTGGTACCTGTAGCTTTGCTAGGGTTTGGTCCTGTGATGTCCTGCTTACTGGATGCTTGTCCTAACCACAGAGACAGGACAGCAGCCAGAAAGTTCTTATTTATACTTCTGCTGGGTCTCAGGATTATCCATATCAGCCCAGCATCCTTATTGGTGGGTTGGGTTCAACCAATCAGGGCTCACAACCCAAGCCCTCCTCAAAACCAATGCCTTAGCACTGTGGCATTGTCCCTTTCTCTGGTTCTCTAGCTCTGGTTTCCTGTCTTGCCTTATGCTGCCTTGTCCTGCTCCTGCTCTAGTCCTGTTCCAGTCTTGCCCTTCTTTCTGCACCAGCTCTCTACACCCGTTCTGTCCTGTCCTGGTGCATCCTTTTTATGATCTTCGCCTGCCCTCCTGTTCCTGCTCCAGTCCTTTTGCTATCAACGTCTGCTCCATCCTGTCCTGGTCTGTCCTGTCTGGATCTTTGCCCACTCTGTCCTGTCCTAATCTAATCTTTGTCCGCTCCATTATTATTGGTCCTGACTCCACGTCCTTGGCACCCTATTCTTGCTGTGCACAGAACTGGCTCTTGCCTTAAGGACTCAACCTCTACCTCCACAGTGCCCCCTACCAATCCCTGACAGTACCCCAGTGAATAAACCTCACTTGCACGGTAAAGAGAAAAAGCCATATTCATAAGATATTAAATGCATCAAACAGAAGATTAGAACAAGTTCATAAACCAGAAAATGGTCAGTGCCGGCAGCAAGCTAAAACCAGTCAGAGAAAAACAGGGAGGGTTCTAGGCAGGCAGCAGGCAATGCAAATCCCTGTAAACAGACCAGAGGTTGAAACTTGGAGATCCAAATGAATCAGGAATAGAAAACTCAAAAACTCAGGAATCAGGAACACAGGGACTTCAAGAACAAAGAAAAAAATCCAGCAAAGAGGGGTAGGAAGAGGCTGGCTTAAATAAACCTTGTCTTAAATAAGCCCTTAATTATAGGATTCTAGACACCTGACCTTAATGAACCTGGAGGTGGAGGCTGAGGAGGTAGCATATGTTTGTCCGGATAAACCACAATGACAATCTCTGAAAGTCTCCAGTGGTTCTGCCGAGAAATTCACATGTTGGTCACAATAAAAATCAGTGTTCACATCTTGACTTGGGAGCCTGTTGGAAGTGTCCTTACCAATTATATCTCCACAACATTGCTTATATTAGGGGGCCTCTCAAAGCTTCCCACACTTCTGGTAAAATTTCAAACCATGGAAAGGTAGCTTGTCAGATAGACTTTATAGTCTAAAGGGAGGGTCCCTGACCTTTTTAACCTATGATCCACATTTATATATAAAAAGAGTTGGGAAGCAACACAAGCATGAAAAAAGTTCCTGGGGTGGCAAATAAGGACCGTGATTGGCTATTTGGTTGCCCCTATGTGGACTGGCAGCCGACAGGAGGCTCTGTTCTATGCAACCAAAACTTGCCTTCAAGTCTAGAATTCAAAAATAAGCACCTGCTTTGAGGCCATAGGGAGCAACATCCAATGACTTGGTGAGCAACATGTCACTCATCCGCCACCGGTTGGGGACAACTGGTCTAAGGTATGCCTTTGAATTACAGTAGTGCTATTAAAAGTGGGCAGTTGCTGGAAGTGCTCTTTCCAATTGCTTCTTCAACACAGTTAAATTAGGGGTACTTCCATAGCAGCCCACTTCTGTTGATGTCACGGCCTGCAGCTTGTCAGAGAGACTTTACAATTCTAATAAATGTAAGGATTCCCTGTGAAGTAGAGTACTGTGGTTAAAGGCGGGAGCATGTTGGAAAAGAAAGGAAGCATGAGCTGCTTGTCAGGTAGACTTTAAAGCTTTAAAATATTAAAGGCATGACTTTGAAGTGATTTTCTTTACCATAAAATCAATAATAATGGCTTAATGCTTTTTATAAGGAGAAGATGGAGTTAAAAACTATGGTCATACCATATAATATATACACCCCCCATAACATTGAAATTATTTAACATATAAAGCAAAGCCAGGCTAGCCAGCACCAGACGTATCTAGCAGGACCATGTCACTTATTTTGGGTGAATCGCCTGGGCTCTGCCGGGAGAGTAAAAGATCACTATTGTGCAGATGACAGCATCTGTCACCAGACGGACAATTTGTTTGGCTGAGCAAGGTTGCAGCTACTGGGAATTAATCCCGGAACCTTCCCTGTCACCGCCGCCGTGTTACAGTAGCAAAAGTGAGATCAACTTATCACTCTGTACAGGTGGCTGAGAGAGAAATCTGTTCTAATGGCTTCTTTGATATGAATTACTTGCAACAAGCAGATTTATTTTTGAGCCTAATGTGACAAACCCAATGGTAATTGATGCAAACCTCAGGGTACTAAATAATTATATTAAATATCAGCTCAGCAAGCTTTCAACTGCCAGTATCTTTTAAGGTTTATTCCCAAATGGTATTTAGCTAATTACATTTGGATCGGCTGCCAAATTTAGGTTTTAGCTGTTTTTAAGGAAATAAACATTCCTGGCAAATTTCTTGAAATGGCTGTGTCACGTATGGCTCTCTAAATTTAGAACAAGTACTAAGCTCCCTGGTCTTGGCTCAATCTTCTGCCTGTAGCAGCTACCTTTGGCTTTGGGAGGAGCCCTCAGTTACTCAGATGCTGCCAGGTCTTAAACTTGAGAGGAGCAAAGCAAATGTTCTGAACTGGCAAAGGGGCATGTATGTTAACAAGGTTGGAAGGAAGGCAACAGTTCAAGGAGTAGACAAAAAGCGTGGTCCGGGGTTGGTACAAGCAGCATTCAAGAATAGTCAGGCAAGCAAGGGTCAATATTGATAGAATTCCGATTAGGCAAGCAGGCAAGGGTCAATATTGGCAGAGTTCAGAATAGTCAGGCAGGCAGGATCAAAAACCGGAATATACACAAGACAAATCCCACCCAGATACTAACGAGTTAGACCTAACAACGGGCAACGATCACAAGCCCAAGGCCCCTTTAAATACTATAAATTTCATGCCACAGATGGACATCAAGCGCAAGGCACGTAAAACCTGGAAGTGCACGCGGTGTGCACCCTAGGAGCCACTGCCAACTTAGGAGGAAGAGGCAACACGCTGTGGCCTTCCCCGCCAGCCCACTAGACCACCAGGGTATGTTACAGACTGCTATATATCCAAGCTTTATTTGGCCTTTGTATTTGTCTGTTACAAAGTAAATGTATAATTAAGTTTCCCCTTAATTTGTTATAGTAGACTTAAAGAATACAGCTTGCATTTTCATCTTTGCCTAAGACTTCATTATTCTCTGACTATCCTGACAGAGTCTTTCTTTAAGCGTCAAAAGTCCAGCTTCAGTATTGGTTTCAAGAACAGGGATGGTCTTATGACCAAGAGCATATGGGCCAATGTATGGCCAAGGTATGGCCAACTTGGAATGGTTGACTTATATGGACATCATTGCAAGAAACCCTATTAGTGAGCTTGCAGGCTGTATGGTGAGGTTCCATAGAACTGTGCACATTTACTAAGTGCAAGTCTGTAGGAATAACTTCTCATTTTAGCATGTACTGAGGGATACCATTAAACAAAGCTGTCATAGGTATTACCATGCTCTGATCTCAATTCAGCCCCATTCTTCCCTTAGGATGTAGAAAATAGTGTTATGCAGACTGGCTCTCATGTGTCAGGCAGGATCAGGTTGGCACAACACTTTCTTAGCAGGCAGTGGTTGGGCCTTACTCTGCCCAAAACCCATCCCGGATCAACCTTATACCACAACAATTCCCCTGCATGTGTTTTTGTTCATTTACACTACTGCAAGCCTGCCCCTCTGAGTGGTTAAGGCTTGGGAATATAAGTAATGATGGTAGACCACCTCAGATTACGTTTGGATTATATCTGATCAGGTTAGGATAGACATGCGTCAACTTCCCGTGTTCCTGTGCACAACTAGTACAGAGATATACCATAAAACTATGCAACCATACAGTAGGTACTACATGTTCTAAGTACAATGCAACAAGAGCAGCAACAGTGGGGTCACCCCAACTGGTCATGAGTTGAAGCACTGGTGGGAAGATCTCAACCTAAAGACCAGTTAGGATGAGTATGGGGAAGGATGGCCATTTGCTTTCCTATATACACTGCCAGTCCAGTTTGAATGTCACATTAAGGTGGGATTTGGGAGGAACTGTGAACTTTGTCCTGTTGTAGATTCAAGAACATCTAGTACAGCAAATACATATTTATGAAACTATGGGCCATATTCAGTTCATTGAGAAAATGTTTTCTCACTGAGTTGAATCTGGCCCAATGATGGGACATGTACACCAATATTTTTCTATACCTGAAGTCATGTATTGCACTAAGGTAAGCCTTGATCAAAGGTTGGACCTTCAAGGATGGTCCTGGTCAAAATTTAGACGTTCAAGTTAAGCCTGACATAAAAAAGATGGATAACCAGCTCTATACAGAGATATAGGGTAAACTATACCAGCACCTTGTAAATTGTCCCCTTAACAATAAATAAAATTCACCCTCCATAATTACTTTATTTTATTGATTCTACAGTTTACTGGGAAGACAAAGAAATGCAGTTGGAGTGCTTTGTGTCTTGATGCTTTGCAAACAATGAGGATGATCAGGTGTTTTAACTAATTTAGCAGCGCTCGCAAAGTGGTTCCAAATAAGGAGTAATTATTTGGGATTTTTTTTTATTGCAATTTGGGCAATTATACCTTGTGATTTCTTTTCATGTTTTATTACACAAATCTAATAATTTGGTTTTACATAAAAAAAAAATCCCACACTGTTAATTGCTTTGTAAATAGAAAATCACTAATATTCACCAAGGTGGAATAATTATGGGTTTAAATTACTCCATGAGTAAATGAGCGGAAAATAAAATATTTATAGTTGGATTTTATAGCAGACAGGTACTAAAGAAGATTTGTACAGGTGTGATCATGCTCGTTACACACCATTTGTCTAAACGACAAACTCCTTCTGGTTGACCAACAAACATTTGTTTAAATAAAATTACATTAAGATGGTGTTTTGCCATTGGCTGGTTCGATGCTCCTTGGTCCATCCCAAGATGCAACCAGCTTATATTCATGGGAAAAAGTCAAAAGCAGGTCTACTGCTTAAGATACAGACAGGGGCAGATTAATGCCTAGGCTACCCTAGGCTATAGCCTAGAGGCCCATTGGTGGTAGGGGCCCATGGGTTTTTTACTAAAAATTTTTTTAGCCGGGCCCCCTGAATTGCTGCCTGCCTGGGACTGGGAGAGTAGAAGAATGTGTGCAGCGTGTGTGCATGATGATGACAGTGCGTCTCTGCGTGTGGTGCAACCAAACTTTGAGCCTGACCGGGTGTTTGGAAGGCGCTCACCGGTAACGTCACTGGTGTTCGTCGAAGGCTTAAAAGAGTTGAGCATGGCGCACTTTTGCACACACGCGGTCAGATACTCAGGAAGAGCAGACACATAGTCTGCCTTCTTCATCATTGTAGCACCCAAAAGTTGCTTTTTATTAGCTGCCTTCCTTGCAGTTTACTAATTCGGAACTCCTTTACATATAATATTAATCTCCAAATTTGTCTTAGACAGTCAGTCAGACGCACTCAGTCTCAGGCCAGGCAACAAGCTAGAGCAAGGCACGGGGTGGGGCGTGGGCCCAACACAGACTAGTGGACTGTGGACAGAGAGAAAGTAGCAGACTAGCAGCTGCAATAGCAGTAGCACCCGTTCCCGCAGGACTCAGTGGCACTGTGCCAGTGGGCAGAGTCGAATTTTGTGGGTTTTTTTAATTAAAAACTTCAGGTGAGTCGGGGTTTGGGTCAGCCAACAGCAGGGAGGGTGCAGGGGGCACCCGGCTGGGCCCAGTAACATTTCTGCAGACACAGTGAAATAATTTCTGCAGACACAGTGAAATAATTTTTGTAGCCTGCAGATAGTGAAATAATTTCTGCAGACACAGTGAAATAATTTTTGTAGCCTGCAGACAGTGAAATAATTTCTGCAGACAGTTAAATAATTTTTGTAGCCTGCAGACCGTGAAATAATTTCTGCAGACAGTAAAATAATTTTTGTAGCCTGCAGACCGTGAAATAATTTCTGCAGACAGTAAAATAAAGTTTGTAGCCTGCAGACAGTGAAATAATTTCTGCAGACAGTTAATTTACACGGCGGGTGGTGTTTTTCTTTAAAAAAAAAAAGTGGCGCATACCGCGACGATATAAAGCCCTGCCCTAGAAGGGGGCCCTGTGGAATGTGTAGCCTAGGGGCCTCACATGTCCTTAATCCACCACTGGATACAGACCATGAAATTAAAAGTTAATCTTGATATCATAAAATACCTCATCCATGTACACAAACCAGTATGAATATATTGTGGTCCATTTGGAATAGAAGGTTGCTGATCTTGGAAATATGACTGATATTATAAACCTGATGGAGAGGTGACAATGCGATGGAATTCTTCATAATATACAGTATCTATTATCTACTGTGTATCCTGTGCTTGAATGGCTGCCCCATGGCTACACAGAGGCTTGTTTATATAAACTATAGTAGTACTTATCTGTTATCTACTGTGTATCCTGTGTTGAATGGCTGCCCCCATGGCTACACAGCAGCTTGTTTATATAAACTATAGTAGTACTCATCTGTTATCTACTGTGTATCCTGTGCTTGAATGGCTGCCCCCATGGCTACACACTAGATTGTTTATTTAAACTATAGTAGTACTGATCAGTTATCTACTATATATCCTGTGCTTAAATGGCTGCCCCCATGGCTACACAGCAGCTTGTTTATATAAACTATAGTAGTACTTATCTGTTATCTACTGTGTATCCTGTGCTTGAATGGCTGCCCCCATGGCTACACAGAGGCTTGTTTATATAAACTATAGTAGTACTTATCTGTTATCTACTGTGTATCCTGTGCTTAAATGGCTTCCCCCATGGCTACACAGCAGCTTGTTTATATAAACTAAAGTAGTACTTATCTGTTATCTACTGTGTATCTGTAAGGACTCACCCTGGTGGTCTAGTGGGCAGCGGGGTCCACCGCCACTCTTTTGGCGTGGACGCCGCCGCGTTGCTGCTGTACCCTTCAGTGCCGGTTCTCCGCTGGCGCGCTTCCGGTTTATGCGCTGGTGTGATGATGTCACGCGCAAGGGCGCGAAATTCAAATAGTATTTAAAGGGAATTCAGTGTACTGCAGATTTCCCGTTGTTAGGTTCTATTTCTAAAGTTCCTAGGTGCCTTGCCTTCGTGTATTCTACCTTATATTACTGGTTTGACCCTTGCTTTGCCTGTGACTATTCTGATCCTCTCCAATCCTGACCTTTGCCTGCCTGTTCTTGGTGGTGTTCTTCCTTCCAGTATCCTGGTGAGATGATCGTGTCCCTTTGCTTGTCCAGAACTGTTAGCTTTGCTCCTCTCTCAAATAAGACCTGGCGGCATCCGATTAGCCGAGGGCTCCTCCCGAGGTGAAAGGCAGCGATTAGAGGCAGAAGTGTGAGCCGAGACCAGGGAGCTTAACTTGGGTTCTGGATATAGGGTGCCGAACCTGACCATGGATGGACACAGAAAGTCATGCTTCCGCTAATCCGTAAACCTCTGAACTGCTGTACACGACCCTGCTCCAGCGCCTTGATGAACAAGAGGGAAAACTGAACTATATTAATCAAGGCCTGCGGTCTCTCTCCGAGAGGTTGGATGCAGCTCAGCAATCCCCTTGTGAGGGTTCTTCCCCGTCATCTACTCCGGGTAATAGATGTTTTTCCCATAACCCAAAAATCCCCTTCCCTGATAAAATGTTTTTAAAGAGGCATGTAAATTATATCTCAGTTTTTTCCCTCACAACTTCCCTACTGGTGAGGATGAAGTAAGGTTCGTTATGACCTTACTACAAGGTGACCCCCACAAGACTGGGGGCCCGGGGCCCACCGGGGCTGCTGTCCAGTGCCCCCCTCTGGACCCCACTGCTGCAGACCTCGCATTGCCGTCCCGACACTGTGAACCCCCCCTGACGTGCTGGTGATCCGATGAGTGTTTGCGCTCCTGCGCAGGCATGCACGTGCACTAAGGTTTAAGGAGCATGAAATAAACGCAGGAAGGAAGGCCTTGCCTCAAGGCCCTCCCCGCGTGCATGTAAATACGCCGGCACGTGCCACAAACTGTTTTTGGGGGCTGGGACTGCTGGGTCAGGGAGAGGGACTGGGTTGGCGGGGGCCCATGAGGACCGGGGCCCACTGGGTTTTTTCCCGGTTTCCCACCGGTCCAGTCCGACACTGTCTGGGCACTAAGATTACCCCCCCTCTAACCCTGCTGTCTTTCCCTAGAAGCATTTTTTACTACCATGGCCATGTTATACAATGACCCGGCTCATGCTAGTTCTGCCGATTCCATGATTCGTAAGCTCGTTAAGGGAAAATAATAATTGAGGAGTATGGTACCGAATTCCGCCGTTGGTCAGTTGAGACAGGTGGAATGATACAGCTCTTTGTAGTCAATTCCGGGTGGGGCTTTCTAGCTCAGTCAAAAACAGTCTGGTTAATTACCCTCCTTCATCCACTTTGGATGACCTCATGAGGTTAGCCATCCAAATCAATAGGAGGCAGAGAGAGACGAGCTGAGGGGGATACCGATTTCCCTACTATATGTAATGACGAGTCGCCAACTCCCTCGTTTCCTAACCCTCAGGGGGAACCCATGCAGTTGGGGGCTACACGCTTGTCCCCTGAGGAAAGGTACCATAGGCGATTCCTGGGTCTATGCATATATGGTGGGGATAAGGGGCATTTCCTTAAAAATTGTCCCAAGAGGCCTGGAAGTCCTCAAATCCTAAGTGGAGAAGGGATGTGTAATGGTCGGCACCCAACACTAGAACAAACACCAGGCACCCTGGTCTCGGCTCGTGCTTCACCAGTAGTGTGACCACCACTGGGCCTCACGAGGAGCTCTCGGCTTACTTGGATGCTACCTGGACTCAAACAAGAGGTGCAAGTTGAGGGTTCTGGATAGGCAGAGGGGCACGACTGTAGGTAAAGTCTTTGGACAGCAGATCGTAGTACAAGGCGTTAGGCAATAGAGTAGTCAGATCAGGCAGGCAAGGGTCAAACCAGGAAGTCAATCAAAGGGGTTAAGCAGAATCGAAGTCGGTAATCAGGCAAGGGTCAGGATTTCAGAAGTCAGGATCGTCAAATAGTCAGGCAGGGGTCAAAACAAGAATCAGAATCAGAATAACCAGTAGCATAAAACTCAGAAAGCACCAGGAACAATTCCTATAACGGGCAATATGAAAAATCCAAACTGTGCCTTTAATACTTTTAAAATTTGCGCCACTGCGCGCTGACGTCACACGCTAGTGTGCATGCACACATAAATCAAGAATGAACGCACGCGCCCTAACCGTTCCCCTTTTGCGGCCCAGAGGAGCAGCGTGGCGGGCGTCCCCGCCGAGGGGGCTGCAGGCGTTCCTGCAGACCCCCTCCCGCTAGACCACCAGGTATAGTTGTTACAGGAAGCTCCATTTGGCTGCTTTCCTCTCTCCAATTTGCCTCAAAAAAAACTTAGTACTGTACCTGTAGTTTTGTCCTGGCCAGAGGGTTCAGTTAAAGATTCGGCCTTGGTGGATTTTGGGGCTGGGGGAAATTTTTTAGATGCTGTCTTCGTAGAAAGGTATAATATTCCCCTTATTCCCCCTACACCTCCTATGAGGATTTCTGCTATTGATAAAAGCATTGCTGCTGTTCCCTTCAGTGCCGGTTCTCCTATGGCGTGCGCGCAGGCGCGCTTCCGGGTTTATGCGCTGGCGTGATGATGTCACGCGTAAGGGCTCACAATTCAAATGGTATTTAAAGGGAATTCAGTGTACTGCAGATTGCCCATTGTTAGGTTCTATTTCTAAAGTTCCTAGGTGCCTTGCCTTCGTGTATTCTACCTTATATTACTGGTTTGACCCTTGCTGATCCTCTCCAATCCTGACCTTTGCGTGCCTGTTCCTGGTCGTGTTCTTCCTTCCAGTGTCCTGGTGAGACGATCGTGCCCCTTTGCTCGTCCAGAACCGTTAGCTTTGCTCCTCTCTCAAAAAAGACCTAGCGTCATCCCATTAGCCGAGGGCTCCTCCCGAGGTGAAAAGCGGCGTTTAGAGGCAGAAGTGAGAGCTGAGACCAGGGAGCTTATCTTGGGTTCTGGATATAGGGTGCCGAAAGTGACAGTATCCTGTGCTTGAATACCTGCCCCCATGGCTACAAAGTAGCTTATTTATATAAACTATAGTAGTACTTATCTGTTATCTACTGTGTATCCTGTGCTTGAATGGCTGCCCCCATGGCTACACAGCAGCTTGTTTATATGAACTATAGTAGTACTTATCTGTTATCTACTGTGTATCCTGTGCTTGAATGGCTGCCCCCATGGCTACATAGCAGCTTGTTTATATAAACTAGGGATGCACCGAATCCAGGATTCGTTTCGGAATTCGGCCTTTTTCAGCAGGATTCGGCCGAATCCTTCTGCCCACCGAACCGAATCCGAATCCTAATTTGCATATGCAAATTAGGGTGGGGAGGGAACTTGCAGGACTTTTTAGTCACAAAACAAAGAAGTAAAATTTGTTCCCCCTTCCCACCCCTAATTTGCATATGCAAATTAGGGGTTGGATTCGGTTCGGTATTCGGCCAAACCTTTCACAAAGGATTCGGGGGTTCGGTGCATCCCTAATATAAACTATAGTAGTATCCTGTGCTTGAATACCTGCCCCCATGGCTACAAAGTAGCTTATTTATATAAACTATAGTAGTACTTATCTGTTATCTACTGTGTATCCTGTGCTTGAATGGCTGCCCCCATGGCTACACAGCAGCTTGTTTATATGAACTATAGTAGTACTTATCTGATATCTACTGTGTATCCTGTGCTTGAATGGCTACCCCCATGGCACAGCAGCTTGTTTATATAAACTATAGTAGTCTTCATGAAGCTAACACACCAATGCAGGGCAGAAGCACATTATTGTCATTCATTTATAGCACTTTCAATTTTTTGGTGTTACTATTCTTTAAAATACATAAAAAAGTGCGATTCACCTTCAAGTTAAAATTTAGTATGTTACAGAATGGCTTATTTTACACAACTTTTCAATTAAACTTCATTCATTATAGTCTTAGAATTATTTGCCTTCTTCTTCTGACTCTTTCATGCTTTCAAATGAGGGTCACTGACCCCATCTAAAACAAATTCTCTGTAAGGTTACAAATTTATTGTTATTGCTACTTGTTATTACTCACCTGTCCTCTCCTATTCATATTCCAGTCTCTTATTCAAATTTGCAAATTTCGCGCAAAATCGCCGGTGCCCGTCTTTTTCGACGCCGGCGAATAAATTCGCCCATCACTAGTGCTGAATATGAGGCTAAATAACCACAAAAAATAAAACATGAAATCCAATTGCAAATTGTCTCAGAATATCACTCTCTACATCATACTAAAAGTTAATTTAAAGGTGAACAGCCCCTTTAATAAATAATTGCCATTCTTTATAAAAGGCTTTCAAAATATTCAATCTTAACCCACTGTTTGCGTTAAAAGTTTCTTGTGAGAGACAGGTTTCCCAATGTACCCAACTACTACAAATCCTGTGGCTATTTAATTGCTCATCCTTTTTGGTCTCCACCTGGATGTACTGGGTGGAGCATATGGCTCGAGTATCAAACACTGGGACCCTAAATAGATTAGCCAGGAGAATAAAGGTGGCCATACACGGGCAGATTAAAGATGCCGATATCGGTCCTTTAGACCGATTTGGCAGCTTATCTGCCCATGTGTGGGAGCTCCCGACGGGTCCTCCCGATCATTATCAGGCCAAAAATAGGCCAGATATTGATCGGTCTAGTTTTATGTACGATCCAGGACCACATTGGCTAGTTGATGCAGTCCTGTGACCCATCAGAGCCCATTTGTAGTATTGTAATCGCTGAGGCCGATTCATCCAATATCGCCCAGCCTTTAGTGGGCATATCGGGTTAACGGATCTTATAGTGTATGGCCATCTTTAGGTAAGGATAGTGGATAGCAGTTCTGTTTTAGATTAAGTGATGTGAATATGAAGGCCAACACAAAAAAACATTATTGGGGTCCACCGAGGAGAAGTAAGCAGTAGAGTTAGTTCTCTACACCCACTTGTGTAGGAACCAAAGATTGGTAAGAACTAGTTCTATCCCTGAGTGGCTTATACTAGAGGAAATACTTCACATGGAGGTGTGCCTGAGTGATAAGACTACACCTTCACAAATTTAACTCCATGTGTATGGGTGTCTGTATGCTGTGTGACTTTTTGAAAAATGTCCCTATCCTCAATTTTGTGTTCAGGGAGTTTTCACTATATAAAGTCACTAGGGCAGCCCAGAACAGGGTCGGACTGGTCTGGTGGAACACCAGGTAAAAACCTAGTGGGCCAAAGCCATTGTGAGCTCATCCGACCCAGACCTGGACCCATCTGTTGCCTGCATGGGCCTGCGCTGTCCACAGCTCTTCCCTCTACAGGCACTGATTGAGAAAACAGGGAGGCCTGAAGGGGGGTGTGCGGCATGGCGGCATGGTGGGAGGACCAGGAGGGGCGTGTGAGTTTTAGTTTTCCCTTTAACAAGTATAATTCGAACCTTGATGCTAAACTCTGTTACAAAATAAAGATTTTTTATTGCATTTTTCTCATGCAAGTTTTATCCTATGTTTTTGTTTATCATTATGACCACAAAAAAAAGTTGTCTCCCACTTTGAGTTTAATGGCTTTTTCCTTCGAGAGGTGCTTCAGGATCCATCTTCATATCTGAAAGCCCTCACCTTTCCATTTTATTTTGATCTTGATATTTCTGTTTTGCTTCCTGTAATTATTTGGACCTTAGAGAAGAACCATTCATATAGTTGAATTAAGTCCAAATAGGAGTTATCAGGACACTTGATTGTTTTTTGCTATTTCAAGTAGCACTTCACCTTTTGTTCTTAGACCAGACATTGAGCTCACAGGGTCTGTCTGTGGGGAAATTAAAAACATAAACTAAATGAAGTCTATGTCAATTTTAACCCCTTGCATGGCTTATTCCATAACACGGAAGGCCTTTTTAAAATGTATAACTCATAGAGTCAACTCTGTGGCTGCCTAGTCTCTTTCTGTGACACAACATAATTAGGAGGATATCCACAACCTGCAACAAATGCTTTCTCTGTCTGACTTTGTTTCTCATCGTAACGCAACATTATGCAGTACACCTCTCTCCACTACAAAAATTCCCCCAAGCCTTCCTTGTATTCAGATGCATTGTGATATTATCAGTTAACAATGCACTATGGAAGAGGAGGATTCGCTCCCTCCTCAGAGTTACAGAGGTCATAGGCTAAGCTTGCGGTTCCTCTTAGTCTTTCAGAATCTGATGACTTCATAAACTTATATACAGCTCCTGCTCGCTAAAGTTGAGCAATTTATCAACCCCGAGGATACTGTCAGGAGAAAATAAGGAGAGAAAAAGAAAGTAATGCTCTTGATATACAGCCTGATGACACAAGCAGATGTAAAAAAAGAAAACACGGGGAGGGTGATGTTGCCGAGATGCATGAACTATAGCTCAAGATCATTGTACCAAATTTTGATCAACTCATGATCCCACTTAATGGACAATATGCAAATATGCTAAAAATATCAAGATTAGAAAACATACAACAATGAAGTGAAGGCATCTCTAATACCATCTAGTGGATTACTCTTGGGCACCTAAGTCGTCCTTTGGTTCACTCTGGACTTTTGATTCATCTGGAAAGTATCAGGCCCCAAGTTAGGAAAAGTTTACTTAGTGGAAGGAGTTTATGTATTAGTTGCTCTAGGAGGCAGTGCATTTAGTGAGCAGCTTTCTGGCTCCAACAGAGAGAGTAGTTGGGGTTAGCACCCATGCCTTGATCAAGACACCACACAGGGACACAAGTTGAGCTCAGGAACAGGCAAAATGCCAAAGAGCAAGATACCCTGTGGGATCCTTAGTGCTGGATTAAATCTCCAAGATAGGCTGCACTACCCCCTGAGAGGGGTATACTGGCAATATCAGAAAGTGTGAAAGGTTTCTACTGTGTGCTGTGATTGTTCTTGGAGAGCTATGCTACCTGACTGCTGTGAGTCTTCCATTGTCCAATAAAGAAAGGTGTTTAAAGGGGCCACTACACATTGCTGGGAGTTACAGGGAGTTGCCCATAGTCTCAGGGTGCTTGGGATACACTGGCAGCTAGTCACAGTACTCACACTCTTCTCAGGCCCACCCATGAGTGGCATAAGACTCAACCCAATTACCTCATTCACTGACAAGAAAAGAATAGATTTAAAAAAACACCTTTGTATTTGTATATCATCTGTTTCACATTTGGAACAGGAGAGGAGAAGCAACATAACCTGAAGAAACATGATAGCAACTGTACTTGATTTCAAGCATCTTCATGAAAATGTTCCACTGGCCGCTTTGCTTACGTTGCCATGATGGATTCATTTCAGCAAACAGAAAAATGCCTGACTTCCCCAATACCTGTCCCTACTCATGATGAGTAATTTTTCAGAGCAGAAATGGATATTCAAACATTGTCAACGGAAACCAACTATCAAGTGATGATCCAAAGAGGGTATCGGGCCTTTGTCCACTAGTTGAGAAACTCTACAGGTTTTTCAGAGGTCTTCCAATTTGCCATGATCACCAATTGGCCTAAGATGGCTCATTTCGTTCTGCCAACAGATTTAATTTCAATGTCTGTGGTCAAGCACAAAAAGAACGCATTGCTATAAGCACAAAATACACACTGCAGACATGATGGAGATTTTGTTACTTGGTAACCAAAAGCTCTGCTCCATCCACTATCTACTTTTGCATGAATCCTTTTATGTCCACAGTCTATATGGAAAGGATGGTACCTCTCAGTTCAATACAGTTTGTGGACTTCTGGGGTCATATAAAAACCAATTGCAAGCCAATTTGAAGCACAGCAGGACTTCAAACATGAAAATTCTGAGAAGCTGACAGATAAGTACTGGAATAAGATGGTAGAAATGCCGCAGAGAACGTCCACACACCCTGCAGAACAGAATACACAAATATCCTAATGGCTGGGGTTTATAAATCAGGTTTATTAATTTCATGGGGCTTTTAAAAGTGTAATTCACTGAGCGCTTTAACCTTTAGAGGGGTTTCCAATGGAGTCTTGTCCTCTCACACTGAATCCGATTAAAATAGTCGACTTATACAACCAAGTTCAAATAAAAACTACCACTAGTAAAAATAAATCTAATACATGTATTTCATCTTTTTCAGCCCTGTATTTTAATGCTGATGTGGGATCTATAACTTGACAGAATACTATTTTTAATTTGTTTTTTATAGATGGATAAAAAAAATAAGCCAAGTTTAAACTTGATGGACCTCAAGTTCTTTGTTGCATGAGACCAAACTAGCATGGTCTCAAGGGAAGTGGGAAGGATGTTTAAACTCAGGATGCTAGATGCAGGGTGTGTGTGGCAGGGGGTTTTAGCAAGATACCAGCTTATATTGATGTTAACCTTTCATATTAATGTTTGTTTTAGCTTTATAGCAAGTGCTAACCCTCAAGGGCTTTGCCTAATCAGGTTTGCAAGAAAAACCCCAAAACATGAAGTAAGTGGCGATGGGCTAGTTTAAACAAATATTGTTCATCCTTCCCCAAAAGAGTTTACAATTTAATTTAATTGCCAAGCAAAACACTCCAGTGTCAATTTGATTAGGTCAACTGATTTGCCTGTACATTGTTGTTGTGTGGAAGGAAACCCATCTAACATGGGTAGACCATATCAGCCTTGTAGGTAGAACCCAGCTTGAATCAAACTTGAGACCCAGCACCCACAGCACCAGTATAACCATTAAGCTATCATCACACCACCCATAGTGTGTGTAAATATGCATATGGTTCAGTGTACTGTAGCATCACAGAATGGCACCTGAACCCTTCACTGAGCCACAAGGTCAACTGCAAAACAATAGTGCTATTTACTGTAGAGTGAATCTCATTAAGATGGTGTTTGATCCCTATTCCACGGTCATGAAATGCTTCATTAATACTAGTAAAGTTTCTGTTTTATCCTCTGCCTGTCTTCTTTTATTACTGAATATTTTACAGAGCTATTGATGAGGCAGTTTCTTCTGGAGGCATCCAAGCTGTTGAGAGTGATGAACATTGGTCTGTACTATATTTGTCACCCAGGCATAGAAAAGGTCAAAGTTTACCATAAAAAACAATTACTTTGTACTCTACAATAATATGAATGGGTCACTAAAGTGACACCCTCCCTCAAATATAGGAAATCTGATTTCCGTGTGTCATTTGTTAGTGTATAGTTCTTATTCAACTGTAATTTATTTATTTGTAAAGTGCAGATGGGTCTACATTCGCTCAAAGAGAATCCATGCCAATATAAAGGGCAGAAGGTGGCTAGTTGTGTTCCATCAACTCCATAAAAAATATGTTATTGTTAAATAGTTAACAATTGGACAAGAAAAAGGACAATGACTTGCAATGGAAAAGCATAGGTAGATGGAGCAAACTTTATCTAACTATTGGCTTAGAATGCTCATCAGGTAATATGTTTTGCCTTGTCCATCATGTGATGTCAAACTAAAGTTTGTTCCATCTGTAGGCAATGCATGTATGAATAACAAATTAGCACGATACCTTTACTGGTAGTATTGAATATTACAGAATTCCACACTATGCGTGTCCATATTATGCTAACAAACCTTGCAAATAGTACATAAATGAATAGATAAATAAATCTTTGTAAACCATCTTTAACTGCTTATCTACATAAACACCAGTTGTTGTTCATTTCCACTCATCCTGGGATTGCCTCTGACTTTTTGTAACGATTTCTGAGGTCCCTGTTCCTTTAATTCTTCAGAAACCTTTAATTTACTCTATCCTTTTTGTGATAGGTAAACTCCTACTTACACCCGTGGTTCACTGAGCAAGGGTGTGCGGTTCAAAGTCTGGATATGGGGTTCTAAGGGCCACAAGCCGCTCACTGCTTCTGTATAAATGTATTTCAAAAGGGAAAACTGTAGTAACATTTGTAAATTCTAAAGTTGGGTGAAGTGGAGATGTGACCACATAATGCCAACAGACAATAACAAATGTTGTGGACTGGTTTTTTCCCATATATTGGAATATATTTAAGGGTTTATTTAATATTCTACCTATTTTGACAAGCAGGAATAAATCAAAACCTTATAATTAAAAGGAAATGCACTTTTCCAAGCAAACGGGAGAGGGTAACTGTTTGCTTGGATCCACTGTGTCTATCATCTAGTTTCTCAGTGGGAGAAAGTATTAGAACAGCTACTAGGATGGTAAATCATTTGCCCAAAGGAATAATGTTTTTCCTTGTAAGGATGTCCATCAATCCACCGGGCTTCATCTTAAGGGCCTTCATTGTGCTCTCTTTGTCGAGTAACAAAAGACTTTTAGAGGAATAATTTTATCAACCCTGGGTCATTACATTACAACTCTATAATGGTATCTGACTAAAAATGTTGGTTATTGAGAGATTGAAAAACATAATCCTTGGAGGGAAGAAAAAACTCTTTGTTTTATAGGCTATTCTGTCCTTGGTGGTGTGACCATACAAGGTACTGGTGAAATGCATTTTTAAGGGCAGAGACACATGCTCAGATTCGGGAGATTTATTCGCTCGTCAATAAATTGACTCTTCCTCAGGGCAACTAATCTCCCCGAACTGAACTCGGAGTGCTTTGTTTTCTGTAGTCACCCGAATTTTCCTCGTCAGGCAACTTCAGGTGATTTCGGAAAATGAAGCACACATTGCCATCCTGTCAGTGATTTATATTATATTACTAGCAGGCGGGAGGCAGTTCCGAGATTAGTCGCCCTGAAGAATATGAGTTTTGTCGCTGGGCGACTAATCTCCCCGAATCTGAGCGTGTCTCTGCCCTAAAGGGGCAGTTTGGATGTCAGAATAGGAGTAGAATAGGAGTAGAATAGAAGCGAGTCTAAATAGAGACATACTTTAAAAAACGGAGAGACCTTGCCATAAACTGGTTTCTTTGATTACTCTGAATGAAAGATCCCATAGACTTCATTCACAATGTGACAAAACTTAAACTAAGTCGCACCAACAAACCCACTAATTCTCACCCTGAAACCAATTGTTACTGCCACAGATATGATGTCTGTCTCCAATTTTTATGAACATTTACTGTATCTTCGTACCCATCACTTGTTTCATGCGTCTTCTCTTAATAGACCAGTAATGTCATACCGTGTTCATCAAGCTCTTACAAATACTCTGTTTCTTGGCAACAAGGATTCTATTTTATATGAGTTTTCATTCTGTTGTTCTGTAGAGAGCCATGAATACCATTTGACCTCTTTTTAATCTCCTGTGAATGGACTAAAACTATTGTGTTCTATACAACTTATTTGTTTTCTGCCATGTAAATGGGTGCTCTGTTGCCCAATTCCACCTTGAACCGTAGAGTGACAGAAAATTATATACAAATACACAAAACAATTCATTTTCTGTTGTTACTAGTGTTCTTATGGTTTCAGATGACTCTGCTCCTTGCATTTAAAGGAATAGGAGTTTGCTCGGAATTCTTCCTTTCCAGGCAAATGTCTTGTGTTCCTCCTCCCACAAGTACCTCTGGGACACTCCATTATCTTTGTGGTATACAGGTACATTGTGAAGAAAACCTTGACCTGCATCCAAACCGACCAGTACCAGCCCAACCCGCCACCACCTGCACCCGGCTTTCCCCTTCTATTTGTATACCTGCATCTATAAAACTAGAAGGTCATGGGCGGGGAGAGCAGGTAGTAGATCTCAACATGAACCTGCTATTGACCCAGCAAAAGGTGTGTTGATGTTGTCCTGAACCCGCCTGACCCACAGGTAAACCCCCAGGTCCTGCAGGTATTGGATCGGCCTGCACATCACTAGACATTGCTTGTTATTAACACAAAGGTTTTCTTACAAACTCACAGTGGGTCATGGTGCCGTGGACTCTTAAATTCAAATTTAAAAACATTCGCAAATTAAATTCAATCAAATGAATCAAGTATATACAAGTGTTTTATAATGTTATTTTGAGTATTGCCAAATAAAGGGACATAATAAAAGGATTCCAAACTTGTTTATTAATTAGAATGTGTTGGCATTAGTGTGCCCAACAATACGACACTGTTCTATTATTCAACTACATGTAATTATTGGTTGTGGAGCACCCCCCCATGTTTACAACTATTGGGAACCTGTGATTGTACCTGTACAATTTTTTTAAATACTTTGTGGTAAATACAATTTTTTTAATGTTTTTTTTAAAATTGTGGCAAAAAAAACACATCCTTGTTACCATTTTAAAAATCGGTGGTTTTCCCAAGGTAACATTTTCTAGCTTCCTTTTCAGAATAAAAAAAACCTGAAAAATTGAAATGTAAAAAGTTCAGCAACTAAAATCTGGCAGGCTTCTACAGTTGTTTTGATAAACATTTTTATGATGATATTTACAGTGATATTTGTATTCAAATGAATGCAATTGAGTTGGTACAATTCAAGTTTTTGGAGAAAATATGCTACCAAAAAAATTATGAAAAAAGATGAGAAAAACAATTTAATCACGCATAATCCTATTTTCTTTACACAAGTGAAACTCAGATTTGATTTGATAAATCGACATCTAACACATGAAAGAGAATTTATTAATTTCCAAATTCAACTTTTTTTCTCTGGAAAAAGTAGAAAAAAAGTTTGGAAAACTCAAATTTCAAATAAATTCAAGGATGCCCTTGGTAGCTGAAATTTTCTCAAATCGGATAAAAAGGCAATCAAGTTAAATTTGCCCTATCTAATACATTAACCTTGTTAAATCTATAGCCAGATCCTACCTTTGGGAGCACTGGAACAGTATCTTGGACCAACTTTTGTTTCTACGTCAAAGTTGGCCAGCTTAAATATATTGCAATATATGGACAAACAATCCCTGTTTTGTTTAAAGGGTAAGGCATTTTTCAGTAGCAGTATGCACAAAATGTCTCTGTCTTAAATATATTGATAATGGGTTGAGTGCAGAGGACTCTTGTAATTGACTATATGTATTTTGTGGTCACAGCCTCATTGCACCTCCGCCTAATTGTTGAGCACAACTTTCCTTTGTTTTATATATATATATATATATATATATATATATATATATATATATATATATATATATATATATATATATATATATATATATATATGGAAAGCTATATATAATAAGTTGATATAATGGTTCAGGAGCCTATTAGCATGAAACACGTTAGGCTTTTGTCTTTTATGTCCTAATAAATGTGTTTTTTTTAAACTTTGTGTTGATTTTTGGGAAGACTCACATCTTTTATCCTGTTTGATATAATGGCTCAGTCTAATTTCAGTTGGTATAATAAATGATTTACTTGTTTTGGCCTCCAAACCATGTTTTAGACACCACTCACTGTATTCTGATTTTCCTTCAAACATTTATACATCTAGATAGAATTCTGTACAGTAGTGTCAGCATAATATGGATAGGAAATACCATTATGTATAATAGATTGCCCTAAGCTGCTGTATTTATTTAGCTGCTGTGCGAAACACTTCAAATTCTACATTTCTGTAATAAGTGAGAGGATTAACATATCACAGGCTCAGTTTAGTCATTAGGTGAATAAGGAGCCCCCTCCACCCACAAATATCTTAACATAAGAAGCAATTATTCTTCATGTCAATCTCTCCACTCTGCCATTTCACAATTGTATCCCTGGAGGGCCCGATCCATTTGTAATAGTACATTAGATTTCTTTCTTCCAGCAATTCAGTTACCCATCTTGGAATAAAGAACACAATGAAACAGTTGAGGAGTCAGGATGCCAAAAGAAAAGTAAAAAAAAATGAGTCAGAGAATGCAGATTATCACATAATGTAGCAGCCATCATAACAGCTTCAATTTCAATCTTTGTGAATGAGACTTAACAAGCACAGCTAGCCTAATAATAAACTATTACAGGGGTATTCAAATCAACACTCTACACAAGGCCGATAAATTGAGCTACAGTAAAAAAAAATGCAGTAGTAGTTGCCAAACATGGGAGACAGTGGGGCTAATGTACTAGCATGGGTGCTAAATTGCATCATAGCACTCACTCATAATATTCAGATATTTGTTTTAATTTTATAAATGCAATAAGCCAATTGTTTAGTGATGGGCGAATCTGACCCATTTTGTTTCAACAAAAATTCTTGGAACAGCTAAAAAAATGCCAAATGCAATTTGGCAGTAGGCAGTAATTTTTTTTTTGCCTTGCGAAAAAAAAACTCAGATTGGAATCTATGGTAGTATTTTTTGCAGCGAAACCTGTCAAAAAATTTGCTCATCACTGAAAAAAACATTTAAGAGAACGAAGAGAATCACCCTTGTCTAAGCTTGATATGTCATTGCAACTGCTCTATCCATTTTACATCTCTAGCTGTATCAAGGGTTATGTACTAAATTTCTGCCAAATGTAGAACTCATACCAACCAATCAGCCTGTGGCTTCTGAAGTAAACATCTGCCATCTCAAGGACTAATAAAGTGCTATCACCAGGTCTCATTTTTGAACTAGTGTCTCCTGAACTAGCACTTTAGCACTTATGCAGTGTGTAAAGTGCACTTTTGGACACAAATCATCATGCTTTTTGTGCTATTGTAGCTGATTCATCAAATGGAATGCTATTGAAAGAAAATATTTGGGCACTTGTGTCCTTCCAACACTTTCACCCGTGTTATCCACCCTACAGATAATCCCTGTAATGCAATGGAACAGGGACGGAAGCTTTCTCAGGAAGACATCAACAGAAAAAATAGTAGGAAAGATTTGATTTCCCCAGGGTAAAGCCAGCAGAAAATGTTGGATAAAAGTGGATGGCAAAATGTGGGGTTATGGCACACACAGGAGATTACCGCCAATGCTGCATCTGAGATATTTAATAATCCAACTTGTTTCTCTTGTTAAGCGAGACCACATGCAAAGTAATTGATTTTAGTGTGCTCAGTAGAAATTTTGAAAGCTGTAGGGTATCTAGGACCTTACTCTCTTCTTTGATGTTTTCTTCATTCCAGAGGGCCCATTGGTCCTCTTTCAGTACCTATAGGCTATAGCATTTCCACATCAGCCTTCTTAGGACAAAAGAAAAAAGACTTGAAATCATGATTGTCCAAGTGAAAATTATAGACCAGATATGGACCCACAGGAGGTCACTATAGCTCCTACAGTCCTGTAGCACTTTTTGTACAACAAAATTAAAGAAAATCTAAAGCCTAAAATGAATATGGTTGAAAATGTGTATTTAACCTATACCTTGTCCAAATTAGAATCAAATAAATAAATAATGGATAAAAGGACTGTTAGGGTACCTGGTAGAATCCCTGGTGGTCCAGAGGAGACTTTCCTAGTGTCGCGTGCGTATCTGCACTTTCGGGTTTTGATGCAGGTGACGTATGAAATTCAGATATTTAGGGGCAAATTTACTTATGGACGAATATTGAGGGTTAATTAACCCTCGATATTTGACTGCCGAATTGAAATCCTTCGACTTTGAATATCGAAGTGGAAGGATTTACCGCAATTCGCAAAATCGCTCGATCGAACGATTAAATCCTTCGAAACGTTTGATTAGAATGATTTTAATCCATCGATCGAACGATTTTTCTTGGACCAAAAAAAGCTAGCAAAGCCTATGGGGACCTTCCCTATAGGCTAACATTGACTTTGGTAAGTATTAGGTGGCGAAATAGGGGGTCGAAGTTTTTTTTAAAGAGACAGTACTTCGACTATCGAATGGTTGAATAGTCGAACGATTTTTAGTTCGAATCGTTCGATTCAAAGTCGAAGTCATAGTCGAAGGTCGAAGTAGCCCATTGGATGGTCGAAGTAGCCAAAAAAAAAACATTTGAAATTCAACGTTTTTTTTCTTCTATTTGAGCTAAGTAAATGGGCCCCTGAAAGAGCTGGCTTAAACTGTGTCATTACCCAACTTAGGTCTATTCACATTGTTCTTGGGTGCGCTTATCTCTGTATTCTGATCAGTTCCTGACCCTGCCTGACCCTGACCAAGCCTTGTCTGCCGCCTGTCCCAACTTCTGCCTGTATATTAACCACTCTATGTTTTATATCTGCTATTTTGTGTACCAACCGAGCCTTCTCTGCCTCTTGATTTTGTACTTCGCATCCTGAATTGGTATCGACTCGGCCTGTCTTTGACCACACTTCTGTTTTTATTACATGTATGTCTGTGCTTACCCAGAACTCTCTCCTTGGTCTTCTCACATTAAGCCCTGGCAGCATCACAGTAGCAGAGGGCTCCACCAAAGTGAAAGGCGGTTGTTATAGTTGGAACAGTGACCCATGACTGGGACCTCGGGGTCTGTTCTGGGTTTTGGATACCTAATGTCACAAGGACACAGCTCAGATTAAAATCATATAAAAAAAAGAATCTGCAAACATTAGAACTAGAACAATGCCCTAGGTTGTCTTTTGATCCCTGCCAGACATATATCTTTTATTTTAAAGGCAAGAGATAGAAGAAAGCTGAGCTGAGCGGCAATAAATGAAGCACTCAGAATGAAATTGTTTAAGGGAGAGTTTAGTAACCACCAACAGCCGGGAGATAAATTATAATAAATGTTGCTCACAATGTGCTGATGTTCAGATTGGTGCGGCTTTGCAATACAATTGCTTATTTAATGAATCAAACAAATCCTGCATTAGCCAAGTCCCTGAACACCACCCTGTGGATGCAATATGTTTCCTGGCAATTATACTTTAGTGCTGAATGAAGCAATAATAACACATAGAGAAGTGGTTCCAAAACACTGGGTCAGGCCTGAAAGCACTAGCAAATGGATCCCTATCTCAAGGTCAGATTTGAACTCAAGGAGAGAGCCTAAAACTAAAAAGTCAGAAGACCTCTGATGTAAAACATAGTGACTTCAGTTTTCAATGGAAGTATGGCTTCTACTCCATTATGATGGTTGTTTGTCTCTCAAAGTTTCCATTTCAATATTATTTGTGTGTGACATATCCAATTAAAAGGGACTCTATCAAAAGACCATGGGCGGCCATACATGTACCAATGGATGTCATTAGTCATGGGTCATATCTGAACAAACAACTACACTACAGGATATGATGGCTATGACAAAGTTGACCTGGGATGACCACATTTGGTAAGTTGTTGAACCGGGATGACCAAATTGGGTGAGATGTTTGGTCCACCTATAGGACTCAATCAGTATGGCAGCTTCTGCTTATATGAGGAACCTTACTTAAGATGACATTGAGCGGCCAGTTGCAAGAACTTAAAGTTACAAGAGGATGCTTTTTGCCACTCTGTGGGGCAAATTCACTAAAGGACGAAGTGCCTAACGCTAGCGTTAATTCGCTAGCGTGGCGCATTTTCGTTAATTCACCGATTCACTAACGGACACTGGCGTAAATTCGCTAGTGTTCCTTTGCACCCTTACGCCTGGCGAATTTGCTCAGTGGACATAACTACGCGAATTCACTGACGCACGCATTTTTCTGAAAGCTACCTTTTACGCTAGACTTCCTTTGCCACCTCAGACCAGGCAAAGTGCAATAGAGTAGATTGGGATTGCTTCAAAAAAAGTTGAAATTTTTTCAAAGTCCCAAAAAATGCTGGTGTTTTTTCTTTTTTTATGGGTAATAGGCTGAAAAAGATTGAAATTTTTTTTGGGGCTACCCTCCTTCCCCCCTACATTTCCTAACTCATGGCACCTTAACCAGTGGGCACATGTGTAGGGCAAAATAAAAATTTTAATTGATGTTTTGAAGGTTTCCCAGGCTTGTGTAGTGCTGCTACATATACTTCAATTGTAAATTCATTTTGGCGTCGTATCCAAATTAAGCATCGCTAGCGTAACTTCGCTTTGCCTGGCAAATTAACGCTAGTGCAACTTCGCAACCTTTCATTTCCCCTGAGCGCTACTTCGGATTTTAGTGAATTTGCGTAGCGCTGGCGAAAATTCGCCAGCGAAGTGTGGCAAAGCAGACGATGGCGCAACTACAAATCTTTTTGCCCCTAAGTACCAAATTTCAGGGTTTTAAAATATCACTTTAGCAATGCAGCCCACATTTGACCCACTCCAATGCTGATTTTTTAATAGCAGAGCGGGAGAAAGGGACAGAATCCACAGGATTGCTCCATGCACCAGACCAACATTGATACTTTTAAGCTTATTATTTGTATTTTTATTTATGATCCCCCCCCCACACACACACGCACACTATGGACCCTTGCTGGGAGTCCAGTGCACATTGTTGTCTCTTCCTTACCCTAGAATAACCCTGTTGATTATAATTTTTATTTTCTTTCATTTCACAAATCTAGGTTACTTGCATTCAGGTGGTTATCTAAGTTTTATGTTTGCCAATGATTATACTGTAAAACATCACGATTTCAGTGTTTAACCTCATGGCCAAAGGTTGAGGTTGAAAAAAATAAATAGATTCTCAACTGAACAGTCATGTTTTGATGTGGAAAAGGTGCCAGAATGAGAACAGCATCGTTGCTCCGCTTGATAAATATGTGAGAAGCAGGTCAATGACTTTAATGAGAATTTGCTGAGATAAAATCCATTCAATTAAACTGGAATGAATTTGTTTTTGTCCTCTTTTTTGTTTGACTCTTTTCATTTAAAATTCCGATAACCTTGCAAAGGAGCAAAAAATGGTAAAATATAATAGAAACAGGGATGTATCTTAGTTAAACCAGAGAAAGAGCTGACACAGCATCCCTATTATAAGAGGGGCACCTTGGCTGAAAAACATAGATTATAGGTTTTGGGTTGGAAAAAATATATCAATTAATAAAAGTGAATATTACAAATTGCCACATATCTGTCTTGGTGGATGGTTGCTACTCTTGGAATGCAATAAATGATTTGTACTAGGTGCCAATTGCTTTCGAGAAATGTAGTTCCCAAGCAACTCCTAAGGGGTTATTTATCAAAAGTTCTCACTATTTTCTAAAAACTACACTGACCAAATATGCACAGACTTTCCCCCCCCATTTATCAATATTTTTCTCAGATTTCTTTTGAGGGAAAAAAACGCTAAAATTGTTAAAAAATCCCACTACTTTTTTGTCGCTAAAAACTGCGACCTTTTCTTATTTGATGTCTGAAACCTACGACTTTTTAGGATTTGGAACCCAAAAACCACAAAACCTTTGGATTAATGAACATCAGGACAGGACATCTAACATTGACTACTACATGAACTCGGCAGTTCTGAGTTGGAGTACTTTTTTATTCAGACTTTTAATACCATAATAAATCACAAGAAAATTAAATAAGGGGTACTAATTTTTGTGAAGATCTTTAAGAACACAGCATAGTCAACCCTGAATGTATATGTGTAATCAACTGATGTAGAGTTGTTCATCTATTTTGCTGGAATGCATTTTCCCCACTGGACCCCTAACTGGTGATGTCCTTCATCTGACTTCCATGCTAACATGTTGCTTGTGATATATCTACAAATTAAGAATCTTTCACAGAGTATCTCCTTCCCTAACATTCCTCCCTCTAATAATCAGTGAGGGCTCATTCTCCAGTAATCAAAAATATTGAGTAATTTGTCCTTCCTTAATATATTTGAGTCAAAAGCCATAGCATTTACGGGGCATCCTGTTGTAAAATGTAGTCATTCGAGTTTTCGAGTTTTTTTTAATACTAGACATTCGAGTTTTTGAACATATAATTAAAATTTGTTAGTTTTTCTGCAAATTCAAACCTTCATAAATCACCCCCTTAATATGTATTCTAGTGCTATTTCTAATACACCTTTATAAAAATGCACCTATAGGTTTTTCTGTTTTTCTATTTTTAATCACAGTATTGTTTTAAACTGTATAAATCAATTTTAAGAAAATTTCCCCAGATTTTGAAACCAAAATTGAGCAACAACTAGAAGGGAGGGGCTATGTAAAATCTCTTCAGTTAAGCTCTTGCTGGAAGCATGTAGTCAACTTTGGTGTGCATAATAATTGAAGCAAATAGCAGTAAAAAATCTCTACCTTGAGTCCTACTACACTGAAGTCCCAACTGTGGCAGGTGTCACTTGAAAATACTAAACCCACTACTTGTGCTTTATGGAACACAGGACTGAACTTGCTGAGTAGTCCTGACTGACTTAAATCCTTGGGGTATACAATTACAACATGCTGGCCTCACATTTACTAACCCAATTCATGAGGACCCTGCTATTCTAGCTTCACTTAGTAATACTTACCTTAGGGTCTAAGCTGCTCTCTTTGGATAATGAGGCCTACCTTCACCTCAGGCCCTCTGGCAGATTCAGCTACTACTATGATGGCATCTAGAAAGAGACTGAGCATAGGTTCCATCTGCTTTTATATCTAGAGAACAAGGAACTGGTAAAATACCCTTAGATCAATGCAAAATAGTTCCATCCAACAGGGTTACCATAAACTTGTCGACCAATAGGAGGAAATAATCCCTATGGGTCCCTTGCGTATTTTTAAATCACCACACTACTCAAATCAATATCCTCTATCTGCTATAGTAAGTAGAAATAATTTTAGTTGTTTTTGACAATAACATTCAAAGATGATTTGCAAATGGTCTTTTGTTAGTTTTGATTTTTTTTTCTGCTGGTCTCCATTTCAACTTTGAATTTAAACTGCTGTCTGTTTTTTAGGATAGCACTTTCCCTAAAAATCAGGTAGTGTTTTTAATGACAGAGCAGAAAATGAATAGGCCAGGATATAATTAGAAAGAAGGTTAAACAAGAAATCCATTGTCCATGTGTCCACCACATGTCACATGCCTCTTCTAAGGACATTTCATCCTGAGCTCCTCTAAAAAAAATCTGTTGGTTATTGTGGGTCTCTGGTGGTTCTATCTCCAGCTGAGGCTATCAAATGGAATCTGAATATGATAGACATGGGTGAATGACGCTGGCCTCCAGGCACACTTATTAACTTTTATTATACAAAATATTTCATGTGTGGTTGAAGAATGAACTGCTTGCTACATGGCTTATTAATATTATCCATCTTTTTTTGTAATGAAGTGATGACTCTAAATCAGCATTAAAATGTAATTGGAATTGTGCCTGGAAAGGATTGTTCTGTCCTTGACCAAGAATTATATGTTTGCTTTCTTTCTTGTATAGATTGTACTGTACTGTTTTTCTGCTTGGACTATGGGATGAAGAAAGGTTTACAGTCAAGGTCTGAACAGCAAAATGCATTGTAGGCTAACAGCTTTGATATTATGAACATAGAAAGATTTTATGGGAACAAGGATATATATAACACAAGTATAAACAATGAAAAGTACAAGTTTGATTGATATAGGTTGAACTGTTTCCATAGAACTGTTTCCATGGTCAAGTTGTGATAAATCTGACATTAGAACTTACATTCGAGTTGGTGCTTTTAAATTCAATTTGTGAGTTTTGACACAAAAAAAATATTGAAAATTTGAATTCAGGCTGAACCAAACAATCCTATTGTGTAGTTGTCAGAATCCCTAAACCCTCCTTTATGGATTTGGCTGAGGACTGAAATGAATCAGAACCCTTTTTGGTTGTGGAAATTGCTAAAATGATTGCTTTATATTGTGTTCAGATTTTATTTGCCTGGGCTCTTGGAAATGGTCGAATCCAGCTAGAAAAGGATCAGATTTGGCCAAATCCTGAACTGAATCCGAGATTCGGTGCACCCTATTTTTAAGTGAGAAAGTACAAGCCCAATAGTATTAATATTGATTGAATGATGTCCAGTGGCTGGTTTGATTGCTGTTTTGGAAAAAGAAGGCTCCCTCACTTCTGATTTTTCAGCAGGTAAGGCAAAGCTTCCATTGGATAGTTCTGTCTCTTGAGAATGTTTTTTTCATTGAAGGTCTGAGAATGACAGACCTTTTTCAATGTTAATAACAAGGGCCAACTATTTGTCCTGTTTTGCCCAAAAAATTGCGAATTTCTCAAAACACCAATAAATTTGTGAAACGCGAATTTTGACGCCGGCGTCAAATTTGACCCCCCCCCAAATTATAGTTAATGGGCTTCCTAATAATGTTGTTGTGCGTGTCCAAATTTTCACCGCATTTTTGCCAATTTATTTGCCGGCAGCAAAATATGGAAATTCACCATGAATTTGTGCCTGCCAAATTTATTCGCCCATCACTATTTGCAGTAGTTTTCTGTCTATTCCAGTGTTGGTAAAGTTTAACTTCCCTCACCTTTAATGCCTTCTGGACACAGAATAATGTGCTTGCTCCTTTTTGTGCCTCCCACCCTCCCCTCTATATTAAGTCTTGTAGACCTCAGTGCAATTTCATGCCAGGTTTGTTATCATTTGTGAATTATGCTAAACATTCCACGCTTCGATTAGGACTAATTATACAAACACGTGGCCTGCTCTGGTATCTCTCTCCATTCCAATTCTCTTCACGGGCTTAACATACCTGTCCCCATTTGTCTTAACATATCACTGATGAATTCAGAGACATCTCTCACTTGTGCATTCAGGATCTGCCAAAAATGAACTAAATATTCAAAATCTAAAAATTAAATCAGTTTGAAAATTCTCTGTCCTGTGAATAATAATTTGACCATATACTGTATTGTGAGAGATTTCTATTCACCGCTTGCACTCACTGTCACGTCAGCAAGGAGACAGCAGCAATGTGACTCAATAGAGTGAGAAAGAATTTAGCTTGTTTTTGTAAGGTCCCCTCTATGTTTTCCAATAGGTTTATTTCCAGTCTTGATGCCTGTGCTGCTAATTTGAATGGATATATTCTGTGGCTCCTGTCACAAACTCATCAGTTGAAGGCATGGAAGGAGAATAAGCTTAGCAAAGCATTGCTATATCACCAGGCAGTGGCGGAAAATCATACAATGTCAAACTAAAATGCTAGACTGCAAAACTCATCAAGTATCTGACAAAGGGAAAGTGTGAGCAATGCCATTCCAGTTTGATTCTAAAGACCTACATTCACTCCATCCATTTGTTTGTATCACATGCCCTGAAAGGCTCTTATGCTCTTTAAAGGTTAAACCAGATGGAAAGTTTACTCTTGCATTTGCCATATCTAAGCCAAAATGTGCCCATTGTAATGCTTTGAGAGGGGTTTAAAAGCTAATAATGTAGATAGATAAACCCCAAAGATCTCTGAACCATTGGAAAGAAGCCCATTGCTTTGGCTGGTCTTATTGAAGTGAGGATCCACCAACCAACGCAATAAGTCGCATTTGGTTTGGGACCCCAAAGATACTAAAACCCCTACTCACCTAGTCTAAGAGGCCTACACTAGGTCACTAGGTTTAGATCTCCCATTAATATTGGTATGGGGTCTTAAAGAGTCAAAGCAGTCAACTTTGAAGTAAATACTGAGTCTTGCATCAGGTTGGATACCTACAAAAAAGCGGGTTGCAAGCAGTACTTTTGAAAGCAGGTATGGGTGCATGTGTGTCAAGGCTCTCAATAAAGGCAAATTTGACTCACTTACCATTTTTTTCCCACCTCCTTGTCTTCTGATGATGTTATTTCTGGCTTTTGATGATGTTTGAAACAAGGCAAGTATGGTTGCATGCTGCAGGGTCAGTGAGTCAAAGGCTCAATAAAGGCACGTTTGATTTATACCTTTTAACACATTTTTCAGCTCCTCGTCTTTTGATGATGTCTAGGTGGGAATATAAAGGTCCCACATAGAGAGCTTCAGACTAATGGAATGGTATGTACTGAAGCTATTTCACTATATTAAGGCTTTTATAATAATTCCGCTTATTTGAGTAATTCCGCTATGATTTGATTGAAGGCACACTGGAGTCACATAATTACTCCTTCTTATAATTCCGTTAAAATTTATATAATTGCTTTAACAATGCTGTGTTGGTTTTCGTCATTCATGGTTGCAGAATTTGTGCTTATTTATCTCTCAGATTGAAATCAGACACAGCCATTGCTAAAAAAATTATGAATCTAATTTTTTTTCTTGCTAGCATATTTCTAAAAAACACTTAGCAGAAAAACTTCGCTTGCAAAAAAATGATTTAAAGAAAGAAAAATACTTTACTTCCATCACTAAATCACTAGATTTCTGCTGCTGACATTTTTCAGTTTTTTTTTGATTGAGAAATCTCAGAAATTTCAAACATTGAACATCTATTGTCAATTCGTAGGAAATATTCGAATTTGAATTTCAATAAATTTGCTCCAAGTGCTATTCTAGAATTCCTGCTGCCAGAAATAAAGCACTAGCACTCGATAATATTAAGGACCTTTTCCAGTCATGGATCATCCTAAAGACAAGGACCCCCCCTCTGTGCCAAGAAGGGAAAATAATCCTCACCTAAAACACCAAGTCACAACTTAATGGGTTGTCAAGAGACCTGCTTTGCTTAAATAAGTCACTTGGTAAAGTAGGGAGTGTATTTATTTTATGTTATCCCCCTCATCAAAGTCATGTTACTACCATTCTACATCAATATATTATAATCGACGAATAGAGACCTGAGGTTTATGGAGACTCATCGGCCAAGGACAATTACATTGGACTTTTGATGTTGGCCAGATGTTGGCTCATACGTAGGCTATTTGATCAGAAGGCGGGAAGGTTGGCAGTGAGCTAATATCATCAGTCTGGGCATGACCAGCCTAATTAAATAATAATTGATCATCTTTGTTATTCTGTTGTTATTGTTCTATAGAGACAGCTAGAATACAATTGTCAGGCCGGCATAGCTCCCAAAATGCCGGCGCCCATGGCCGCCACGTGGGTAGCGGCAACGGTGCAATGACGTCAGCGCGACGACGTTGGTGCGGACGCCGATGCATCGACGCTGACGCAATGACGTCATCAATGGTGCCAAATCCGCAAATAAAAGGGCGTCCTGGCCATCTAGACGCTGCCCAATTATAGGAATTGTTTGTTAGCATTCCTGGGTGTTATTGTTATTCTGGACTTGAACCCCTGCCTGGACTTTGATTCTGATCCCTTCTGCCTGCCTTTGCACCATTGCCTGGACTTTGACCTTGTATTTGCCTTAACCCTTGCCTGTACCTTGAACCTGAACTTTGACCCCTAAAAGGCTTCCTCCTTGGTCCTGACTCTCCCGTTGGGAGCCGATAGGCCCCCTGACAACAATGCCTGGAAGGTGGTTCCCAACAGAAACTGAGACATTACCCTTTAAAAAAAGTAGATAATTTTTTTTTGTTATGGCACTGGGTTTGGCCAACTAATTTGAATTGTAACACTACCGCAGACGTGGCAAAAAAATTGATCCTCTTATAGCAATCCTCCTGTGCTCTTGTCGACACACCAACTGTTCAGCAACATAAAAGTGAAATTGGGGTAAGCAGAGGGGCAGAACTATGCTGCAAAATTCATTTAATTAGTAATGCACCTACACTACGGGGCAGATTCACTAAGGGTCGAATTTCGAAGTTAAAAATACTTCGAAATTCGACCCTCGAATTGAAATCCTTCGACTTCGAATATCGAAGTCGAAGGATTTAGCGCTAATCCTGCGATCGATCGATCGAAGGATTTTTCGTTCGGTCGAACGATTAAATCCTTCGAAATCGAACGATTCGAACGATTTTAATCCAACGATCGAAGGAAATCCTTCGATCAAAAAAAGGTTAGCAAACCTATGGGGACCTTCCCCATGGGCTAACATTGACTTCGGTAGGTTTTATCTGCCGAAGTAGGGGGTCGAAGTTTTTTTTAAAGGGAAAGTACTTCGACTATCGAATGGTCGAATAGTCGAACGATTTTTACTTCGATTCGTTCGATTTCGTTCGAATTCGAACGAATTTAACCAATTCGATGGTCGAAGTACCCAAAAAATACTTCGAAATTCAAATTTTTTTCATTCGAATCCTTCACTCGAAGTTAGTGAATCTGCCCTTACATGTTTTGGGCCAGCATGCACTTTGTCAAGTGGGTCTGGTCACCTAATTGCTTCTCTTCTTCCAGAGGGATTCTAACTTGGAACCTGTGTCACTGGGCAGGTGCAGGTCCTGTCAAATGCCATATGTATAGTTTATCTCCAGTCCTCAGGAACCTGTTGCCTCACACAAAAAGCTTTCCATTAAATTTGTTCCATTGAAAGATTTCAAATCAGTGTTCGCCTTATTGCCCATTTACGCAGCTCATTTCACACATCCGCAAAGAGAGATTCATGGAAAAACAAACTCCCACTCTAGAGTGGTCTGTTCCTGCTGTATTTATCCAACTAGGCTCCGATCTATTTCAGCTGTGCCAGTCTTCATCTCCCTTTACTTTTCCAACCAGGGGAATAGCTTCCATTCCAGATGGACCATGATTACACACTGTGAAGCTGTCACTTCTGTTTCCTCCATGGGAAAGACATATAAATAGCATTAAACATCTATTCTGTGATCAAATGCCCCCCTTAAATAAAGGTGCCAAATAAAATACTGAAATAATTGCAGGAATATTAGGAGATTGTATTACAGTATATTCACATTATGGGTAGAAAAATGCAACAAGACTAGTTCCTTGTTAACGTATTATTCCCCATATGGAAAGGTTATTGGGTTGGTAGATTTCTCATGCTGTTATACTGCAATTTATAGATGTACATCTGCCCACTAAATTCTTAACTTTTGAAAAGTATCAGGGGCAGAACTACCAGGTGTGCTGGGGTGCAATTGCACCAGGGGAGCCCCTCAGGGCCTGCTGGCCTACTTGTTCGGTTACTGAAAAGAGTGTTTATATATATCAACTCTGGTAAGCAAAATTAGAGAAGGAATGTTCTGGGAATCAATATGGCACCTCCCTCCTCCCATATGTATAAATACAAATATACAGCGGAGGAATGTTCTGGGCACACAATAAGCTATTCCCTCATACTGTACTGTCTAAGGGAAACATTATGGCACCTCCTACCCATATGTATAAATACAAATATACAGAGAAGGAATGTTCTGGGCACATAATAAGCCATTCCCTCATCCTATACTGTCAATATGGAAGCTCAGGACCAAAATTAAACGTACACTGATAGAAGGATTTGCACTTTAAGAGAACTCTCACATTCCTGTGTAAGAGAATAGTTTTTGGCTGGAACACTCAGAGCATTGATTGAGGCATTATGTTTTCAGCTAAAAACACAGAACAGAAATGATAGTCATTTAAAATTATATTAAATCATTGCTGTTCTCAATTTATTCCCTTAAGGAGTAAATGTAGAAACACTAAGAATCCCCCTGTATGGCTTAATATACAGGTAGAAGTAAAGAAGTTATTAAATAAAAGAAAGGCATTTAAAAACTACAAGTCTGTTGGGACAGAAGCTGAATTCATGACTATAAACACTATAATAAATGTTGTAAAACAGCAATCCGGAAGGCAAAGAAAGGAAATGAAGAATGCATTGCAGCTGAGGCTAAGACTAACCCCGTTTTTTAAGTATATTAATAGTAAAAAGATGTGGGTTGAGAGTGTTGCTCCTTTGAATAATGGTACCAGTATGGTTGTAACAGATACAAATGTGCTAAATCACTGTATTCAATAGAGGAGTCTGGGTTCCCAGGCTCACTTCATAGTTGCACTGATGGCTCAGCTCAATCTAGTCAGTGGCTGACTCAGGATATGATTTATAAAGCCTTAATAAAAATGAATGTAAACAAGGCACCAGGGCCAGATGACATACACCCCCGGGTTCTAAGAGTGCTTAGTTCAGTTTTAGACCAGCCCCTATTTCTGATTTTCATCTGGTATGGTACCTATGTATTGGAGAAAAGCTGATGTCATTCCAATATTTAAAAAGGGATTACAATCTCAGCCTGGCAATTATAGGCCTGTAAATTTGACATCTGTAGTGGGCAAATTATTTGGAGGCTTGTTAAGGGATCACATTCAAAATTTTGTTCTAATGAATGGCTTTATAAAGGATAGGTCATGTCAGACAAATTTGATTGCTTTTTATGATGAGGTAAGTAAGATGCTGGACAGTGGGGGGGGGCAGTAGATCTATTTGGATTTTGTCAAAGCGCTTGATAACGTGCCCCACAAACTAAGGTCTGTTGGGCTTAATAAAGTCGCTTGCACATGGATAGGAAACTGGCTACAGGATCAGGGAACAGAGGGTGGTTGTTAATGGTACATTCTCTACTGTGAGTAAGGTTCTTAGTGGGGTCCCTCAGGGCTCGGTATTGGGTCAACTTTTATTTAACTTGTTCATTAATGGACAACTTAGGGGAGGGTATTGTAAGTAATGTATCAGTGTTTGCAGATGACACACACCTATTCAGACTAATTAATTCCATCCAGGATGTGGCATCCTTGCAATAGGATCTTAACAAACTGGCAATCAATGTTGACAAATGTAAAGTCATGCACCTGGAATGTAAAAATATCCAAGCCACTTATACCCTTAATGGGGCTGCACTAGAAAAATCCACTATGGAAAAGGTCCTTGGAGTCCTTGTAGATGATACACTTGGCAATGCCAGTCAGCAGCATCAAGGGCAAATAAGGTCTTGAGCTGTATTAAAAGGGTCATTGATTTGCTGTACCATATAGAGCACTGATAAGACCCCATCTAGAATATGCCATATAGTTTTGGTCTCTAGTGCTCAAACAGGACATTATTGAATTAGAGAGGGTACAGAGAAGGGCAACTGAGCTGGTAAAAGGTATGGAAAATCTTAGCTATGAGGAAAGACTGGCCACGTTGGGGTTGTTCACGCTGGAGAAGAGACACTAAAGGGGTGAGATGATAACAATCTATAAATATATAAGGGGATCATATAATAATCTCTCTAATGCTTTATTTACCAGTACGTCTTTCCAGCTGACACAAGGCCACCCATTCCGATTAGAAGAAAAGAGGTTCCGTATATATTCGGGAGGGTTTTTTTACAGTGAGAGCTGTGAAGATGTGGAATTGTCTCCCTGAATCAGTTGTACAGGCTGATACATTAGATTTAAGAAGCTTTAAGAAGGGGTTAAATGGTGTTTAGCAAGTGAGGGAATACAGGGTTATGTAAGATAGCTCATAGTACAAGTTGATCCAAGGACCAGTCTGATTGCAATTTTGGAGTCAGGAAGGAATTTTTTCACCCACTGAGGCAAATTGGAGAGACTTCAGATTGGGGTTTTCTTGCCTTCCTCTGGATCAACTAGCAGTTAGTCAGGTTAAAAGAAGTTAAAATGTTGAACTAGATGGATGTGTGTCTTTTTTCAACCTAACTTACTATGTTACTATGTTACTATAAGCCATGTGTATACATAAGATTGACAGTAGTGTATTTTGTCTCTACACATATGTTTCACAAAAAAAGCAACATGGGAAATCTCAGCTTCTTCATTTGTAAGCGTTTTTAGACCAAGCTGTTTTGTTTTTAACTGGAATAACCTGACTATAACCCTGCCATGAGATATTGTTCAGATCATTTAAAATGTAAAATATAAAGAACCCTATGAATATTCTATTATTTAGTAAACCTTTTATATATTAGTCTGAAAAGTTGAAGGCAACTAACTACATTGGTAACTGTTAACTCAGTGAGCTACCACATTGTAGATTGATAAAGACCGTTTCTCCTCAGTAGAAAAATTCACATTATTTAATTTTTTTGGCACTAAAAGGGTTTGTGGAACAGCATTGACTAAACATTCAGATTTGTCTGCTCAATATTTGGTGGGGTGCGTGTCTGTTCATTTCGAATGCAACTTTTATCCATTTTCTAAATTAAAAGCATCTGTCTCAAGTTTTCAGGGGGATTAACATATGCAGGGGAAAACATGTCTCGGAAACACAAGGCAATCCTGTCATTTAGGGAAGCATTGGAAAGATTTACTTCTCTCTGTCAAGAGATAAATTATTTAGAAGCCCATTAACAGATTGTCCTTGTGTGCTCTGCATGCCGTCAGAAAACCGTACCTTTAATCCGCTCTTAAAAAACAAAATAAAATTAGGAGAGAGGGAATATGAGGCATGACGCAAAGGAAGATATAGCTGCTGGAGATGTAAATGTCAGTACACAAGAGGTTTACCGGTGCTTATACTTGTGTTCAACACTTTATAACGTTTCCTTCCAGGCATTCCGCTTCAATAACAGCTCACCAAACTCTTAAGACATGATGGTGTAATCTCTGCCCTGGTTCTGATCTGATTTTTTCAGTCTAAAAGGGTTACTATACAGTGAGTACACCTTCAATTTATTGGAGTTCTAGTAGCAAATTCATGTCATGGGATAATACATAATTAAACAGCAGCAACTACAAATGCTATGGAGATGTGGTTTACTCAGAAAGAAGCTATCTGGGATACCCAGTGCCACATGGAGAAGGCGACAGGCCTTCATTGGCTTCAAGATACATATGCCCCTGGATTAGGCTTTATACCAGAAAACTTTTTTCCACTCTCCCACTCACATATATTCCTCACCATTACCATTATTTAATTATATTACCCAACAATCCATGAGACATTCACATTATGTGTAATACAAAAATGTAACCACAAACAGAATATATACAACTTATAACACCCCAAACCCCAAATGTTTCTATCTATCTATTAGAACCATGCACAGATTCACACTTAAAACATTTATTTGTGCATTTTATTCACAGCAAAAGTTCATGTTAATACATTCAAAAACACACCACAGTGCAGTGTCTCCCCCCACCCCGGTCTGCCTACAGAGAAAGCTGCACTGTGGTGTGTTTTTGAATGTATTAACATGAACTTTTGCTTTGAATAAAATGCACAAATAAATGTTTTAAGTAAGAAACTTTGCATGTTTCTAATTCATATGCAGTATTCAGAAGTGGACCCGTGCACAGTTCTTGCTATAAAGATATCTTATACCCCAAAACTCTATAATTAAATTCCTATCTATCTATCTATCTATCTATCTATCTATCTATCTATCTATCTATCTATCTATCTATCTATCTATCTATCTATCTATCTATCTCAGGGCCGGAACTAGGGGTAGGCACGTGCCTAGGGCGCAAAGCTGGGGGGGGCGCCAGCAATGTACCTGCTCTGTCGCCTACCCCATCGTCCGGTCCCGTCTCTCCCCGACTGGTGCTGATAGTCCATCGGTAATTGTGCTTTCTGCGCATGCGCGCATTTAGATTCGCGCATGTGTGCTCGAGCGCAGTTTCGCGCATGCACACTCCAGCACACACTAAGCCGGCGCCGTGGCCAGCCAGGTTGCCTAGGGCGCCTGTTCGGGTTGTCCCGGCTCTGATCTATCTATCTATCTATCATATATCTATCTATCTATCTATCTATCATCTATCTATGTTTTATCCTGAAGGCTGAAGGAAGGAGACATGCAAGAAAGAAACCCTGTATTCAGATTCTGAAGATTCTGAGTTGAGGACCTCAACCAACTTGATATCTCTTGGTCTAATCAAATTATTAAAGATTGATTGGACCAATAAAAAGGTGATTATTTAGCAGAAGGCCCGGTCCAAAAGTCTGCCAGTTATGTCAAGAATGACCAAATTATGATCTGATATCTTCTTCTGTATGGATACCTTTTGATTCTCAATGCTTATTCTTCTGGGTTTGCAAGTAAACCTTCTACATGTAGAAGTTCTGCTTCTTGTGTTACTAGCACCCACATACTGTGCCAGCTCTCACTCGACTCATGTGGAACTTTAATGGGCATATCAGTCCTTGTTGGGATGTGGATTGTTGCGTATGATTTACATGTGGACCAACTGATGAGATGGACTTTCACAGTGCTTGTAAAAATTTGTGTTTGTTGATGTGTCTTGGTGAATTTACTGCTCCAAGAAAATGCAAAATTAAAGAGGATGTTTTGTGGATTTAGATTTTGTATTCACCAGATAAATCAGGACTAAAGGAAAGATGAAAACAATATCACAGTAAATTAATTTTAAATTATACAGTGTTTTGTATGTGTGATAGTGGAGCAGTGGGTACTTATCTTCTTGACCAGAATGTCCCTGGCTGCATCTGTGGGTCCTTAAGCTAAGGTTAAGTGCCTCCTGCAAACCATCTTGTGGATTAGTCCATTTCGAAGACAGAGACGAAAGTGCCCTTGTATACGTTGGCCTTTTGACTGTGACAGTCAATTAGTTCTCATTTCACAGGTACATAGTAACTTTCACCACTTAAAATCCCTATTACTGTATAAGAGTGAATTATTCCATCCACCAAAAAACCTGATTGCATTCTTCTTCATTTCTCCTTTTTCCCATGTGTGGTCTAGAAAGAGGACATGGTTTGAAGATCAAGGAAGTTGCATGGACTGTGACTGTTGGAAGGTCAAGTTATGTTTGGTTCTACTTTCTATAATTACTTTGCTCCTGAATTTCTGTATAGTTCAAATAAGGTAAGAAGATAAGAAAAATATATATGGCGGATTTTAGCTTTTACCCGCAAGCAGCAAATGTCGGAAAAGCCACAACTCAGATTAACAGAGGAAGGGACTTAAGGACAAACTGATGTTCTCTAAATTTATCAGACAGACAGATAGATAGATAGATACACAGACAGACAGACAGACAGACAGACTGATTGATCGATTAATGGATAGATACAGTAGATAGATAGATAGATAGATAGATAGATAGATAGATAGATAGATAGATAGATAGATAGATAGATAGATAGATAGATAGATAGATAGATAGATGAATAGATGATAGCTAGATACCGTAGATAGATAGATGATAGATAGATAGATAGATAGATAGATAGATAGTGGATGGATGGATAGATACATTAAATAGATAGATAATAGATGGATGGATAGACAAACAGACAGACAGACAGACAGACAGACAGACAGACAGATAGATAGATAGATAGATAGATAGATAGATAGATAGATAGATGATAGAAAGATTGATGATCAATAGATGATAGATAGTTAATGGTTGGATGGTTAGATAGATAGACAGATAGAAAGATAGATGGATGGATGGATAAATACATAGATTGATAGAGATGATAGATAGATAGATAGATGATAGACAGAGGGATAGATAGATAGATATTTCACTGCATTATTTGACTGTATTAGTGAAGGGCAGGCAAGGGACAGTAGATCCCACTATACATGTGGCAATTCTGCTAAAGAAACGTGGTCTTCTGTTGCATGGGGTGGCAGTAATACTAAGGCACATCTTCCTTTTAGACAAATAGAAGAGGTCCCTTGTTTGTTTTAATTTATACATGAGCAGTGGCCAGCTCCATGTTGTAGATCCCACTCTTCCCAACTATAGTCAGGTGATTCCACTGGTGGCCAATAAAAGTGCAATCAAGTTTGGGAGTTTTACAACAATCCCTGTTTTGTTTAAAGGGTAAGGTATTTTTGTTATCTTAAGGTACAAAATGTTTCAATGTCCTTAATATATTGATAATGGGTTGACTGCAGAGGATCTCTTGTATTTGTGAACTTTGTGATCACAGTCTCATTGCACCCCAGCTTAATGTTTTTAAAAATTAGTGGTGAGCACAACTTTCCCTTGTTTGTCACATCATCCTTTTGTAGTGACCTAGAAAAGCAAAATATGTATGTGCTATAGTGACACTTTTCCTCTATGTAACCAGTTCATTTTTATCTGTAAATGGTCTGAATTTATTTATTGTTCTCTTAACTCTGTCTCTCCCATATGTTTATGTTTGTGTGTTGATGGGGCCATATACAGTAAACAGAGACATAAATACGCTCCTTGATAACAAGCAGTAACATTTGTTTTCTGCTGTTGCCGTTTATTTGGACATTTAATAATTTTGTTGACAATTTCTAAAATTTCGTCTAAATGCATAATAGAAAGATTAAATACACCAAATAAAATTGTGATTTAAAAGGGAAGGTGGGAAGATGAATGGCAGCGCTCCTCCAAGAGTTTCTAAAGGAATATTACATTTAAAGATGCTGTTTGATTCCTGGATCCTGGTGGATGAGAGAAATGACAGGATGTGACCAGAAATTCTAATGGGAGAATAAAAGCCTTGACATTTTAAGGATAGAAAATGTAAATATTAAGGTTTAATATCTTGGTACTGGTATTGAGTTAACATGTGTCAACACATGCAGTGTAAAGCATTCTTAAATCATATGGTATTCTCATGCCTCATGCTTAACTAAACCAGAAATTAAAGGCTTTACCCCTTATAGAAAATAATATGGCTGGTGACATGCAAAATACTCCTTAATGTCACAGTAGCCAAGTGTGCATCCAGAAACAATGGTTTAATAGCACAAAGAAGCAGAGAAACCATCATAGTTAGGGTAAGAAGAGCTAGGGACAAAAAGTCCTTTCCAATGCAAAGCATAAATTGAAGAGCCCCCCAAAATGCGTCCTTTTAATGGTGATCTTATGCCTTCAAAACTGTGAGTTGATATTGGAAACCTCTTACATACAAAAAGCCTTGCCTTGGTTAGAAGAGACCTTCTGAAGTTCATACAATCAGACAGGAGGTACTAATGATCATAAACTTCATAAACTTGAAACCTGTTTTTTCAAAGAATGAGTTATACAAAAAGCCAAGACTGTACTCTGCCAAGCAGGGAAAGGCAATACAATCAAATATAAAATATGCCCCATGCAATCAAACATGTTCTTTCAAATCCAAATAAACTCAATCACCATGATAACATGTAATATCCCAGAGGAAGAAGGTCAATGAAACACGATAAACACAAATCTATAACTCCCTAAAAAAAGTTGACTCACAGTTTGGAAACAGAAAAAGACAAAAAGATGTTGAAACAATGTAAACAGAACAAAGATATACATGTAGAAGATGGCACCCCATACATCATGAGTAGCACCTTCTCACAACACAAATAACACATTTCATTGTCAGGGCCACTTGACCTTCAGGAAGAAAAAGGGAGGAACTCAACAGCAAGGACTCAACTGCAAGGTATCAATGAGATAAGAGAAAAATAATCAGTGGAGAGACACTCGTCATAACAGGCAGGATGGTAGGGAGGTCAACGAGAACAGGAACACTCTCCAGACTACAAGGCCCACAATAGGACAATGCACCAGGAACATGGCTTTTACCAATCCATTTAGCATCAAAGAATGGAATTCTCTCCATAATAACATCTTGACGCAATGCCAGTCATAGCAGAGTGATTTGTCTAAGTTGGAAAACTGGGCGGCAAACTGGAAAATGAGGTTCAATGTTGATAAATGCAGGTTATGCACTTTGGCAAAATTAATATAAATGCAAGTTATACACTAAATGGCAGTGTGTTGGGAGTTTCCTTAAATGAGAAGGATCTAGGGATTTTTGTAGATAACAAGTTGTCTAATTCTGGGCAGTGTCATTCTGTGGCTACTAATGCAAATAAAGTTCTGTCTTGCATAAAAAAGGGCATTAACTCAAGGGATGAAACATAATTATGCCTCTTTATAGGTCCCTGGTGAGGCCTCAACTGGAGTATGCAGTGCAGTTTTGGACTCCAGTCCTTAAAAGGGATATAAATGAGCTGGAGAGAGTGCAGAGACTAAGTGCAACTAAACTGCTTAGAGGAAGGGAAGACTTAAATTATGAGGGTAGACTGTGATGGTTGGGGTTGTTTTCTCTAGAAAAAAGGCGCTTGCGAGGGGACATGATTACACTTTACAAGTACATTAGAGGACATTATAGACAAATGGCAGGGGACCTTTTTACCCATAAAGTGGATCAACGTACCAGAGGCCTCCCCTTTAGACTAGAAGAAAAGAACTTTCATTTGAAGCAACGTAGGGGGTTCTTCACAGTCTATTGTGAAGAAGGCTATTGTGATACTAAGCTCTATAGTTAGTATAGGTATGGGTATATAGAATTTATGTAAAAGTAGGGAGGGGTGTGTGTAGGGATGCTGGGTTTTCATTTGGAGGGGTTGAACTTGATGGACTTTGTCTTTTTCAACCCAATTTAACTATGTAACTATGTAACTGATATACTAGCACAGGTTCAATTCAGCCTAACAAAGTGAGAGTTGATGTTGATTCATGATAATCATTAGTTATCATGAATCAACATCAACTCTCATTAGAACCAGTTTCTGACCATGTGAGCACTTGTCATAGTGAGAGCCAACAAGCTCCGAAATCGTAATGACTGGATTAACCCAGACCACCCCCTTAATCCCCAATTCCTGTTTGGAATAAAAAAGCTGCCCAAACTAATAACCCTATTCAGGGTGCACAGGATACAAATGAATAATCTATGTATTATTTATATTCTCCTCATGAATAAAACAAATGTTGAAATTGCAATATCTTGACAAAGCTACCAACCTTTTATAAAAAAATATGTAATCTAGAGAACACTGTCTGCAAATAGAGTCTATAGATGATATACATATGGTAAATCCTATGCATAATGACCTATATATGTATATAAATAATGCTCAGAGCATGGCGTAAACAATGCCTATGTATTTTATGGAACAGTTTTACAAAAAGTTACACAGTAACATTGGTGGATTAGATAAGGAGTTCTGTTCTTTGATTCCCATGACATGAGGCCTTCAAATGCTTTGATGATTTTGAAAGGACAGTGTATAATTGACATTTATAGCACACTACTCTCTTTTTCTTCTAATGCAAGAATCATAGGTACCAACAGACTCGATGTGTACCCAATGTGACGTTATCTGTCCATTTGATGCATCAGAAGAGGGATAGGATCTGTAGGGCAGAGGTAAAGCTGGGTAATGACTGAAGGAAAACCATTACTAAAACAAATGCTAAACAATGCTTGAAAGCAGAATGACACCGAATGTGAATGTTTTTCAGGGCCTGATGCAAGGCAAGTGGAGCAAAGAGCACCCTCTGCAATGTGGATCATTAACTAACATCTTAGGAAACCTAACCTACATACTGAAAGTGGCCGTAGGCAGGCAATTGAAACAGTATGGGAAGATCATTTCAAGCGTTTATTGCCTTCTGTACCTGTATGGGTGAGAGCAGATGTAGGACTATTAGCAGGTGAGATGATTGCCGGCCTGTCACTCTGATTTCTTCCTATTCTTTATGAGTAGAAATGTTTTTCAGAATAGCCACTGGCTTTAGCAAAGTGTTTGGAGTTAATGAAGAGAGATTTGCAAAGAATGGATTAGGAGAGTACATTGTTACATTTCATAGGCCCTGCTAAGCAATTCAATATCTCCACTGTGTCTGGGGGACATAAATTGACCCCCTTCTCCATGCTTTTCTCTTCTGCTGACCACAGAATGGCACTGAATTTGCATATTCTCTATATCTCATCACCCAAGAGATTTATTATTTCAATAGTTCAGTTCAGTTTAAATTCAGAAGGGACTGTTGGATCTCCCTGTCTAACCACTCACTTTCTTGTTAGCTGGCAATTTAATAAACTGTCAGTAAAGTCATATTCAATGCCAATAGCAACACATGAAATATACAGTAATGATTCATATCCTCTCCAGATCGCCAGACATGAGATGTTTTTAATAGCCTTGGGTAGGTTGGTCTCAGGGAAGAGCCCAAGGTAAACTAGGAAGCTGAAGATTAGTCTGGAAGAGAGTAATTTAGCAGCACTTGTGTTGGAAAGATTATGGCCCTCATGAACCTACAGTACATTAAACAAAATACATAACAATGTGTTTGGAAAGGGCTCTAGAGTGAAGTAGTCCCAAGTGGTGGTAAGAAGTAGTTAGATGGTGAGATCTATGCCCTTACTACACTCTTTAGAAATCAATGCCAGTGGTTCTTCATGTCCAAGAACCACTGGCACCCATAGAGTTATAAAGACAAAAATATTGCACCTTTGTAAATTTTTTAGTGGTGGCTGTGGGCAGTAAGACTGTACAAAACATTTGCAAAGGATGAAACATATCTATTTTATTTTAGAAACATGCATGTTTATGACTTCAGGTCATTGAAATATTGTTAAAAAGTGTTTTCAATGGCATTGGAAGGAATCACAAACATGTATATCAGCATAAAAACCTATACTTATAGTAGAAGAACCCAGCAAAGTAGAGTCGTGGCCCAGGTGCTCCTGCCCCAGGCCCTCAGCTCAGGGGAGCAGACAATCCATATGCAATGTGAGAAAGGCTTAGGGCACTGTAGGAAGCCACATGTAGATCAGACCAAAAAACATTGGTTTAAAAAAGTAGTAAAAAATCTTAATTTAAACAATCATCTCTGTGTCCTGCTATTACCACTAAATGGGTCTCCACCATCTAAAAACATGTACACTTTATGTAATTGCAAAATTTGTGTAATAATTGTATATTTTCATATACAAATTCCTGTTTACCTATTGTAATTCATACTTGAGACGTCTACTACGGGATCACGTGATACCCCAGTCAAATGTCCGATTTTATAAATATTTATTCAGGTACTATTATTATAGTTGTTTTCTACATACATTCATATTTATATGTGATTTTTTTCTACATATCCTCTTTTTGCACTCGTATACTTCCTCCATATACATTTGAACCATTTTCTTGAACTTTTTTCTCTCTAATATATTAGTGCTTTTAAAGAAAAATAAATGTTTTGTGGTTTGTACTCATGTTATTTTACTTGATTTGTGTAGCCATCTATTTTGGGTATGAGATGCCTTTAAATTTGTAATTGGATTTGTCAGTTTCCCCTCCCCTTCTCCTCCCCATTTGTGTTTGGGCCTTTAAATACCAATATCATGTTGTAATTGTTCAAGCCTATGATTAAGTGTCTTAGGGACATGAAACGCGTAAGGCTTGAGATGATTGTTTGAATGAAGATTGTTTCTACTTTTTTTAATCCAAAGTTTTTCGGTCTGATCTATATGTGGCTTCCTAGAGTGCCCTAAGCCTTTCTCACATTGCATATTGGACGGAATCGCCTCAAGTTCAATATCTCTTGTGTAAAAGTAAATAGTTTAATTGTAATGGCACATAACTGACCTGCCAGTGATCTATCTTACTTTCCCAGTCTTAACATCTTGATTAGTTTTCGCACTTAATTTCCTAAATGTCTATAGGAGGTGCGGCATCAAATGTGCTATTAGTTGCTTTGCTAGATCATTTGATACAGTAGCAGGAGACTCATTTATACTGCCTGCTCTACTGAGCCTTTTATATTATAATCAGCACTTTGCATAACACATTAGTTCTCATTATAAGGACCACTGAATAGCTCTGAATTAAATCATAGAAGAAGTGAAGAAGTGAAACCTGAGGGTAACAGCAAAACAAAATTGCTGGGTAGTCAAGTTCTGATATCCTTTACAGTAAATAAATGATCCCAGTTTGAGAGGCACAGTTATTTCAGGGATAATGAAGACTTTTGCATGTAAAATACTTGCATCCTTGCAGTCTATTCACACGTTCCCTGTTGAGTTTTGTTTCCTGCTTTAGAGATGTTTTATATCTCTGACAATTTTTCTTTACACGCGCGCTTTCAAAATTCCTGTTTTTGAAGTAAAATGATAACTCTTAGAACTTGGCTAGAAGTCTTCAAACAGAGTTTAAGGGGCCAGTTGTTGTAGCTTTTTTGAGCAGGGACCAAGAAGATGGCGGGCTGGAAAAGAGACAGGGAGGTAGGAGTTTGGCAACAAAAGTTCTATTCAGCATAACCACAAAAAACCACATGTCAGCCACATGTGCAGGAAGAGTTAGCTGAAGGTAGACACTGACATCTAAGGGTTTAAGGCAAAACAAAAACCAAGCAAGGTCTGGCAGACAACAGTAACACAAGAACAAGTTAGGGGGGGCAGCAAGAATGGGACATTACAAGTTAGTAAATACAATTGGCATCATTGTGTTTGATTTTCACACCATTCTGAACTCTTGCAGCAATGATGTTATCTAGGGGAACTATGGCAGCGCCAACAGGTGCCACCCTACAGTAAACCTACCTCCTGCCAATTCCCCTAGGTCACAACTAAAGGAAACACTCCATGGATATTCACCAAGACCAATTGTCATAATTAATATTCCACTACTGTTCTCTCCCAACACACCTCATCAATTATGGTAACATGTCTTTGTCATCTAAAGTTTACCATTTAACCAAGCTTCTGAATTAGGCAGATGCTGGATACCTGTAGAAGAATATATCAATCTCCATTGGGCTTTAGGAAGCAAGAGCAACACCCAATCAATATTTACCTTGACCAACCTAGATCTATAAATTAATTCTTTGAGGTTCCACCATTCTATTAATGTGTTCCTTCTTCTCCTTCCTCAAGCGAGGTTTTCTTATTTTATATTATTTAGTCAATGGCCAGCTTTCGTTTCTTATAGCAGTTGATCAACAAAGACCATTTTGCGTTTTGGTGTGATTATCTAGAGGAAAAACTCTGTTGCTATTCGGGCTATTTCTCCAGCCCTCTTCTAAGTTTTCTTGGTATGATAAACTTAAATGATTCAATATAATTTAATTTAAGTATGGAGTCCATCAAAACGGAGTAGCCATCATTCTTGGCTTAATAAAAAGATAATTAATATGTAACTATTATAAAGTACAGCTCCAAACAAATGAAAATCTCGTCATCTCCTTATGACATTTGTCAGCTATCAACGCTAAACTTTTTATTCTGTTGGGTTTGCCGGGGCCATGCATCTAAACAGGTCTCTGCATCCCAGCAGAATCATTAATTGCTCGATGAAGCCTCCTGTGTGAAGTAAAAAATCTGATGCAGTAAAGATTGAAGGTGATTAGAAGCAAAAGAAATGTGAGGTTAATAATGTGTCTCGCTTATATTCTCTGCTCTAGTTGACCCAGAATGAACGCATGAGTACTGTACACAGAAGGAGCTGAAATGATGAAAAGTTCATCCCCTTTTTTATGTTGAAGATCATCAACATCAGGACAAAGAAGGTAATTTCATTTCAATAACTTTACTACTGGGAATTTGATGTAGATGCACATACATTATATTTATTAAGTTCCCTTCATTCCAGTTCATAGGACATTTAGGATGCTGGAATATTTGCAATAAGTTCTCCTTTCCTGTTCATATAGACCCCTATTTATCATACAATGGTAATGTGTCAACTCCCAGTCCCTACAGTTCAAAACATAGGCCTCTTCATTAAATATATCAGTCATGGAAGATTCCTCAGTAGTCTGTTTTCAGGAGGACATTCATCTTGCAAGATATGCATTCACTCTGCTGTATGGGTTGCACGAATCTTGGCATTGGGAATCAATTAAAACAAAACATAACACAATACAGAAAGGATAAACCTTATCTGACTTTGACTTTGACTTACTCTTTCCCATTCCATTTAAAAAGGATCATTATCATAACTTTTTTCATTGAATTTAATGCTGGGGCATATTGTGCCATGGTGTTCTGGGTCCACCATATGATGTTAGCTTTTCTCTAGATTAAAACGATTGTAGGGTTTCTGGAACTCCTTCTTTCAATGTTGAGGAACCTGTTACATTATGGGGTCAGGTAAAGAAATCAGTGTTCCCAGAAAGCCAGTTGGAGCCAGTTTCATGCCTTGAAGGTATAACATAGAATTGCTCTTACAGCCAACTGGTGGCTCTGCCCTCAAAGCCAGGGTACTAGTGACCAAGGCTAGCTTGAGAAATGAATCTCAGGTCAGAGGGGGTTTCCGTGGGAATTTGCATACACAGAATTTTACTCTTTTTCAGTATTTCGGTGGATCCTGTGGGTTTTGGGCTCAGTCACTGATAGACATCTGTTGATGTCTAAAATTCATCAGACCTTTATTAATGTTTTTATTGTTTGAAAATATTGAAAGTGTAAGGTTACATTGTGGCTAATAGTCCATTGTGATGCACAATAATTTCTTATTACCCTACCCCAGATTTGCCTTGAGTTACTTCTAAATGGATAATAGTTAAAGTCCATATTCAAGTTCTGGTGAAGGGCACTAATGGGAGAATTATTCGGGAAACGCATCGAAGTCAATTGGTGTCAAAATAATTTTGACCTGCGACAATTTTGACTTGAGCAACAATTTTGACTTGAGCAACAATTTTTTTACGCTTGACTATTTTGTCCAAATGCATTAAAGTCAATGGGTGCCCAGATAATTTTGACAATTTTATGCGCGCAACTATTTTGACGCGCAACAATTTTTTTGTTGCGCCCGATTTGTTGCCGGCAAATTTTTACTGCAGTTTCTCGAATTTTTTGATGGCGGCGAAATGCAGAAATTTTATGCAAAATCACTAGTGAAGGGTATGTATCTGGATCCTGCAATTATTTGGGAAAAACACTGCAAAAAACATGTCTGTAATTAGCAAGTTGCACTGTGAAGGAAACCAAGTTACTTATTTGCAGAAGACCTCCTAACTAGTCACTATTGAAGAGCACATAATCATGCCGCAGAGAATTCCATTACCAGTGTCCTTCTTTCCACGTTGCCTATTTTTCCACCTCAATAAAACAAGATCATTAGTCACCTTTAAAATACCAATAAATTAAATGATGGTTTCAATAGAAGCATTAAAAGAAAATTGCTTTGTTAATTTCAATATAATTTGATACCTTAATGTAAATTGCCTAAAGTAAAAATAATGGCCTTTCCATGTAAGGAAGCCCACTCAATGTTAAAGCTGAACTAATTATGGCACTTCTGGAAAATGAAATAATAAATTAACACATAAGCATCTTCAGAACAGAGTCTGTTTTGTGCAATAACCAGACAGGAGAGGGCTCATATTTAGATTTTTTTTTTAATCTGAGAAATAAATTACTATTCCTCAACATATATACAGTATATATTGGAGAAATCATGTAACTCTCGCCATCTTGCTCTCTCGCTCAAATAGAAGAAGGGGTAATACCTTTCTCAAAGTAAGACACAGAGAGACCCAACAAGTATTTCACTGTAATTTATTCATAGCAGGGTTGTCCGAAAAGCATGTTTCAATTTACATAGTATATGCCGCAAACAAATTAAAATAGATTTTTTTGAAACCATACATTTTGGCCTGTGTGTAAATATTTTTGGACAGTGTCTTGACTACTATTACGGCAAATGAATTCAGGAAAGGTAGATATATTTAATGCACATTCCTCCAGTTCTTCTCTTCATCTTTCATAGCTGCACCCCCTCTTTTCCTCTTTCTAACTTCTCGAATTGAGATCTCATTCACCAACTTCTTTCCATTTCCATGAGTGATGCCTCATCCCAATCCCAATGGCTGTGCTGGCTTTTTCCAGCCTAAGTAAACACAGCCCCTGTTCTTCATAGAGCATTCTGTGACATGTATATAGGGCTTCAGAACAGTACATCAATGTTTTCAAACATATTCATTCCTTTTTCAAGCTTCTCCCTTCATTTCACTTCCTCAACATTTCAGAGTGCTATAAAACAAAGGAAAGAAATAGGCATTTAGATGAGGAACCGGATATCTTGGCAACATCTTACAGGCAAGATAAAGTATGGTATGGTAGCAACAAACTAAAATATGAAAATACAGAAGAGAAGGTTACTAATAATTATTACAGGTATGGGTTATCCAGAATGCTGGGAACCTAGGGTTTTCCAGATAATGGATCTTTCCATAATTTGGATCTTCATACCTAAAGTCTACTAAAGTAAACCCAATAAGATTTCTTTTGCCTCCAGTAAGGATTAATTATATCATAGTTTGGAACAAGTAAAAGCTTCTGTTTTATTATTACAGAGAAAAAGGAAATCATTTTTACAAATTTTGATTATTTGGATAAAATGGAGTCCTTTCTGTAGTTTGGAGATTTCTGGATAATGGATTTCCAGATAATGTATCACATACCTGTACTTGATCTTGCCAGGCTATGTAGATACTCCGATGACTGATCACACTTAAAGTGATCATTAGTGATCATTAGTGACGGACGCGGCCCCCGTTTTTTCGGAAAATTTTTTTTTTACGCCGGTGAATTTTTGACGCAAATTTTCGCTGGCGTTTCGTGAATTTATTCGCTGGCACCAATCGCGCAAATAAATTCGCCCATCACTAGTGATCATGAAGGGTAATTATAAAACGCATTTTCCTTTTAGGAATGGTGTCACATTTTTTTTTTTCAATCTACAGCCTGTGTAGATACTTTCATGAAATGCTTAAAAGTTATTTTTCATACCAGTGTATTTAAATGTCTTTGGACACTGGCTTGATACGTTCTGAGAGGAATGTGACATAATATCCCAGTAATTGCCTTAATCAGGAATTTCACCAGAGTCTGCTGTTTTTACCCAGACACGCTATGGATTATCTAGTTGTTTGCTGTGGAAATAGCTATAAAAAACATTCCATAATTAGCCCCCTAGAGGCCAAACGAAGAGCATTGGAAGTGTTTCAAAAGGAAACACCGAATGTGTAATTTTAGACTTAATTTGAAATATAATTTGAAAGAATGTATTATGGTTTCTGATTGCTATGCCTGCAGCCCATCTCCATGCCCTTAATTTATTTTCCCTTTGAAATATCATTTATTTATAAAGGAAAAAGAAAAAAAAAACCCTGCTTAACCTCAGCCTTCAACATCGACTGGTTTACCTGCCACTTACACCCTCCTGCTTTATTGATTGACTATTCATAGACATAGAAAATAATGAAGGGGTTGCTTTTACTCTTCTCTCCATGCTAGAGATGAGCCAAACCCTTAGTCAAGTGTTAAACAAGTATACCGGCACAGATATGAAACGTTTGGTAACTTCTTCATGACTGCTGCTTTCCTGCTGTTCCCACCTGCTTGGAGGAATTCCCAGAACCTTCTCATAGATGCAGGTGTAGACCCTACAGTTGAGGTGAATTCTTCTGAAGGTCTCATTCATCATATTTCCTCATCAAATTATTCTCTGAACTCCAGGTGAACTTCGAGATCAATGTATCGGCCAAAGAACACATATGTGTCATTAAAGCTAGAATGCTACTATTTTTACCTCAACATTCTCCAAACATTATTACAAAGGCAAACTATAACATATTTATACACATAGGTTTTAGCTTCCATTTATTTACACTATTTGGCCAAAAGCATGTGGACACCTCTTCTCAGGGCTGGAACTAGAGGTAGGCAGAAGAGGCACGTGCCTAGAGTGCAAAGCTTGAGGAGCACCAGGCATGTACCTTCCCTGCTGCCTACCTCAGTCCGGCCGGATGAGTCCTACTCTGGACACCTGTGCTTTTGTTTGCACGCATGCTCACGTATGTGCAAGGTGCAGGGGGACGATTTGACTAAAATGACTAAGTCACATCCATCATTTCTGACACAGCTGCCTTTACATTATACAATGAAATATCTAGCAATATGGTGCCTACTCATTTCCGTGTTTGGGAAAGGCACTTTCTTTTTCTGCTAAATAACGCCCCCATGCACCAAGCCAGGCCCATACAGAAAGAGTTTGTGAAGATGGAAGTGGAAGAATTTGACTGTTAAGCATTGAGCCCTGACCTCAACCCAACTAGACCCCTGGGAGATGAATAATGAATATGTGAACATATATTGACAACCGGTATAAAAATGGCCTTGAAATAACTCCTTTTTTTAAAGTTTTTATTTATGCTTTTTAGGTGAACAGGTACAGAAAGAAAAAAGGAAAAAAAAGAAGAAAAACAGAAATACCTTTAAGTAACAGTTCGCCAGTGGAGTCAATCAATAAATGGTCAACAATTATTTACAATGTCATATTTGTTTTTTTACCATTGTCATACAGTACATTGTCTCACAATCCCCCGACCTTAACATCCTCATCACTATCACATATTTGCATTTGGACAGAGATGTCCTCCATTTCCATCCATAGGCCCCAGATTGCCAGCCCCAGGCTATATAGGTCAGTTTTTGGTTGGGGAAGGTATTATTTACCAATGAATGCCAAAAGGCAATGGTTGGGGAAGCGGTGGATTTCCACTGCAACAGGATGGCTTTTTTTGCGTAATATAGTAGTTGTAGGTAGCAATGTTTAGTATAGGACTGAAGTCCCAGATCATCTGCTACTCCCAAAAGACAGACTAGCGGGGGGTATCCGAGGTGTATTGCAGGACTTTTTCCCAAAGTGCCTACTTCCTGATTACATTTTACACATTGATCTGAAGTCATTGGGTAGAGATTTGCAAGTCTGTATGAAGTAAGATACACTCTGTTCAAATGTTTTACCTGCATATATCTGTTTCTAACTGAAATTGTTATGTCAGGGACCTGTTTGAGTCCATCCGCCCACATTTCCTAATCCAGCTCCGGGATGTCTCTAACCCGCCTCTGTCTCACCCTAGCCATAGGATCCAGGCAGGCCTGACTTAGTATGGTATAAAACCAGGACATTGCTTTCCCAAGGTCTTCCCTGTGTAGGTATTTTTCTAGTGTGGAGTCTACTAGTTCTATTGGTCTAATGGGGAATTGAGGCATGTCTTAATTGCAGGTAGTGTAAATACATGGAGTTAGGTAGGTGGTAACTGTCTTTGAGGTTTTGAAACAGTTTAATATCCCATTTCTCCACTATGTCATGTAGTGTTTTTATTCCTCGGTCGGCCCAGTTGTTAATATCCGGTAATGCACTGAAGTGCAGGAGGAGGGTTCTGTTTCCCCATAGAGGCCTCCAACTGGACCACACCGGCCTCCCTTTATGAACATGTTTCAATGCCTTTTTAAAAACCTCGACCACTGTAGCCATTGGGGTAGTTGTGTGGTGCTCTGTAGGTCCCCTATATAGCAATTTAGCCAGGGCTTCGAGAGATCCTATTATTGAAGTTTCCAGGGCAGTGGAGGGGTTGTCTACTTGGGGTACCATCCACCAGTGTGCGTAGGTTAATTGACTAGCTAAGAAATAAAGCTTAAGGTTGGGGAGTGCCAGACTCCCGGACACCACCGGCGCCTGTAGTGTCTTAAAGCCCATGTGTGGGTGCTCTCCTACCCATAGAAACCTGCTTAGCATGGCATCTATTAATTTAAACCACTAAATCCGGGGTACTGTGGCTGAGTTCTGAAGAGTGTACAAAAATTTAGGAAGGAACACCATTTTAAATAAGTTGATCCTTCCTGGGAAGGGAGAGAGGCAGCTGCTGCATTTAGGGCTTTAACTATAGGGGTCATATTATGCTCCTCAAATCTTTGGTGGTCTAAATGAATTTTGATTCCTAGATTTAAAGGTCAGTGTCACCTGTATGAGGCTGATTTGTGGTGGTGCCCCCGCAGGAAGCGGGTCTATTGGTAATATGACTGATTTTGAACAGTTTATGTGGAGGCTGGAGAATTCTCCAAATCCCTATATTTCTTTAGTGCAGCCTCTAGTGCTCTGAGGGGGTTATGTGCGTAGAGGAGCATATGATTGGCATAGAGAGATATTTTCTCAATGGTTCTCCCAACTGCAGCCCCTCCACTTCTTGAGATTCCCTAATCCGCATTGCCAAGGGCTCTATGTCAAGGACAAACAGCAATGGGGAGAGAGGACAGCCCTGTATTGTTTCTCTCTCATATTGTACAATGTCTGAGAGGAGGCCATTGATTAGGACTCTGGCTTTGGGGCTGTGGTATAAAGCCCGTACCCAACCTAAGAACCACTGCCCAAATCCATATCTCTTCAGAGTCTCCCATAGGTAGGGCCAGGAGACAGTATCAAAGGCCTTTGCGGTATTGAGTGACACCACTATTCTGTTTCCGCTATTGCTATGTTCTAAGGCTATGTTACTGTACTTTAGCATCACAATTAAGCAGGGAGATGGGCCGATATGACTCGCAGAAGTCAAGTGGTTTCTCATCCTTATATATTATTACAATATGGGCCATATACCATGAGTCTGGAAGGAGGTTGGTTTGTGAGATTTTGTTGAAGAGGGTACAAAGCTTAGGGGTCAGAATTTTAGTGTTGCCTTTGTACCACTCAGCTGGGTTGAAATAACTCTTTAATAAAAATGTCTGGCTAAAATCATATTCACCCACCTGATAGAGTAGGATTTGGCGTGAGTGCCTATTCATGACCTGGGTACCCCTGGAACTATAGCAGGATGACTGTTACCCTGATTTTTCTATATATCTGTAACCTTGTTATGAGCTAAGGGGCCATTGTGAGTTTATTTGTGCCCTGGGTAACCCTGGAACTATAGAAGGGTGACTGTTACCCCAATGTTTCTATATATCTGTAACATTGTTATGAGCTAATGGGGCCCAGCCTGAAGGCCAGTTAGGGGGGATTTGGGGAGAGTGCTTATTTGTGTCTTGGGTAACCCAAAATGACAAACCAAGCCCAGCCTGATAATGAACACTTTGCTTCTTTAGCTATTCATTTAAGAAGATGCAGAGTGATAGGCAAAATCTTTCTCCAGGTTTTGTGCTACAAAGTGCCCCATAGACTCAGCAAAGTGGGGTTGAGGACAACATTTCTGAAAAGCATGCTCTGAGATAGAGACAAAGGTCTGTACAGGGGGACATGAAATCTATTAGTAGAAAGTACAGTAGAACATGTGCCGGAGCATGGTGGGAGACCAAGCCTTTAATGTGGGAGCAACGGACCCCTGGAATAGTGTGCTACAGCTGATACAAACTGTAGAGGCGTTCACACAAATACATAATGTACAGTCAGGCAGATGAAAGAAGTTTTCTGCACATATACTGTAAGCTCATGGAGTTTATCCAAGGTGAGTAAATGAGTAATAAACATTAATTAAAAATAAGGTTTGCTTCCTTTCATATGAAATTTCTGTGTAATATCTCAGTATAAGATATACTGAAATAAAACCATCCTTCATTATAGTGTAGTCCTGTTTGTAACCAGGTCCTGGAAATGATTGCATTACCAGCGCTGAGATGTACTTGATCAGCATGCGGAATATTGTGAATAATATTCATGGTACTGTACAGCTAGAGGGACTGACCTGTATATCTATAAATAAAGGTGGTTCTCGAAAGTCCCATTACATAAATGCATTCCCTACAGATCCCTACAGAGCACAAAGCACATGCCCTAAACATCATAAAATATACATGAAGCAAACAAATAATTCCGATGTTGTATTGTTGCTGTGTGTGTCAGACTGGATTTTTCAATGTAACAGTAACTTGACTAATCGGCACCAGGACTGGGTGCAAGCGGGGCTCCAGAAGTGCGTGAATCTCTGGTGGGCCAGAGGGGGATTGCACCCCTGCTCCCCCAGTAGTTCCTCCACTGGCATTTAATTAAGGTGAAAAACATACAGTGTAGCGTTCATGCAGTTTGACATTGTCGGACTGGGACACCAGGGGCCCACCAAAAACCCTTAGACCAGGGGCCCACCAAAAACCCTTAGACCAGGGGCCCACCCAAACACCTTTAGACCAGGGGCCTTCTCTAAGTATTATTTTCTTCCTTTCCTTTGTCAACCTCTATTCTCCTATTCTCTTTTCTTTCCATACTATAACATATTATTCCATCTATTTAGCCTCTTTATTCTGATAGAAATAGGGAATGGCCATGAAATAAGCCAAATGTTTAGAAGCAGGAGGGCCCACTGACACCTTGGCCCACCGGGAGTTTTCTTGGTATCCCAGTGGCCCAGTCCGACACTGCAGTTCGATTATTATTGTAATGTAATGATTTTAGAGGAGTTGTTTCCTACCACTCGGCACAATACATTTAGTATAGTTATCCAATAACGATCCAATAACAATTTTCATCAATCGCTGCTCTGTTATACAGATAGCTAGAATCTCAGTTGCCATAAAGTAGGGCAGGACTGTTGCTTCCAATGGGGATCAGATCTGTGCAGCCACTGGGACAGAATGTTCAATTATAAACCTAGAATCTCAGCTGTTGACTAATAATACAACAGGGTTAACAGCATATATCCCTGGAATGCCAGAAATTCAACCCAGGAGACTTATGTGGAAATGATCATGTATTGCAGTCAATTTGTATTCAGAGCAGTTCACTAGTGGATGTTAGTTAACATTCCACACAATAACCTAGGATGTCTTCAGCAATAAACCAATAGCTACACACACACACAATTAGAACATATCAGACATCCTGTCAGGGGCGGACTGGGGGGCCCGGGGCCCACCGGGACTCCTGTGCAGGGCCCCCGCTACCTACTTGAAGTGAAGCGCCGCTCGGCACGCATGCGCAAACGGCGCTAGGCGCGCATGCGCAGACGGCGCTGCGATGCGCCGAAAAAAAAATATTGTTATTATTTTATTAAAAAAACTGTTTGGGGGAGGGGGTCTGGCCCTACCGGTGTCCCGCCGGGCCAGTCCGACACTGCATCCTGTGCCAAATTTCCCATTATCCTATCACAGGTTGAGATAAAGAGCAACTGATTTGAGAAACAGTGGGAATTTCTGGGCAATACTTTTCATTTTTAAACAATAAAGATGGAAAAATGCAATAACATTTTAGCCACTGGTGCTACTTCTGTTTTTATTGAACTAATTGTAAATGTCTGAATCCCCCAAACCAAAGGAGCCCAAAGCTTAATAAAGTTAACTTAAAAAATGTATCTCAATTAGGGAATTAAGGTGCTATATTGAGGGCCACCTCCTGAAATAGGGGCATTTCCCCATTTCTCCAAGGTCCAACCTCTTAGAAGAAAAAGGTTACTGAAGGCATACGCTAGAGTGAGATATTATCCTAGCAAAGCCCATCTCATACTTACATTGGTGCATAGTTAAAAGCATAAAGAGTTGACCTAGATCACATTTAATTGAAGAAATGGTTGTGTTCTATGAAGTATTGTCAGTGGGATGTTTTATGTGTATTTTCAATTAAAGTGCCGTAGAACAAGTGCTGTGTCAGTGTATGGATGCTGAGTCTGTTTAATATATATATTTAAACTCCATTATAATGAATGAATTATGCACTTAGTAATTAGCAAGGACAGCATTAAACAGTAAATTATATTTGCTTTTCTTACTTTATGATAAGTCAGCTTTCAACAAAATGCCAGAGCTAATCTAAAGAGTTAGAGATAGGAACGTTAAAAGGTGCTAAGAGTTTTAAGTCTCTGGCCTTTTGGTCCCCAAGGATTTGTTTGAATTTGCTGCAGAATTAATAGAAAAATAGGTTTATTGCAGGACTTTTTGGACTCACAATATGCTATGGTAGTTGTGTCCTATCAAAGAGTTAGTGTAGGCACAAGCCTGAAGGTCATTCATGGTGAGATTTGGAATGGATGCTTATTTAGTGGTCTTGAGGGGTCCTTTAAATGACAGAAGTGCAGGAGTACCAAGTGGCAGAAAAGTAAGGTAAGGCGGCTGCAGTATGACAAGATTGGACAGTTAGACAAGCTGGAGACAGTAGGGTAAGTCCGCAAAACAGTTCACAAAAAAGTGCGAATTTAAGTTACTGTCAATGCTATTTTCCTGCACATTGGGTGCAAAATCCCATCTCATTTGCACGCCAAAAATGTATTCACAATGAAAATTCGCAAAAAAACGGAAAGACAGGCAGAGCAGTGAAATATATTAGCGTTCAGGAAAAAACATGGGCAATACAACCACTTGTGAAAAAATATGCACTGCGCAAACTTTAGAAATGACCCTCAGTAGGTTAAGATGATGACGCAAGGACAAGTTGCAGAAGTAGGGCAAGATGGAGACAGTAGGGCAAGATGGATACAGCAGTACAAGGTGGAACAGTTGGACAAAATGGAGAAAGTAGGACAAAATGGAGACAGTAGGGTGAGATGGTGACAGTAGGGTAACATTGGGACAGCTGGATAAGATGGAGACATTGGACATGATGGAGACAGTAGGGCAAGTTCAAGACAGTAGGATACAATGGTGTCATTGGACAAGAATGAGACAATAGGGAGCTTGTGTAGACCCACATTCCATCCTCCTCACCACTCCCTATACACCTACATCTCTTGCACTTAGACCAAGGTGGGATCACAAGTGTAAAGACTGCAGTGGGGCCCTCAATCACAGATGAACCTAAACCATAGGCCAGCCAATTGCATCAATGAATACAAAAAAGGAGATTATGGACGGTTGATGACAGCAGTTCATGGATGGGATTTTGCTCTGGTCTGATGTCCAGTGATTTATTTTCCCATGAGTCTTCTGGACTGGTGCACCCATGAAGGTGGCCAAATACCCCAAGTCTCACCAAACCATTTTCATGAATAATCGGCTAATTAGCAGACTATTGGACATCCTATTTGGATTGACACTCATGCCACTTATACAATACAGGTGAAATTGGAGGGTTGTTAAGAAAAGAACAGGATACAACAATTAAAAGTTATTTGCTTACCAAAGTCTGGATGTGGGAATGTCTACCCAAAAGCAAATCTGCTGTTATAGATTTTAAAGGATGATCACATTTTCATATACAGCCTTTTTTATGTTGAAACTGAGATTCCCAAACCAGTGTTGAACCATTTTTGCCTTTATAGCAAAAAAAGAGCACTATGCGTCAGTCAACTGTAAAAGGGGTTGAGCTTGAAGTTTGGTCTTTTTTCCATCCAACTGAATTATGTAACAAAGTAATAGTCTGGAACTGATACCATTGTGAAAGCTCACGGGTGCGAGTACATTTGACCATGTCTGGAACTGATACCATCATAAAAGCTCACTGGTACCAGTAAATTTGGCCATTTCTGGAACTGATACCATTGTGACAGCTCACTGCTATCAATAAATTTGGCAGTTTCTGGAACTGAAACAATTATGAAAGCTCACTGGCGCCAGTACATTTGTCCATGTCTGGAACTGATTGCACTATGAGAGCTCCATGGCACTAGTATATCTGACCATGGCTGTAACTGATGTGAGGGCTCCTGGCACTGGCAGTACAAAAGCACACATTTTCACTTTCTATATAAACACCAGAAACATATTTATTACTTTCTTGACTAGAGTATGCTTTGATTCCGGTGCAATCCTCACACCCCATAAATACACTCCAAACATAGATCATTTGGTGAAAAAGGCTGCAGCTTGTTTTATTAAATAACATTTGAATTCAGTTATTCTTATTTAACTCCCCAAAAAACATACCATCATAAAATAAAACTGCATAACACTTTGACATATATAAACAATAGCCACTGAAGGCTGCACGTAACATTTAACAATGTTTACAATATCTTCCCCAACCCTTCTTATCAAGACCCATTAACTAGCCTAAGGCTAAGACTCTGTCACCTGTTTCTTCAATTACGGTGCCTCCTTGCCCCCTAAGCCTCACCCCAGGCCTATCCAACCAACCTCACTTTACCTTCCAGCCCCCTTTTCAGCTACCCAGTAGGGCAGCCCCACTATGCCACTGCTGCAACATAACATCCACCCCACCATCTCCAAGGGCAGGAGGGAGGGACGTTGTATCTCCTGTGCCGTCTAAGGTAATGTGAATTCCCGCATTTTACACCCCTATTTAAAGACTAAGCCCTGCCCCCTTTGTTCCACCTTTCTTCCACACTACAACTCCCACAATGCCTGCAACACTACCCCTTTATTTCCTCTACTCTCCCCTCTGCTCCACCTGTCCCAGGCTCGCTAATTTGGGCTTCTTTACTTTTGGAATTCTTGTCATGCAGCAACAACAGGAAGTTTCGTCTCAGAATAAAAATCCAGTGTGTAATATTGTTGTTAATGATGCATTTTAACTAAACAATTCAGTGATCTTAAAGCAATTTTTGCAGATATGTCAGGGGCAAGCAATATTGTGCAGCCTGTACCCTACATAACTTTAAAGTGTTTGATGTTTGGCCGTCAGTGAATTCAGTTTACTTTGATTAAATTGGTAAAACAAAGTATTTCAACAACAAGCGAGTTGAAAAACCAGCTGACTTCATCAGGGTTGATACATTTATTCATCTCTGTTGAAAAAGCTTTTGAATAAAGGGGTTGATTTTGTTGGTCTGGAATCCAAGGCATTAATGGTGAGGTGACGGACACACAAGTCCTCTCTCTTTCTCCTGGAAGCTAAGATTGGAGATGTGGTGTGTTATATGTTTACAATTGACACCTCAGCCCCCCCTATTGCTTGGTCAGTGGTTTATTTCCAAGGAAGGAAGGGAAATTTGAGACTTGTGTGTCCCTGACATGATTTATTGGAAACCATTTATCATTTTGCCGTGACAAGGCTGTGGCTGAAGACAAATTAAGTTGGGCAGCCTTTATCTTCCCTTGCCAATGCCTTCTTGTAAACTAGTGAAATAAAAAAATTGAATGAGGGGCTAAGGAAGTCTACTAAGCAAAGTCAAGTTATTCTGGCAATAGGACAGCTTTATATGGCATGGCAGTGAGGAAAATTGATCAGTGCACAGTCACTTCTCATTGACCAATGGCAACACAGATGTGCCGGGCAGAGACAAATAATTATTTCTAAGTGAAAGGTGAGCTTAGAATTCTCCCATTATACACAGCCCTGCTGATGTGATGGACCTGCTGTGTAATAATGACTGGCAGGTTTTATTCCCTCTATGTCTTTATTTTGTCCAATGTGCTGAAATGAAATATAATGGCATGTACATGGTGGAGTAGGTGACTTAGAAAAGATAGGACTCAGGTTAGATAATATAGATATAGAAATTTGAGAGCAAGAAGGGAGTAATGTAATCAAAAGCGCAAAATTTACTCTAGTAACCCATAGCAACCAAAAAGCAGGCAGCATTCTTGGTTTAAAAGCCAACATCTGATTGGTTGCTCTGCAAAGTGATAAGGTGTCAGCAATAAGGGGCCGATTTTTTAACATTCAGATTTCTATTTTTATCATGTATCATATTTTTTCATCTACAAATTTGTTCTTTTTAAATGTCTCTAAAACTCAAAAAATGTGCTTAAAACCATGAAAAACTCTAACTATTTGAAATAATACAAAACTGGGCCAAGTTAAAGCTGTCAACGCCCTGTAGTCAAAGGGAGCTGTGCTGATACGATTGGACCTTCGTTTAGTCTTTTAGATTTTTTGAAAGTCTTAAATTTTTAAAGGTTTCCATATTTATTTTAGCTCATCTTTTAGCATTTTTTTTTTTTTCGGTTCGTTTTTTTTCTCATTCCAAATACATTAAAGTCAATGGGCGTTTTTTCTCATTCCAAATGCATTGTTGATGGGTGTTTTTTTTACTCCAAATGCAGTAAAGTCAATGGGCATTTTTTTCTCACTCCAAATACGTTGTCAATGGGCTTTTTTTCTCATTCCAAATGCATTAAAGTCAAGGGGAGTTTTTTCTTAAGTTTTGTCTCAAATTGCACTGAAGTGAATTGTCTTTTTTTCTTGTGTTTTTCTCTGCAAATTTATGTCGCTGTTTCAGGAAAAAATCGGCTCGTGCATGGGGAAAAAATTTGCTCTTCGCTAATCACAGGCATAAGTAGTAAGGGAGGGAAGATCAAGTAATTGGCACCATTTGCAATATTTCTTTCCTACCTAAAAAAATCTTTTAAATGCTGGATAGAAATACTAAAATAATTGTCCAAATCCTGCTACCCCACAGGTCAATTGCATTGGGGATTCAGGATTCAGTCTAATGTTAGTGCTTGACCCTGCTGCTGAGCTGTACTGAGCACTTACAACCTACTAAACAGAATGGCACTCAAAACAGTGAAAAACTTTCTGATGAACTGACACGTATTTGCTTCATCCATTCATTGAAACTCTTTCCCTGCTGTAATGCATGGGGGAACAATTATGAAACTGATGGAAATTCTTCTTGATGCCCAGTTTGATATTTTATAAGACTTTCCTTTAGACTTAGGATGTGTTCCCTTTCATTGAATAATAATATACAGTAAAGACAGGGTTGACCTGTGCTGTGCATCTCTCGTCATAGTAACCAACCTTCTTTGCTGTTGTGGAGTTGGTGATGCTAAGAAGTCACACTGAAATTACTGTTGAAGGTGGATGTCCAAGGGGGGTGACTATGTAGAGGCTTCTAATCTAATCTATGCACTGTTACAAATATGTAAGGTGTAAATTAATTCTCATTATGTTTCACTCTCCTCTGTCTCCTCATTTATCTTAGTTCTTACCCAAACACCTGGTTTTTAGGGCATCCCACTCTGGGAACAGAACTCTGCATGACACAGAACACCAAATCATTAATATTCTGTTCTCTCTGGGCAAACAGACAACACATTCTTTAATGATCAATGGGAGGCTTACTCTTGTATGTACTCTGTATTTTTGTTTATTTTATTCTATTTTTTTAAGTACAGAGGATATTATTTTTCACATGTTTTAGTTAACACACTTAGCATTTTATTTTGGTCACTATCAGGATAGGGAAGTAGAGCACAAATTAATTGCTTGGAGCTACACTTTTAGACTCCACATGAGTGAGAGTGAAAAGTGTCAGTAGACAGTGAACAACAACTTGCTTTGAGTTGGCAGTCAAGCATAGGCAAGAAGCATGTTCTGAAATACTCAAGCTCTGCGACATACTGTAAGGCATGTGGAATGGCCTCTCATAGCTCCTGTTATAGTCATAGAACTCTTACAGAAGCCATCAGGGACTTGGCATTATATAATTAGGGCGTGCAGAAAAGTCATGTGTAGGAAAGCTGTTTATATTCGTCTCTCCTCTGTATTGTTTCTGTGCAAGGAGGGGGAGGATCCCCACCCTCTGTGAGCTGACAGGAAGGAAGAGGAAGTGCTGCTGGGAGAGAGAAAGTGCTGCTGGGAGAGAGAAGCAGCAGAGTACAAGCAAAGTTTGCATGCTCCCAGAGTTTCTGTGTGGGTAAGTTAGTATGGAACTTCAGCAGAAAAGCAGAAAAGCTCACACTTGTTAGGGTGCGGAAGAAAAAGAAGGACCTTGTCAGGGCTCTGAAGACCAAATGATGCTCTTCTCAGGGCGCGGAAAACCAAAGGGAGTCCTTCTCAGGAATTTGAAGTAGTTCAGAGATCATCAGCTGCAATTATTCAGTGAAGTTGCTCCTGGCTGGCAGGCTACCTTTATTACTGTAATTTAAAGGTAATGGGGGAAATTTACTAAAGGACGAAGTGGTTAACACCAGCGTGACGTCATTTCGGCACTTTGCCGAACGGTAGCTGGCGTAATTTCGCCAAGGAAATAGACTCTGTCGCAACTTCGCACTCTAACGCCAGGGGAATTTTCAGTCAGGTTTTTGATTTCAGTTTTTGATTTTACTGACCATTACCTCTATCGCCAGACTTGCCTTCACCACCTCAGACCAAGTGAAGTGCAGTAGAGTAGAAAAAAAGTTTTTCTATTTAAAGGGCGTTTTTCCTATTTTAAGGGTGATAAACTGAAAAAGATCTTACTATTTTTTGGGGGTACCCTCCTTCCCCCCTACATTTGCTAACATATGGCACCTAAACTATACTGTGGGCACATGTGTAGGGCAATATAACAACTTTATATAATTTTATTAAGGTTCCCTGGCCTTGTGTAGTGTAATGTATTTGCTGCAGCATATACGTCCATTGTACTTTAACTAAACGCCATATGCTAATTAGCCAACGCTAGTGTAACTTTGAACTCCTGAGTGTAATTTCGCTGGTGTAATTTCGCCAGCATTCGTTACCCTGTGTGCAACTTCGGATCTTCGTGAATTAGCATTGTCCAGGTGAATTTACGCCTGGCGAAGTGTTGCGATGTGTGCAAAGCCATCCCTGGCGAATTTTCGCCAGTTAGTGAATTTGCCCCATAGTCTCCTGCCAGATAAATCCATCAACCTTTCCACTGTGTATGTGTACTGCAGATAATAGAAGTTCCCAGGGAGGGGTATTACAGTTCAGCCTGTCCTGACCTTGGATGGAGGCACGCCATTTTAAAGTGTACCTTTTCTCCCATATAGCGGAGCCACAGGACTCCTGTAGCGCCACACGCAACTAAATGCATGCTAGATCTCATGCAGTAGTAGAAGAGGGCTATATATGGGGAAAAAAACCTTGTGCAGCAACAGACAAAGAAGACGCCTTTGAAGGTTCTCAATCATCCAGGTCATGGTATATCTATATGAATAAGTCAAATCAACGAGACTTACTGTATTTTTTCACTAGACATCCCACTGGCCTATTTAATTCAGAATGCCAAAAGGCAATTAGATGAAAAAAAATACTGCAAGTCCAGCTGATTTGACTTTTAACTATAGATTACAGAAGAAGAGTGGGCTAAATATCTAAGGTAGAACATCCCTTCCAATGTAGAACAATTAAAACTTTCTTTTCCCAACAATTTCACTGCTTCACTGCTCAGTACCTGCTCGACCAAGTTCTTCCATATTAATATTAATATGGATAGTAAACTTAGATTTATCTGACTGCATGATGGCAATACAGAAAATCACAATATGTCAGAAGTCATTTTAGATTTATATATGTGTATATGCTTTCCAACACACTATTACTTTTACATATTTTTCATGTATTTGCAATTCTGCTGCTTGCTAAATAAGTTATTTGCACTTATTTAATGCATACTGTCGGAAAGCTATTTACAGAACAAGTAATAACAGTCCCTCCTAAGAGCTGCACATCCAGAGTGTTTTCATATAAAACACAATTGTTTTTTTTCTAAAATATGTGGTGTTAGAATTGATAATCATAGACAAAATAGGGCCCTGTGGCAACAGTGTAGAATGTAAAATATGTTTCTCAATTAATGAAATAGGTAGGCTCAGTAGACAAGCCAGACACAATAAAGTAGTTGTCTTCTTGTCGTAGTCACAAACAGTTACTTCAGTGAGGCTGGATAGGAAAGTAGAGTGCAAATTAGTCACAGGAAGCCACACCTTTAGACTTCACAACACAGGTAACAACCCCCAAAATGAGGGTCAAGTGGAGTAAGTGATCTCAGAAGCAGGAGACTGGATGAGGTCAAAATGGGCAGCTCATTGTAAAATGTAAAAATGTATCAAGGTTGGAGCAGGCAACAGGGAGTGTAGTCGAGGAACAGACCAAGACCAAACCAGGAAATTGGAAGAAACTTGTGTTCAACCAGATAAGGTTCAACAGAAGGAAGACTGGATGTACATGATGAGGTACCCTTTACATTATACAGGCCATGTCATGTCTTGTCATACTCAAATAGAACGATTTACAATATGTTGTGCTCATAAAACTACTGGATAACCTTAACTGTTCTAGATTAAGGTGCCTTCAAGACAACTACTGTATTTGCTTCATTTCAAAGCAGCTAAAAACTCTCATTTGTGCGGGTTAAATTATAGTGAACATAGGGTTGTGCCCAGTAACGGAACTTGGTGGGGGCGGGCCCTGGTGCAAGTACGAAATTACTTTGCGGCTGCAGCCGACTCCAGCCGACAGCAGCGTGCGCGATCTGCCGGGGGGGGCCCTGCGGGGGTGCGGGCCCTGGCCCAGTTGCACCCCCTGCTCCCCCGGTAGTTACGCCACTATGTTGTGCCCTACTTAGTTACATAGTTACATAGTTAAATTGGTTGAAAAAAGACCAAAGTTCATCAAGTTCAACCCGTCCAAATGAAACTCAGCAACCATACATACACACACTCCCACTTAGAGCCAATACAACAGCTGTACCTATTCATATCAATATAGCTCTAAGCATAATGCACAGAAGAGTAAGGGAACCCTCTACTCAATATAGGCCATGGAGCATATTTGTGGAGTGCACCTGAACACCAAACCAAATCTCAATCATAAAGTATGCACGTGCATCTTTTCATGTCAAGTGAAAACTGCAGTCTGTATATATATATATATATATATATATATATATATATATATATATATATATATAATATATATATATATATATATATATATATATATATATATATATATATATATATATACCTGGAAACTGAGCAGACAGGTTGGACAAGTAGAATGAGTAGAATGTAGAATGAGTTGCAGTTAAAAAAACATGGCCCTTTCTGGCAGATTGTTAACCCCATAAATGAGCCCTTATAGGTAAAATGCTGCTACATAAATATATATATATATATACTCCTCTTGTGGACACTGCCCAAAGCTCATTTCTGCCCATAAGTATGGTAGGACGACAGCTTTACTCTAACAGCAAATATTGCCATTTCTGGAGGAGCTGGGAATGAATGAGAGAATTTTAAAGACTCTTTAAACTGCAACTGAGAGCGTTAGCCATGGGAATATACAAAGTATGACAGGCATTTAGGTGATGATGAAAAATAAATCTAACATATTGTGGCGTTAAACAAGGCAGCAGATGGATAAAATTGTAAAACCCAATTAAAAGCTCCACATATATGTCAAGAAAGCCACCTGTCTACAGGAAAAGCAGCAAAGAGAACGGTGTTTAAGGAGACAAGTAAGAGATATACTGCAATTTAGTGAGGAGTGGAGATCGCGAAGACTGCAAGAAGAAAAGAGTTAAAACACAGAATAAACTCTTTCCTGACAAATCTTTCTATTTTCAGGGTTAGACATGAATTAACTGACTGGAGAAATGCAATAGGGTAGAATCGACCGTCCAACATCTGAATCCAAGGGCTAACTGCATCAACTTGAACTAAAAGGTTTTGTAGATTTTTTAACTGATTGGCTATTGACAGTGCTGCATACAATTCTCTGTGATAGGTGGGTGGCATGTGGGCACCCCTCTGTTTTAGGGATTTTGCCATGATTTTTATGGTGTCGAGTTTATATCTAAAGTACACGGTTTACATTACAAATAATGCACTCTACCATATATATATATTATTCCTGAACCAAAATAAATATATTTTCAGTTGTAATATTGATGTGTAAGAAGACATCTTCAGTCATTGTGCCTGATCATGTGCTTCCAAAAAGAGTCAGTATTTCACAATGGAACTACTTTTAGATGAGCTATTGTTTCTCCCATTCAATGTAACGGAAAGAGTCGCAGTGGGACCTGGATTTTTAATATTGAGTGCTATTCTTATATCTACCAGGGAAATGTTACCTTGTGTGAGGGAACCTTTAACTTGTTACCTTACCATAATTCTGTTGATAAGCTGCTGGAGGGAAATGGAGGAGGGTGATATTACTCCAACTTTAAGAGTGACTGTAGGTTTTCCTGTCACATGGATAAGGGCATCTGGGAAACTAACAACATGTCAAGCTCCGTATCAGATTCCAATTATTAAATATAAAAAAATCTGTTTGCTCTTAAAAAACAGATTTTAGTGCAGAATTCTGCTGGAGCACCACTATTAACTGATATGTTTTGAAAAAACAATGTTTTCCCGTGATAGCATCCCTTTAACTGCTTTGAACACCTTGCAGTGGACTTTTAATCTGAGGAAAGGTGCTTCAGTTTTTTTTGGTTCCCCTTTAATGCATTGTAACAACACACACAACGATAACATTATCCACACATACTGTACATACTATTCATACCTTGCTTTAAATCTCAGAGCCAGACGGAATGTTCCGGACACTTTGAAAGGTACAGCGATGTGAGCAGGAGGTGGATTTTAATATGTATTTTCTCAACAGCCCATTTAGATTGAGGTCATCAGCATGAACGGGAAGGTGTTCTTTTGTTTCTTTCTTTTTTTGTTCTTTTTCCCTTTTTGTTATAGTTGTAAGAAATCCATTATTTCTCAAGAGGAAATGAACAGATAATACAGCAACCACATGGAGCTTTAATGCAAATGTCACTCACCGAATAGAAATGGCCTTCTACCCCCCCACTACCGCCTTTAATGTCTGCCAGCAATAAGACATATGTGGAACCTTGCAAACAATCTGGAAACACAAAGCATGCATGTAAATGTCACGTTGCCTGCCAGGGAATTGTATATTGTGTTTCCAGATAGGGAAGGGGGGTGCCTGACTATATATTGAGGCTCATGTTGGAGACCTGAATGGGCTTTAATTAGTCCTTGACAATGGAAGTATTCATTTATATTTATATTCATGTTTGCAAATCCCGGCCAGCCAGTTAGGGACCTGTCCTCATGGCCAACTCTGCTCATTACGGGGATGAGATGATTGTTTGCTGCTGGCTCTTGCACAGTCTAATGATGGTTATGGATTCAATAATGCACTTTCCTTGTGTTCCGACTCTATAGGGGTTGTGTAGATTCTTCTTCCATTCACAACAGGCGATACGAACAAAATGAGAGAGGCATAAAAGTGTATAACTAATTTCAATTGGAAATTGGCACAATGATGTGCACGGGGGAGACAGTTAGACTGTTAGACAAATACAAGAGTTCCTCTGCACTCAACACATTATCAATATATTAAGGACATTGAAACATTTTGTGCCTTAAGCTACTATAAATGCCTTACCCTTTAAAAAAACAGGGATTGTTTGTCCATATATTGTAATATATTAAAGCTGGCCAACTACGTCAAAGTCATTCCTGGTACCGCCAGTTTTTACTCAACTTGCATCTGATTCATTAAGAATTCAATTGCTTCATTATACATTATACGTTGGAGTCAGTGTCGTGATTTCTGTACAGCCGACCCCACTACCCAGGGAAACAAGGGGCCTGTATTCAACAAGAACCCAAACTCAATACACCCACCACTGCACCCTCGCTCATTCCTGTGAGCTGTACCATCTTCCATTCTTAATGCCTGCACCCAGCCTGTATCGTTCTACATGCCTGCCGAAGGAGACCAAACCATGCGAGTGGGTAAGGGGTCATAAACATTATTTCTGGGGGGCTTTTCTGAGACGTTATACGTCAGTGATAGAAGAAACTAAAGTTCATTGCCATGGTAACATTATAAAAATTACAAACTTTGTCTACTAATGCATAGCACCCAATCAGATTTTTGCTTTATTAAATAGATGACCAGAAAATACAACCTGCACTGAGTTACTAGACCTGGTACCCCAAAAAAGGTTTATGGAATTCAGCCCCTTCATTTTCCTGCTGTAAATTATATAGAAGTCACTGAGAGGTTCTGTGACCATATAAAGGCACAAGGCTTCAGGCTGAGTTTTACAGGGAACTCTGAGTATCACTCATGTATTATAAGGGATAATGTACCCCCTACTGTAAATGATAAGGATATTAGAAGTCACTGAGGGGTTCTGTGACCATATAAACGCCCAAGGCTGCAGGCTGAGTTATACAGGGAACTCTGAGTATCACTCATGTATTATAAGGGATAATGTACCCCCTACTGTAAATGATAAGGATATTAGAAGTCACTGAGGGGTTCTGTGACTATGTAAAGGCACAAGGCTGCAGGCTGAGTTTTACAGAGAACGCTGAGTATCACTTGTGTATTATAAGGGATAAAGTACCCCTTACTGTAAATGATAAGGATATTAGAAGTCACTGAGGGATTCTGTGGCCATATAAAGGCACAAGGCTGCAGGCTGAGTTATACAGGGAACTCTGAGTATCACTCATGTATTATAAGGGATAATGTACCCCCTACTGTAAATGATAAGGATATTAGAAGTCACTGAAGGGTTCTATGGCCATATAAAGGCACAAGGCTGCAGGCTGTGTTATACAGGGAACTCTGAGTATGTAGATATTAGAAGTTAAAGTGCTGTGCTGAAATTAAATGTACAATGCCAAGAACTTGTTATAGAAGTGCATGGTTATGTTGCTCTTACATATTTATTTGGACACAAACAATACAGTAGGGTTTTATAACATATTCACAGGGATTGAATAGTAGAGCCGCTGATTCTTCTTTCCTTCAGCCCTTACTAAAACAGCATTTGATACGGGGGAGCAGTGCTGTAGACTGCAGTAAAACACCTTTTAAGGTTATGGAACATTATAATGGAGAAAAATAGACGATGATTTTCTAACTCACATCAGAGACCCGTGGGATAATCAGGAGGCTTAGCTGCCAGAAAATCCTAATTTCTAGGTATCAGATGTCTCTTCCTCTGTGATCAGATTTCCCCTTCAATTATCTCAACACTGACCGAGCCAATCTAAGCATTAACACAGCGGCGCCGGACCCGAGAATGATGGCTCTAATCTGTTTCCCTTAGCATTTATCAGTGATCTTTACTACTAAGTGCTGTTTTCACTGCTCACTTTCCTCTTTTTCTCTACCTACCGGAATATTCTATAGTTTTTTTTTTGTTAAGAAGCAAGAAAATACACAGTAGGAAAACTGAAGTCTTAACTGGGGCATATAGTGTCAAGATAAAGTCTTTACCATCCAGCCATTTCACATCTGGAAAACCAGTGGCAATCAGCACTTTATTGTAGGATGTAAGTAAATCCCCATCTGGTGGGTGGTCACCAAGGAGCTAGGTGGACATTTTAATGAAATTATTTATCCCATAACTTGATTTATCTTTCCCTGACTCAAGGTGGAGCTATGAATGGCTACCCATATCTTACTGTGCTTGTGGGAAACAACCATTAGAAAACACCTACTCTACTCAATTCTAACATACTTATGGACCAGAGAAGATCTATGTGACCTCCAGTGCAGTTGTTGATCCTTTTTAAGCTCATATTAAAATAAAGTTCCATGTATTGTTTTTCATTGATTGAAACACTGGATGTTCTACTGTACATGAATAAAGAGGTTTAGTGCTATTCAGGGGTTCAATGCTAGAATCATAAGAGGAATGTGCATGCAGTATGCATACAATAGGCATTCATTTGGCCTCTGGCCCTGCAGATCAGGGCTAAGGTTTATTGAGCAATGTTGTTTTAAGAATTTGTCACTGATGTGGTATGGACTGCAGCTCCCAGCATGCTTTGATTTTTTGAAGGGAGCATAAACTTTACATAGTAGTGTTGATCCACCCTAAAATAGATCCATTACTTCTCAAAAAAACTTTTTTCAAAGTCTTCTGGTATAAGTGGCCCAACTTCCTTAGCTTACTCCTGACTCTTAAATCATACAATTGTCATCAAGGACTCTTGGTATATCCACCATTCTGAAGTTCAAGTTGCTTGAAAATTCATGATAATCTCAGTATGTTAGATAACAATAAGAGAACTAACAAAATACTAGTAAGGATGATTCGCATTGGAGAATTTTTTTAAATAGATAATCCAGTTTGGGATTTCTACATGGGATAGCTGGGAAGACTAAGTGGGTCAACTTTGTGGACATTTTTGGACCTTCTCTCCCCAAGTACTACTAGGGATAATTCTCCTTTTAGAATACTTTTGTACATGTAATTTAGTTTTAGAAAACTTGGAAGTCAAAATGGGTCAGCACTAGGGAACGTTTTGGTCCTTTTTTAACAATGAGATGGTTAGCAAAGTGCTTGTAGGTATAATTCTCATTGGAGAATCTTTTTAAATATGTAAATACTGTCTAAGTGTGTCAGTTTTATGGATGTTTTTGACCTTCTCTTTGCACCGCATGAGAATCCTTTTAACTATGTAGTTTGAGATGCCTACTTTGGAGAGTTAGGAAGACAAAATGTGGTCCTTCTTTACCAATGGGCTAGTAGATGATTCTCATTGCTTTTAAATCTGTAATTAGTTGTCTGTACAATGCCTACTTAGGAGAGCTGGGGGCACAGAAAGTTAAACTTTAGGGAAGTATTTGATTTCCTTTAGCTGGGAAGACAAAGTGGGTCAGAAATATGTAATGCCTACGTTGGAGGGCTGGGAAGCCAAAATGGGTCAGACAAACAAAGTGCCAGTAAAGATGAATCTCAATGGAGAATGATTTGGAATATTTAATGTTGCTGTGGAACGCCAAAAATGACCAAAAAGGTCAACTTTAGAGAAATATTTGGTCCCCTTTAGCCCTTGTTTATTTCTTGGCTAGGTCAGGATCTGCAGCCCAGTAACATCAGGGACAGAATCTTATAGTAATGATGTACAATATAAACAGCCAATATTGCATAGTAATCTCCCTATCTCCCTATGTTAGATAACAGCAAGATGACTGAGCTGGTGAGTATAAACCTCATGGTAGAATCTTTTTTATCTGTAAGTAAGTTTCTTATTTCTGAGCATTATGAAGCAATGGGAGCCTTATTGACTGAACTACAATGCTGCACACATACTAAAAAGTCTACTACCTACAAGGACTTTGTCAAACGTGGCCAAAAAAGTATATAAATATGAAATCATGCCCTGGCAGGAGGACCAAAGAAAATTAAATATGCAATTACTGTGCCGTCAAAAATATAATATCCAGAAAGGCGTGGACGCACACAACGGAGCACAGTGTTTGATTTGAAACCCTTCCAGCTCTAAAAAGGTTAATGTGCTCATGAATTTGGTCAGAAAATAAGTGCATTGTGTTCGGTTGTAACATTAAGTCAGCGCAGTCAAACAATATTTTATCAGAACACATTTACAGACAAACAGTCAGTAAAGAAAGGGGGGAAAATGACAAATTTAACTTTGAGAGGGAAATTTATTCATCACATCTTTGCAGAGAAATATATCGAGTTTGGTTATTGCTTTTATGCTAAATAAGCACTAAGGACAGGCCTCTGCCAAGCCGTCATAATAACGGCCGGAATAAGTCAATCACAAGCTTTTCACAAAAAATAAATAAATAAAATAAAAATTAGATGATTGATTTGACCCAAGTGGTAAAGGCTTTGTTTCTCTGAAATAAACAACACGTATTTTTTGACGAAAAAATGGCTAAAATGAAATTTAAGTGCCAGCTGCAACCAAACAAATCTTTCAACATTGGAGTTAGGGAATTTTTGGCAAAAGATTTGTTTTTTATAATTAAAAATGCTTAATTTGGTCATTTATTCCAGTAGTAAATGATTTGGGTAACCTAGATTTAATTAACCAAAATCATTTTTAGTATACTTATAACAACAGTGAATACTGTGTGTGAATACTGAGAGAGAAATAAATTGTAATTCTAATGCTTACATAAATAAAAAATCTAGTCGCAGGTATTAGTAATGGGTGAATTTCTCCTGTTTCTCCAAAAATGCACAAATTTCCAGTGAAATTCACAAAACGCTGAAAAATTTGTGAAAAATCTGTGATACTCGAAAATTGACGCCAGCGTAAATTTTGGACGCTCGTCCGAAATATCGCTCCTGTCAATCTCGATGCAGGCATTAAAATCAATGGGTGTCCGAATAGTGTTGATGTGAGGAGATGTTGATGCGAGCAACTTTTCAGATGGCATCCAAAATGTTTTGACGCCGGCAATTTTTTTTTTTATTTTGACGTCGGTGGCGAAACACGGAAATTCACAGCGAATTTGCACTAGGCCAGTTTATTTGCCCATCACTATCAGGTATAGTAGGGAGAGATGGTGCCGTAAGTGGTAATGGGATAATAGTCTCTGGGAAGGGAGTGTGACTGTGGGATAGCAGGTATAGTAGGGAGAGATGGTGTCTATAGTAACAGTGGGATAATAGTCTCTGGGAAGGGAGTGTGGCTGTGGGATAGTAGGTATAGTAGGGAGAGATGGTGCCTATAGTAACAGTGGGATAATAGTCTCTGGGAAGGGAGTGTGACTGAGGGATAGCAGGTATAGTAGGGAGAGATGGTGTCTATAGTAACAGTGGGATAATAGTCTCTAGGTAGGGAGTATGGCTGTGGAATAGTAGGTATAGTAGGGAGAGATGGTGCCTATAGTAACAGTGGGATAATAGTCTCTGGGAAGGGAGTGTGACTGTGGGATAGCAGGTATAGTAGGGAGAGATGGTGCCTATAGTAACAGTGGGATAATAGTCTCTGGGAAGGGAGTGTGACTGTGAGATAGCAGGTATAGTAGGGAGAGATGGTGCCTATAGTAACAGTGGGATAATAGTCTCTGGGAAGGGAGTGTGACTGTGGAATAGCAGGTATAGTAGGGAGAGATGGTGCCTATAGTAACAGTGGGATAATAGTCTCTGGGAAGGGAGTGTGACTGTGAGATAGCAGGTATAGTATAGCTGTGTTGGACTTGTAGCTTCAATCCTAGTATTTTTCATAATTTCCCTGTATTCTTTTTTTTACTATGAATTCAATTAAAAATTCTATAATAAGTGCATTTTTTTGTTTTAGTTTTCCATTTTTTTGTCTGCTTTGTAGCCTTTGCTAATGATAAAAACAAAATATATGTATACTTCATATGTAGAAAATGTACCTAGACACTCAGTTTCCAGAAATAGATATCAAAGTATTGTTTTTTTTACACATATATATACCTGATTTACCAGAAAGAACAACATGCACTTACCTTGTTCCGTTGTGAAGCATTGGATTCCAGGCTTATCCTATGGCATACAATAGATACCTGTATTGGCTAATAATGGTGATATAAAATGTCCTTGTACTTAGTCCGATTAGAAGAAAGGATGTTCCGGCTAAATATTTGGAAGGGGTTTTTTTACAGTGAGAGCTGTGAAGATATGGAATTCTCTCCCTGAATCAGTGGTACAGGCTGATACATTAGATAGATTTAAGAAGGGGTTGGATGGTGTTTAGCAAGTGAGGGAATACAGGGTTATGGAAGATAGCTCATAGTACAAGTTGATCCAGGGACTGGTCTGATTGAATCTTGCAGTCAGGAATGATTTTGTCCCCCCTTGAGGCAAAATGGAGAGGTTTCAGATGGGTTTTCTTGACTTCCTCTGGATCAACTAGCAGTTAGGCAGGATATATATATATATATATATATATATATATATATATATATATATATATATATATATATATATATATATATATATATATATACTAAATAGGTTGAACTTGATGGACGTTTTTCAACCTAACTTACTATGTATATTTATTTGTAAGTATATATATTTGCTACTGCTGGTTATATCAGGCCGAGTCACTTGATTGGAAGCAACGCTGGGCTGCAAAACAACAAGCTTTGTCAAGTATTGTAAGGGCATTAACTCAAGGGCATTAACTCAAGGGATGAAAACATAATTCTGCCTCTTTATAGGTCCCTGGTAAGGCCTCATCTGGAGTATGCAGTTCAGTTTTGGACTCCAGTCCTTAAGAGGGATATAAATGAGCTGGAGAGAGTGCAGAGACTAAGTGCAACTAAATTGGTTAGAGGGACGGAAGACTTAAATTATGAGGGTAGACTGTCAAGGTTGGGGTTGTTTTCTTTGGAAAAAAGGCGCTTGCGAGGGGACATGATTACACTTTACAAGTACATAGAGGACATTATAGACAAATGGCAGGGGACCTTTTTACCCATAAAGTGGATCACCGCACCAGAGGCCTCCCCTTTAGACTAGAAGAAAAGAACTTTCATTTGAAGCAACGTAGGGGGTTCTTCACAGTCAGGACAGTGAGGTTGTGGAATGCACTGCCGGGTAATGTTGTGATGCTGATTCAGTTAATGCCTTTAAGAATGGCTTGGATGATTTTTTGGACAGACATAATATCAAAGGCTGTTGTGATACTAAACTCTATAGTTAGTATAGGTATGGGTATATAGAATTTAATTAAAAGTAGGGAGGGGTGTGTGTATGGATGCTGGGTTTTCATTTGGAGGGGTTGAACTTGATGGACTTTGTCTTTTTTCAACCCAATTTAACTATGTAACTATGTAACTATGTAAGTGTATTTGAATTTTTTTTACTTTATATATTTGTAAGTGGCCTGGATGTCTAAATGTTCAAGGTTTGAAGTATTCAAACTAATCTATACTCTATAATTATGCAAGTTTATGGACATATGTCATATGAGAGGCGAACCTTTCACATTTTGTGCACTTTGCGGTTACGCCTATGTGTAAGTGCCCTGTGTAGGCACAAAATGCATTAGGCTTCTCAGATATGGCCACATAGTGTAGATGGCAATTTTTAAGCAAACAATTTTTTTTGTTTTTTAGAACTAGACAGAATTACAATGACTCCGTTGGGCTTACAGGGCAGCAGGAAGGCAGATGTGTGAACTCAATAAATAGGGATCGGTTGAGTTTAAGTAATGCAAAGGCCACTGGTAAAAAACACATGAAAATATAATTTGCCTTTTTAAGAAAAATAATGAACAGCAAGACTCCATTGAAGCTGATCTTTCCAGTTAGAGTTTTAGTGGCCTATCATTTGGTAGAAACGAAGATGGATGCCTCTCTCACATTGATTTTTGCTCCGATGATTGATCTACAGCGGGAGAAACATCTAAATGTTACTATCAGTAAGCGATTACAAAGCAATTATTTTATAAAGAATTACAAAATATGTATACTTTCTACTCGACTTTCAGGGCTGAGTGAAAGCTTTAGCAGTTATCGAATCTGCCAAAGAAGATCATTTAGCCAACTCAACTGCATTATTTATCATAAATTGCTCATTATTCCATACACTTGTTCACATTGGGAATTCCGTTTGAATATTCTTTAGTAATTTATCATAACAGTCGGCTGAAGGCACCGAGATGTTGACGTTAAATTATCAACTCTCAGATTTTTTTCCTTTTACAATTTTTTTTTTTTAATTTTTAAGGAGAAATAATTTCTGATGAAACTCTTTCCAAAAGGTTTCTCTGCAGACACCAATAATATTTATATAAATATGTGTCTTAATGAACTTGCCATTGATTCATTTGTCACATTGGTACAGACTATTTTTATTCCTGAAAAGCATAAAGTCAACAGAAATGTGGTTCTAGCCTACAAATGGCTTGATCGAGGTGCATGCTTTTTTTTTCACCTTTTATGCCATTGTGATAAGGAGGTGGATATTGGAAACCGTTCTTAGATATTCATCTGGGAATAAGAGCTAGATATCCCTAGGCTTTATAAATCATATCTTAAAATGTAGGGTTCATGGGAGAATAATACGTAAACATTCAGTATATCCTTCTGGACCTGTCATCAAACCTATTGATTTGAGAGTAAGATTTCCTTATTAGAGCCTTATGTCTACCAAGGTTTTTATTCATCCAGTTTATAGTTTACAGTATCTATTAGAAGTAAATCTAGAGCAACTGGACTTGCTGAGTAATCATTAAAGACGTCTCAAGTTGTCAATGATTACTCAGCAAGTCAAGTTGCTCTAGATATACTTCTAATAGATATACTTATGAGAGCTCCTTTACTCAACTTATTGCCAAAATGTAAGACAGCTAAGTTAATGAACATTGGCTTAATGGGTGTCAGCTACTAATTTGTCTAGGATGTTAGATTCTTGGGCAGTTATTTATCAAGACCACGATTTTTAAGCGGCCTCCGGTTTGATTGCAAAAAACTGAATTTTTTTTTATTATACCCTGAAGTTGTTCCAAGTCCAAACCTGAAAATATTCCATCTTCAACCTGCCGAATTCATGTAAAAGTCAATGGCAGATGTCCCCTTAACCATTTTAAGATGTTTTAACCCTCATGAAATGTTGGGATTTTTTGGGGTTTGATGCTGGTTTTTCCTCTAAAACTCACATTCTTTGCGGTTTTTTCCTAATCTGATTTCTTTTAGGTTTTTTTTGGTAAATAAGGGCAAATTTTGGATTTGACTTTTTTATCTAGAATATCAGAACATTTGGATTTTGATACATAAAAAAAAACCCATTGATAATTTGGTTATGCCATTCCTATGGTAAGGACAGGCATGTGGGACTATTGGAAGAAATGCTGCTACTGTGAACCTCACCCAAGAAGTGGACATGGAAGAAAATGTCCATGTCCTTTCCTCAAGAGCCAATTCTTTAAAAGCAGGAATAGACTGGTTTTTTTTTCCAATACAGATGTGTAGAGCTGAATCATAAGATATACAGGTAGAAACAATAGAATTCTGCCTACATCTGATAATTCAGCAGTCAAGCAGGATGATCAAAATTTGAAGGCAACTGATCAAAATTTTCCAACCTGCCCTATGGACGAGCTGATGTGTTATTTTTTATGTAATAGTGAATTATACAACACTAATGAGCGCTTTTTTGCTTTACTTTGCTTCACTTTTTTTGCACTTTGGCAATTTAACTTTAAAATCAAACTTGAAATATTTCATGTCTTTTGTAAGAAGTTTGCAGTAATTACATTATAATGACACACCAATGTGTGCCTCACTACCCTAATCATCAGTAGCAATACTAATTGATAAATCAGTTGCTAACTGACTTGAGATTATGAAGCTTCTGTTGGGTAGAAGTGAAAAGAGTCTTCTAATTATGAACTTTGTAATATATAAAGAGTGTTTATCCTCAAATGAGCAGAGGGTGTGCGTGGGGAGAGTGTGGGAAGCGACTGATGAGAGATTGTGCATAATTCTGAAAAATTAATATGCTTGGTACTAATATCATCGTTTTGGCTCATAATGAACCCTGGAAACCTTTTCTTTAACCTAGCTTTTTGTTTGAAAATGTTTAAATGGAGGTAATGGATGGAGCAAATATTGTCTGACTTTATATGTTGAGCTTAGCACAACATGGCATAACAAACATAACACAACACAAGCATAACACAACACAAACATAACACAACATTTCGGGGCACATTTACTAAGCTCGAGTGAAGGATTCGAAGTATAAAAAACTTCGAATTTCGAAGTTTTTTTTTGGGTACTTCAACCATCGAATTGGCTACTTCGAGCTTCAACTACAACTTAGACTTTGAATCGAACGATTCAAACTAAAAATCGTTCGACTATTCGACCATTCGATAGTCGAAGTACTGTCTCTTTAAAAAAAACTTTGACTACCTCCTTCGGCACTTTAAACCTACCGAGCATCAATGACAGCCTACAGGGACATTCCCCATAAGCTTTCTAAGGGTTTTTTGATCAAAGAAAAATCCTTCGATCGATGGATTAAAATCCTTCGAATCGTTCAAACTATTTTTCCTTCGATTGTTCGATCAAAGGATTTTACCTTCGATCGAAGTATTTGCGGTAAATCCTTCGACTTCGATATTCAAAGTCGAAGGATTTTGCTTTGATGGTCGAATATCGAGGGTTAATTAACCCTCGATATTCGACCCTTAGTAAATGTGCCCCTTCGACTCAGTAAGGTAAGAGGTATACAAAATTATATCTTAGTTTATCCCAGGATTGTAAAGTATATTTTTAGAAAACACTAAGATTTTTTGGGGTGAAGGTTGGTATGGGAATAATGGTGGTTGTAATAAAAGTAATTTACCTGGCTCCACGGTCCATCATTTAAGACTCAACATGTGTTTAAGCAATGAAATTTCAGTCTGACTACTAGCAAAACCCTTGTCCACCTTACAATGATATTTATAAGGTCATACATATATTATGAGCCTTCTTAAAGGAGGAATATATTCTAATTTTAATTGGCCATGACATTCACTATTTTATATACCAGTTATTTGGTCTTATAAATATTAAGTAGTCTTCACAAATTGCTCTAGTTAATAGCACCTTCTGATGGTGAAAATTGTGCAAATAACCTATTTCTGTATGAGATATAACTGTCCCTACTTCTGTAACATAGACAGGCCATTTAATCCAAGAAAGGACATTTCATACAGTGGAAAATACCTACTAAGATCTGAGATATGGAACCATGTTCATTCTTAGGATATTTAAACCTTGCCAGGAAACAATTTAATTTTGGCAAACTCTGGCACAAGTAAGAAAGCAGAGAGTCTCTCACTATTTACAAAGTTGAATAAAATGTTGATAGTTGTCTCAAGTGAGCAAAGTGGTACTTATTCTTAATCTGCCATTAATATAATGTCATAGAAGCCTGATGTTCCTTGTGCTTTAGGAGAGGTTTATGGCTCTGGTCTGGAAGCTCTTTTCATAATTTATACATAAATCAGCATGGGAAAGAGCTGATGAGCCCTCATGATACTGTAAATCTAGTAGAGTGGAGCAGATTCTTCCCCCCTTGGTAAGGAGGCCTCGATCTACAGGGTAATGCCTGCTAATAAATACATGCTTTATGATACATTGTAGCATCTTGGCAAGAAATTCTCAATGTTTACTTCCTACCATCAATCAAGTGTAGGATTCCCATATAACAAGGCTACAACGCAACTGTTCTTTTTATCACATGTAACTATTGTATATTAAAATCACAGAGCATTTTTTTAAATGCAGGACAATGGTTCCCTTGTCTGAAGAAATGCAATAAAGCCTCAAAGTCAAAAATAAAATCCACCGAGCAGTTAAGAAACGCTAAAGGGCCAAAAACCACAAAAAAACTCTAATAGTGGGAGCTTCTCTAATGCTATTGGACTTTTTTGGACTTTTAGTAGTTGTTGGAGAAAGTTCCATTTTTAGCATTTGTCATACTTTTTTAGAATATCGTTTTTTTCAATTTCTGCTTTTTATATTTTCATCTTTTCATAAAATAAAATGGCATTTATGGTTTTAGAGAAAATCTGTTCATTCAAGGTTTCTAAAACCTCCAAGACCACTAAAATGAGAATGTTGATAAACAGGCCTCCCTGTTGTTAAGTACAAAATGGGAATGTTGTATAGAGTTACTCTACAGCTTACAATCCTGCGTTTACAGGTTGGCAGTTGAGTGTCTATCTGAAGTAAGAGCTATTCATTTGGCCTCATTGGTCAATATATAACTGTATTCAACATGTGCCAAGTTAATGGAACTGGAAAGGTGTTCTGCTTTAAGAACAAACTTTTTCATTTTTTATGTTAGAATCCCATTACTACCTCTAGAAGGGGTAATGAAAATACTGTAGATCAGACAGTAACTCTTCCAACAGTTCTTCTTGGATGTAGCCCTATATATTACCCATACCCAACTATTAAGTGCTATCAGTTCATATTTGGGAACATATTCTGGTTCATCAAAAGGAAGCAAATCTTTGAAAGATTAAAAAAAGTCTTAAAATAAATCTAGAAGGAAGTGCTTGAAAACAATAATTATACATGAAAGTACTTGCGTGGTTAATAGCCATTAAGCGCATAATCACCGACACTCAAGCTAATTATTTGAATCCATAAAACAACATCCCCATAGGTCTGAGCAGATTTTGTTATTAAGCATACTGTATACAGACAAGTGGGATTCACTTTTTATTACCCAGGGGCACGTGGGATGTGCCAGTAAATATGACAACGTAATTCATATGCTTTAAATGCTTAATGATCGAAGATGTCTACAGAAAATGTGTTGGTTGCGTCACCACTTTATATCATAATGAGCCAAGCACAGCTCACTGGTGCTGAAAAGAATAGTAAATGTGTGATTGGCTTCCATGGGTCAGGGGCGGAAATAGGGGTAGGCACACGAGACATATGCCTAGGGTGAAGGGGGCACTATGCACATTTCTTTTCTGCCTGTCTACCCATAGTTACAGCCTTTCTTCTTCGAAATTAAGGCAGTGAGGAAAAGGTGTGGTTTATGAGCAGGAGTTGCCAGTGTTGGGCAGTGTTGATCACAAGTGGTGTGGAGGGGAGGTGGTGGTCGCTCAAGGATAGATGATTGCCTTGGGTGCTCACACTCATTGGTACACATATGCACCTGTGCACATTTTAGTACCTACTGTATAAAGTAAAAGTAAATTACTGTGTAAAAAACATTTAATTTAATTCCTCTGCCAAGACTTTTTACAATACTAAGAACTGGGAACACATATTTTACTCTTCCCTTATCAGACACCCTGATATTGGGCTGGATTGGAAGTTTTAAAGGAATATATAGAGGATAATATAATAATAAAAGAAAAAGAGGAGTAGCAGTGGTGTAAGTAATATAGGCAGCAGACTACTTTGTTTCTGGGAAGGACATGGGGAGCGAAGAAATGTAAAGGGTACTGTAGGTTATTGACTGGTGCTCTATGGCTACCCAGGTTTAATACTTCAAGATATTGCTGAGGACTCGGTAACTTCTTGTTATCCCTGACTTCTTCTTAACCTTAGTAAACCCAATGCTGCCTCTGTTTGCTGGTACCAATTAAATCCACATTTATTTTACTTCTCTGCTTTTGATGGACTGCTCATTGGGTGCCTGCTCCAATGTACACAGTTGAGTTATGGCACTGTATAGTCCTTTGCATATGTTGGAAGCTCCATCGCTCCTAAATTGAGTCTCAGTTTGTACTGTATGTTCCCAAATCCTTGAATATACAGCTATAAACAGGCAGCCATGCAAATAGCAGCTGCACATGGATTAGGCACATCAGTATTTTAAAAGCCCAGGAGGGAGTATATAATCTGCACTTATGTGTTTCCCAATAATTAATGTTTTTCCATGCATAAATCTTAAATAAAGTATTACTATAAGAGCATCATTGCCTTCTTATCCAATTAGTCTCTGGGAAAATCAAAGTGATGTCTTCCCTTTTCTAGAATAGATGCTTTAATTGGGGTTTTTTCAACCCAACAAGAAAATACAAATTTTCATGGAAATGTCATTACTTTCTTTAATCAACGGAGCATTTAAGGAGAGGCAGTTAGGAAGCTCAAAGAGTTTTATGAGTGCTAAAGTTGACTGTGAGAACACTGCAGAGCATTCTAGGGAATATATAGCCAGAAATTATCCCTTCCTGACTCACTTTGCAGTTCATTTATGAAACATTTATACTAAGCCTTTAAATCAGTTGCAACAATTTGCATAACAATCAAATCACAAGCAAAAGTCGTCTTATGGCAAACTCTTTAAATTTCAATCTGTCCACAATTCAGCACACTGAGACTGTTTGAATAGTCAAGGCTGGAAATAGAACATATACATTTGTAAGTATGTAAAAATGTAGGAACAAATGAAGGACTTTATTGTAGTATTTATTGTTGTATTGTTTAAAATGTAAAATAAAAACCTTTATAAAAAAACAAAAAATCAAGAATCCCATAAGTACACATAATTAGATCTCCCATTCCAAAATAAATTAATGAAAGAAGTGTGAACTTATTTGTTATGATACACTTAGGGATATATCTTTAAAAGTTGATACAGAGGGTGGGAAAAGAAATAGAAATGAGTGAGGTTTATGGCAACCTAGTTACTCTTCTGTTAGATCATAAAGGAGGGGCTCAATTAATGAGTGCAGGGTTGAGTGCAAGTGCAGAAAGAAGAGTGCCATATATTCTGCCTTTAGAAGAATTGCTTACACATGCATTTGGCAGCTTTGAATTCATGTAGGGCAGGCACATAGGTGCTACCCCTCCCATCCTCTACCTACCCCTTACCCCTTACTTCCTCATCATTCAGATATACATGTTAGAGAGCCTCAAAGAAAATGGTTTTGCTCTGCACCTATCACCAAATTTCTAGTCTGGGTTTGGGTGCAAAGTACAGCCAGACCTGTAATGTAAGTACTTTTGAAAGGAGCAATAAGAGCAGCCCTTTTGTGCCCCTTAATGCTCTTAGGTTTGCATCCAGGGTCAAAGTAAATAACCCTTTGTGTTTCTTCATGCACTAAGCCTCCAACCAATGAAGCCAAATATTGTAAAAACCAAGACTTGAACTTGCTTTTAGAGAGGAGAGAGGATCCTGGTATTAGTTTCCTGTGAAAACATTCCTTTCCACTTCCACTGAAAAAGTCAAGTTATAGTAGAGGTCTTCTGACTTCATGGGTTCAGGGTCCACTTTGAATTAAAACATCTGATCAGGCCAACATTAGCAAACAACAAGATGTTTCAGATACAAGAAAACATGCTCTGAACTGTCACTTTATTTCAAGGGATATCAACATAGTAAATAAACAATTACCCTTAGACTTCACCCTATATGGCCTTCAGTCCGGCTTTCCTTTTCCAACTACACTGGCAACTTAGTTTTTGAGCGTTGAATGTAGGAAATTTAAGTTTTCTATTTCCCAGAGGCACAACTGGGAGATTGTGTCTTGAGAGAAAATGGTAAAAATATCTCATGTTTTTTTTTCTTGAAAACTGACCACGTTTGGCTTGAAGATGTGTCCATGGGGGGTCCTGGAGTAGCTAGTTAGAGTAAGGCTGAAAGACAAGAAGGAACATTTTAACTGAGATACAGTAAGTTGACATCAACACACTACTGTATTTGCAAAGTATTTTATTAGTCAAGTTTTCGCAATTCATTTGTACACAAAGCCATGCACAGTTTATAAAATTTGTTTTCTTCCATCTTAATTGCTTATTTGATGTAATATATTATTTTATTTTTTTATCTGTATTTTTTAATTAACATTTCCAGCTGTCATTTCTTTTGAGCTTGTATTTCCAAACTACAGAACCAGCAGCTGAGAAGATTGAAGACTATAATTTAAAACCAGACATATAATACCAGATTATCCCTTTTTTGCATATTATTGTCAGAGATGAAAGTCTTCTATTAAAGATTTTGGGGACATTTTTTGTTTACATTTTTTTTCAAATGATGAGGCTATATTAGTTATCGATACTGTAAGGAATCTCAAATTGTTAATTCTAGCCATAGTGTAAGGGGTTAGTAAGAAGAAATATGTTTTAATATAGTTGGCAAACAATCAATGAAACTTCTAACAGTAGAGGGGTAGAATAATACTGCCACTGTGGATCTGTAACGGCTGGCACCCTAAATCTAGAACCGAAGCCAAGCATCCTGGTCTCTGCTCGTGCTTCCGCCTGTAGCAGCCGCCTTTGGCTTCGGCTGGAGCCCTCAGCTACTTAGGTGACGCCAGGTCTTAAAACGAGAGGTGCAAGACGAGGGCTTCTAGACAAGCAGAGGGGCACAACTAAGGCAAGAGTCTTTGAGCTGAATATCACAGTACAAAGCGTGAGACAAATCGTAATCAGAACAGGCTGGGTCGGGGCAGGCAGAGAACAAACGTAGTCAGGCAGGCAAGGGTCAAACCAGGAAGTCAATCAGAGGGATAAGGCAGAATCGGCGTTGGATATCAGGCAAGGGGTCAGGATATAGAAAGTAGAATCGTCAAGAACAGGCAGAGGTCACAACAGGTAGTCAAAAACAGGTTTTCAAGATCAGAATAGCAACAGCTAAGCACCAGGAACAAATCCTATCAGAGGCACTGACAAATACAATCTGGTTCGAATTTCGCGCCACTGCTCGCCGGCGTCATCACGCCAGCGTGAGTGCGCCTACAACCCGGAAGAAGCGCGGAAAGAACAGGCACAGAGGATTACTGATGTGGCGGGCGTCCCCACCGACCCCCTTGACCCACTGGACCACCAGGGAGGTGAGTCCTCACAGGATCAGGCATGCAGGCACAATGACGTTGATATTTTTAAACAATATTTTTATGGACATTACGGATGGAGTTTTGGGTACAATCAGATTTTTCAACAAGATGGCAATGACAAAACCCTTAGGGTACATATAGATATTTTTCTAGTAGGAAGTGAAGATTTAAGACTTTAATCATAAATTGTAGGATAGTGGTTAGGTAACCAGCTTTATGATGTTCATAACATTGTCCTAAATGAAAGAAATTGCTTGCACACTTATAAGCCTGAATAGCACCAACACATTTCCCATGGAAAAACATTTACTTGTTGTGGAAATGACATTGCTCTTCTAACCCTTCCTAATGCAAAAAATTTGACTAGGAGACAAAAAGAAAGAAAGATGTCTCCCACTTTCTTATTTCTTCACAAGCTACTATTGATGCCTCCTAACCAAGGCCATCAAGCTGACTTTCCTCATGCCTTTCTTTTGCAAGCACTGATCCCTGAACTACCAAAAAGTAATTGCTATGGTTCCTTGGTCAAATGTACCATGAGCCACTTTGTCAACATTATATTTACTGATGTGACCCAATGGTCTTTCACCCTACCTCCACAACGTAGGCATCCCAAACTTAAAGGGTTACTGTCATGGGCAAACATGTTTTTTTTTCAAAATGCATCAGTAAATAGATCTGTTCCTGCAGATTTCAGAACTAAAATCCATTTTTCAGAAGAACAAACTGACATTTTTTTATTTATTTAATTTTGAAATCTGACATGGGGCTTGACATATTATTAGTTTCCCAGGTGCCCCCAGTCATAGTGCAGCACTGGCTCTTTCTGAAATCACATGACCAGGCAAAATGACCTGAGATGGCAACTACACACCAATATTACAACTAAAAAAATACACTTGTTGGGTTAGGAATTACATTTTACATGGTAAAGTGAATTATTTGCAGTGTAAACAGTGGAATTTAGAAATAAAAATGACACCATAAAAGCACGACAGAATCACAAATACAAGATTATTCTCCAATGAGAATAATTGAGAATCATACTAGTGACAAATCAGCCATCTTACTAGACCACTGTGCAAATTTTGTTTTCTTTATTATAATGTAATTCCATTTCATATGTGCAGATATAGTGCTATTTAGGTGTTCTGAGTTAGGAGAGAGAGCCATGTGCAAATAGAATAGGTTGGATAAAACTTTCTTCACCTATAGAATAGGTTGGATAAAACATTCTTCCTCTCTCTGGGACTTTCTGCCCATTTAATGCTCCAATGGGAACCCTGCTAGTTCTGTGTACACCTGGTTTTCTGTGTTTTGCTATTCACTTAGTGCTGAAGGTAACACAATATTACCATATTTGATAATATCATATATTGCTCTGTATTTGACAAATTTTAGAATACCACCGCTAGGCAGGAATCCTGTTAAAGCTACATGGTGCATCTAAAAGTGAAAGCTTAGCTTGCAAAACTGTAATGTGTTGTTGGGTATAGAAACAAGAACATAGTGGCACAGACCTGGTACCGTTTTGTTCTTGGTGCCCTAGGTACAGCAACTTGTGGCACTCCATGATGTGGAAGAATAGGCACAAACTTTTAGCATGTTAGAATATATTAAACTGTGGTCCAAATTGCAAAGATAACCCCAAATGAGTCAATCAAGGCAGATCTTGAAGATTAACAGAAAAGTTGGTCCTTCAGAAGATCAAAAGATTGACAGAAAAGTTGGTCCTTCAGAAGATCAAAATAATGACAGAAAGGTTAGTCCGTCACAAAATCAAAAGATTGACAGAAAAGTTGGTTCTTCAGAAGATCAAAAGACTGACAGAAAAGTTGGTCCTTCAGAAGATCAACAGGTTCATGGCAGAATATGCTGCAGTATTGACTTCAATGGAAAAGGATGTGATAGTCTACTTAAATTAAGGAGACCTGTTAGGTCCTGCTCTTATTCAAGGTCTAGAAGGTAGCTCAATGTGTAGCCAAGGAAGCACTACTAACCACAAGAATAAATAGATGTGGTATTTCTATGGTTATGTCTGATATCACAGAATGGCATCAATAATAATTTCTTCCCATGGTACTTATGCCAATTAATTTCCCAGCCTCTGCAGACAAGACGCCCTGGAAAAGTACGTGTGCACAATATTTCTTACTAGCCAGGGCATTAATACTCAGTCTTGCATCGCAACCTCTCCTCGGTAAGTTATTTGTGTAATTTAAATACTCGCTAATGAGATACATTTTCATTTGTTGTGCAGTGTGCATTAATGATCCTTAAAAATCGAAACCACATCTTTAAATTGCTTTTAAATTACACTGGTAAAATTGGAGGCTATAAATTAAGTCCATTGTTTATCTCCATCTTTGTTTTCAAGATAAAAAGGAAATTTATGTAAAATGAAAAGATATTTGATCTAAGTGGAGAGGGTAATGTTTTTCTCTCTCTCTGAGCACGCCGTTCATAAAAAGAACATTTTCAAGAATTAGCCCTAAGGAGCTTCCTGATGAAAATGCTTTGTTTATTTAAAGACCATCTTTGTTGTATGATGTGATGTTGGAACCTTGATTTCTGCTCAAGGCTCTATGATAGACTTTTGGGGGTTATTTTTTAAAATAAAATAAAAACCCTTCCAGCAATATCTAGGAGAGCAAATCAATATTCACTTTCACTCCAGGTAATGTTGAGCCGGGATACTAGCTCACCAACTAGTGGTCAACTGTGGTTACAGCTTTTGCAGTAGATTTCTACTGATACTATTAGTAGTTACAATAGAGTTACTCCTGGACTTGATGTTGGATTGAGCCCAACGCTTTTCGTTTACACAGGATCTTTAGAAATCCCAAAAATAGCCCAAATCCATTAATCAGAGTTCATAGCAGTTGAATAATTTTCTTCTTTTTCCTAAGAATAGTATTTTATAAATATACTTTGATTTTCTGAGCGGCTCCGTTGCTCATAATTAAGTTTGCACTGAATTTCAATGAGCTTCCTTATATAGCTTTTTATATAGTAAGCTAATTCCCTTGAGACCTGAAATACAGGTTATTATACCTACATTGTATATATTATTAAAGTACTCATTTGTTTAATAACCCTAATACACTAGATTTAGGTAGGAAAGCAGAAAAGTATCAGATATCGGTAGGAAAACAGCTGCAGTACCAGCTTCGCTATTGTGTGGCGTTAATAATGGCATTGATGTGTGATTTACATGGTCAGTTGCAATCTGCCAGGTGAACCCTGGAATTGTCATAATGTCCAGTAAGGAGGTAATTCTGGGATTCCCTGATGTCGCTGCATGGCCTCCTGCATTATTCATTGGAACAGGCCAGTGGGTGCTAGTCATGTGCAGGTTGACTAAAACTTGACCTGCACAGGACCCTAACCTGGCCCTGCAGTGCCCATTGTGACATGACAGAAGGGGACAGGGCACATCCGGCATGAGTATATAAAAGAGTGTGCACAGAGGCAGAAGTGGAGTAGTAGAAGGTCGCAAAGACATTGCATGCAAGTCGGCCCCAACTGCCTGACCCGCTGGTAAACCCATGGGTCCCATAGGCTTCAGGTAGGCCTTCACATCACTAGAGGGCGCAATGGCATCCCAGCAAGTATACAGAAGTGCAAGGATCATGTTTGGGTGCAAGTACCTACTATGAATGGAGTCAATACCCGGTAGCTTGCTGTTGTAAATGAGTTCTTAAAGGAACACTAACACCAAATAATGAAAGTATTTTAAAATAATGACAATATAATGTAGTGTTGACCTGCATGGGTAAAACTGGTGTATTTGCTTCAGAAACACTATTATAGTTTACATAAACAAGCTGCTGTGTAGCCAGGGGACAGCCATGCGAGCACAGGACACACAATAGATGACAGATAAGTCCTGAAGAATTCCATTGTATACTACAAAGCGTATCTGTTATCTGCTGTGTATCCTGTGCCTTTTCTCCTTTTTCAGCTTTGAATGGCTGCCCCCATGGCTACACAGCAGTTTTTCATATACACTATTATAGTCTTTCTAAAGCAAACACACCAGTTTTACCACAGCAGGGAAACAGTACAGTACATTGGCAATCCTTTAAAACACTTTCATTTTTTGGTGTTACTGTTCCTTTAAGGTGGTGGGTGCAAGGTGGTAAATACCAGGATCTCCATGTTCCTCAAGGTGCAAGCTAGAGGGTGTCCAAAGGAGCACTGAAAGACTGCCAACAACCTGACCCTTATGTGAGTACAACACAGCTGCCCCTTTGGTTGTAATCCACTGGACCAGGTGCAAAGTGCCAAAAACTTGATGTTTTGCATGAATTTGTTTGATTTTCTGCATTGCCCTGCGTTTACTAAATGAGACTGTTTTCACTGCTGCCGTTATACAAATACATATTCAGAACTGAAAGCAGGTGGGCAAATCAGAAAATAGAAATTTTTCTAACATACGCATTGTAACGTAGAAGGATAAATGTGTATCAACCACATAAAATAATTCCAAAATGTCAAATCCTGTGCAGTAGAACTTCCAGACTCTCCAGACATTCCCTAAATTTTCATTCCCTTTCGCACCTGTCAAGCAACTTTACGTCTCCTTTAAACCTTGTCTTTCTGGGTTTTATTTATTTTCTCACTTTTTAGCACCGCAGTGCAACTGCAGTATAAATCCCCATTTGATATTCAGTGCTGAGTGTCGGCATTCATTTGCTTACTCTAAGCTAAACATCCACTGAGCTGTAAACTCAAAATACAGATGCGACAACAATTAGCCTTTATTTATGATCAGGCGCACATTCCTTGTCAGATTGGTCGGGCTGCCTTAAACATCTGGAAGATGACATTTGCTGTACCATAAATAAAGTTGTTGATGTTTCTGAATACATATTTTCATGTCTTCTGAAAGGATAATGTATAATGTAGAACTTTATTATCCAACTTTCCATGGTTTTGGAGTTGGTAAAAAAGGGAACTATGTTGAAAGAGAAGAAACTGTTGGTCTTGGCCCAGGGTATAAATGTCGTACATTATGTTTTGGGGTAAAGCCTGAAGCCACCACTGTTCTTAAGCAGGGAAGATCAATGCCTCTGAAGATGTCCACAGTGGCTCCCCATCTTCAGTGGCTTATTGGTCCCTTCTGCAGTGATTTTACTGGCTTGTGTGCAGTGCTTATTGTCTATTTTTGTAATGATCTTCCTGGCATGTTTGGGGTTAATGTGGTGCTCATGGGCAATTTCTACAGTGATCTTACAGGAATGTGTGGGGTTAATGGATTGTTCATTGGCCATTCCTGCAGTTATCTTACTGGCACGGCTGTGATTAATGGAGTGCTCGTTGGTAATTTCTGCAGTTATCTTACTAGCATGCGTGGGGGTTTATTGAGTGCTCATTTATCATCTCTGCATTTATCTTTCTGGCATGCGTGGGGTTTGTGGAGTGCTTTTGTCCTATGCTGGAGTGAGTTAATGTAGTGCTCACTGGGCATTTCTGTTGTGCTCATTCTTGTATGTGTGGAGTTAAGGGAGTGATCCTTTGCCATATCTGTAAAGATCATTTTGGGATGTGTGGGATTAATGGAGTGCTCATTGGCCATTTCTGCAGTGATTTAACTTGCATGTGTGGGGTTAATGGGGTGATAATTGGTCATTTTAGCAGTTACCTTACTGGATTGATTTGTGATGACCCCTAATGTTAGCATCTCAGCAGCAGCAGCAGCCAGAGCCTACTGAGCAGTGCCACTGACACAAATCGAATATGGGGATCTCCTGTGTTAACTTTGAAAGCCTCTATCATTATAGTTATAGGGCTGCTAAACTTTTAGGATGGTGCAGTAAGTTCAGTATGGCATTTCTAGCCATATTGGTTTTTAGGGTAGTTCTCCTTTAAGGACAGATGAGGCTCCTTTGGGAAAGCTATGAAGTTCTCCCAAGCTCTGTATTAGAGATGTACTGTATCTGCATTGTTAATCCTGGGATGTCAGCAGTTACTATACTGATTAAAATAAGAATCATAGAAACTCAGACTTAGTCATTAGCCCACCATGTCCCTGGCCAATGCTCCATTACTAAGAATAAGTGCACTTTATTTCCCTTATTTAGGGATCGACAGACACTTGACCCTTTGTTGTAAAGTTCTTAAAGGAGAACTAAACCCTAAAAAAGAATATTGATCAAAATGCCATATTTTAAATACTGAACTTATTGCATCAACCTAAAGTTTCAGCTTGTCAATAGCAGCAGTGATCCAGGACTTCATGCTCAGTGGGCTCAAAGGCTAAGCTTAGGGTAGGGTACAACCTTTCTGTACTAGTAAATGTGGGCAGGAGTAGGACAATGATGCCACGGGGCATGGGGGTGGTGTTGTGCGAGGGTTGATGATGTAGCAATGGTGGACTGGTGGGTGTGGCTATGACATAGTGATCATAACATTATTATTAAATATAACAGGGTTTCTCTGTTCCTATTAAATGTAAACTACCTCTTTCCTAGATGGCAAATTCCAACATTTGAGCACTGTAAGGGAAGGCCAATAAATTCCCCGGTACAATGGAAGCTGCAAAATACCGTCGACCGGAGGACATTCCTGGTCTTATTTTTATTTAAATAATAATATTATATGTACCTCTGACTAGCCAGGGCTGCAAATGGAGGCTGTACATCCTCAGGACGTGGGACATTAAATCACTGACAATGACTGGAGATACCACCCTCGGGCCAGAGTTTGAAAGGACTTCTCTTAATATGAGTTTGTTAAAGGAAGTAATTAAATTCCTCTTCATTATCTTCTTCCCACCTGCCTGTTTCACCTGGAGGAGGTAGGACTAACTTCTGCAAGACATGGTAAGCATCCATTGCATCTATTTCCCAATTTTTGTATTAGATATGTCCAAGTGGAGCCCCTCCATTGTTTGCTAAACTACAGTTCTTATCCATTGGCCAAAAACTGGTAATTAGTTGGTAGGAGTCCTGTGTGGTCCAGTGGGGTGGTGGGGACAACCACAGCAGTCCATGTCTTCTTGATGCTTGTCAAACGTGTGCATACTTTTATGTTCGACGAGCTGTGTGACATCACATGACAGGAACCATGTGACGTTTGACCTGACATTTTGACCTGGCCACGTCTACTCTTTCCCTATTCCTCCAGTCACATGTTCTGGTTCCTTTGTCTGCCCAGAACTCTCGCCTTGGTCCTCGCACTTTAAGTCCTGGCAGGCTTCCGTGTAGTAAAGGGCTCCTTCTGACATGAAAGGTGACTGTTATAGGCAGAATTGTGATCCGAGACCGGGACCTAAGCATTGGTTCTTGGATTTGGGATACAAGATGTGTCAGGTTGGAAAAAGTCAGAAGAACAGCTTTTTTTTCAGACTAGCCCATATCAGTATTGACACAATGGACACATTTACTTTATTAGAAAAGATAAGCAATGCTCTGCTTGTTATTGTTGTTTGGAATGACATTATTACTCCCAGCAGGAAACTTCATCTCAATCTGGAGGTCAAAAGTGTTCAGTGTTCAGCAGTAGACTGTCAATCATAAATGTTTTAATAAATGTGAAGGTTCACTTGCTTATTATAATATTCATGTAGGCTAAAAAGTAGATGAAAGAAAAGATAAAGCATAAAATCTGTGGCTAATTGAAGTGACTCATGGTAGATACAGCTGGAATTGTACTTGAACTTTAAGTTATAATTAATGTTCTGAGAGATATCCTTTGTCCTTTCTACCACTAGCAGAGAAGATGTTTGTAGACGTGATATCAAGAATGAATTTAATGATGGAAATAAGATAGATGAGATGCATCAGTATTCAGGTCAAATATTTCTTAAACTGATCCTAAGGAATATGTTTATAAAGATTCTCATTCACCCAGGTCATGAAATACAGTATTTAGTAGAGTTAAGTCTACAGCAACAGGACTTTCTGAGTTTTCTTGAAAACATTTCACTACTCTCCGAATACCTTTTTCAGTTCAACTGGATCTGAGATTTTTTCAAGAAAACACAGAAAGTTCAGTTTCTTTAGACTTAACTCTACTAGATAGTGGAACTAAGGAAGTTTTCCATGTACTGCTTTGGACCTTTGGGGGGAAGCAGCGGGTTGTCCCACAGCAAGGAAAGTTGAGCTTATCCAAACAGTGAAACAATGTATAATAAGGTATAGTGATGGGTGAATCTGTGGTGATTTGACAAAAAATTCAAGATTTTACCACAAAGTGGTGAGAAGTTTCCAAAAGTCATCAAAATAATTTTGATGCGTGACAATTTTTAATAATTTCGAATAAATTCGGCAGGTGCGAATTCACAGCATAATTCTGTGTTTCAGCCGCCGGCGTCAAAATATTTTGGACGCATGTCAGAAAAGTCGCTCGTCATGCGTCAACATTATTTGACACCCATTGACCCAGTGTCACAATTGACACGAGCGGCAGAATTGACACGTTTCACGAATTTTTCACCGTTTTGTGGATTTCCCGGGAAATTCACGAATTTTCTGGCGAAGTGAGACTGGACAAATTCACACCCTGATCATTCGTATGATCAGGGTGTCAGACCAAATGGACCTGTGCTAAATTTAACCTCAAACTGGCAGTTCATACCTAATGATAAGTTATATCAAAAACATCCAGCAACGTGAGCAGTTGTCTATTCAAGCTACTACATGAGAACCTACCCCTCCTAACATCCTCTGAATGTATTTTAAACCATCATTAAATAATCCCTATCTGCTATAACATTTCATAGTATTATGGCAATTAGGCCATTGACTTTTTAAGAGCAGTATCCACATCTGATAGATGAAGGGCAACACAAGGATAAAAAGTTGATTTCATGATCTTAAAGATGGTTTAACCTTCTTTATTTAGACATACCAATGTGGTCTAAAGTCAACAGTTCATGCTGTTGGGCAAACTAAAATTCAAGTAAGTCCCATCTGGGAATCCAATTATTTATTTCCAGGTCACTAACCCTGACACTAGTCACCTGCTTGAATGGCAGATTGGAAAATACTATAGCTGTTCCTTATGGAGAGCAAAGCAAAGTCCAGACCCTGCTCTACCATACCAATGTAAGCAGAAAGGTACAGTTGTACTGATGTCTTTTGTTATTCCAGTTGAGTTTGGTTTGTGGCACCATGGCAAATTATTTGCGCCAAGGTTCCGGTCACGGCTCACTCTTCCGCTTATAACAACCACCGTTACCTTCAGTAGCAGTCCTCCGGTACTCAGCTGCTGACAGGTCTTAATGTGAAATGACCAAGGAGAGAGTTCTGGGCAGACAAGGGAACTGGAATGGCGACCAAGGAGCATGGTCAAGGGACAGGCCGGGTCGATACCAATCAGGAGAAGCAGTACAGATTCAAGAGAGTTGTCGAGGTCACAGGCCAAGTCAAACACACCAATATTGCAGTACAAGGCAGGATCCGAGAGAGTAGTCAGTACATGGGCAAGGGTCAGGACAGGCAGTGAACTAGACAAGCTCAGGGACAGACAGGGTCAGGAACACTTAGAAATCACACCCAGGAATTATTGCAATAGACATTATGTTGGGCAAGGTGAAAAGGGACATGGCACCTTTAAATATTTGAAGTTTGCACCAAACAAGATGATGTCAGAGGCAAACCCAGGCTTCAAAGCCAAGACATGGCAGTCATACCCGCCATGGGTGCCATGAACGTCCCCGTTTCACCCCCACTGGACCACCAGGTAAACTCCTTACATTATTATTTTTTTTAATTAATCTTTATCCATTGCTCATCACAATTGTATTTTAATTAAACAGGCTAGATAGTATTCCTTTAACCTAATTCAATTAAATCAGTTCCATCAGGTAACATTAACAGAACCTCTCCAGCCCATCATAAAGGGACTCCCAAATGAGTTGTTTATTCTAAACATCACCAACAGATATAAGAAGCTAATGTTACAGTGATCCCTACACGGGACTATCCATGCAGATATTACTCAGCTTTGCCTAATTACTACTCTAGGGACCACACTCTTTTAATTTTCTGCTTAAAACAGTAAATTTAAGAAATAAACGTCTTTGTTTATCCATAACATGAATAAACAAAGCATCTTAATGATAAAATACGTGAAGCGGGGCAATGAAGTCATCCCTTGCAACTCTTCTCATTCCATGTTGCCTTAACACGAATATGCTGCAACTGCTTCAGTAAACAGATGTTATCATAGCTGAACTTATTAAATATCTGTTCCTGTGATACCAGGAACATTGGACAAATTTACAATTTAATATATGAAATGTCACAGAAGAAGGTGGAAAAGTGAACGTTTGACTTGCTCGCCATTTATTTGTTTGTTTCTTTTCTATACAAAGATGAATGTTGGTTTGTTCTAGAACGTAGGAAGGTCGATTTCTAATATTGGGCCAGATTCAATTCAAGAAGAGAAACTTTCTTAACTTTCCCAATTCAATTGTAGACTTCAATGCAGTTTTCATGTGCTAAACTCATCAAACTGAAACTGGCCTAATAATCTCTATGAATCAAGACAAAGTGAACTGTGTCTGGTTACTTTTCTCCCTGCTGTGGTCACACAACTTTGGCAGGAGATTATTTGTCTAAATTATTCAGGAAATAGAAAAATACAATAAATGTCTTTATTTCACAGGCAGGCAGTATATAGGAGAAAAGTGTTGATGGAAAAAAATACTTTTTTTCTATTTGTTTATACAGTATGCAGCATAAAGGTATATTATGACAATAAACACAGATTTATAGTGATTGCTATAAAGACATTGATATCTGTTTTCTTGCCAGGATTGAAAAACAATTTCCATTTTATATTTTTCATGTTGTCTTTATTTGCATCTGAGACCTAAATATGTTGGACTTACATAAAATAAAGTTATAAGTCTGTGTCTTATGTTGGTATAGACGTTTATAACAACTATAAAGGTAATGTGCAGAAAAGCAGTGTTTCCCTCTTGAGAGTACAAGGCTCCTAAGCCATACACCCTTTCTTTAAAGACCTTGAATGAGAAACAGAAGGTGTCCATCTCTAAAGTACCTTGATAGCTACATTTGTAGATGACATGGACTCTGGAAGCAACTGGAATCAGCTGATGTTCAGTAATTGAGACTGGAAACAGACAGCAATGTGTAGGACAAAGTGGTCCAACTAAGTGGGGATTGTTGTCCAAACTGAATAGTCCAAGGCATTTTGATGGCCTGCATGAGAAATATTAAGACTTATTTGAACAGTCTAACTAGGATTAATACAATGTGGGTCCTGAGCCTTGAGTGTACCTATAATCAGTCTAATAGAGGGACAGATTTGAGTGCAGTGGTTAAAGGGATGCAATAACTTAAATCTATCATACCATTAAATGAAGACAGACAGCAAAAAGGCTGCTTGTTTCAGTCAAGGGACGGTGCAGCAAAGTAGTTATGGTGCACAGTTGTCTATTAATCCTGATGTACCCATTATTCAGTACAAAGTCCCGAGTGCTTCATATTTATTATTACATCCACACTTGACTATCTATCTCCCTAGCTTGAATGTCCAGTTGCCAACTTCCAGCAAGACCCTGCAATAGGAATTTCCTGACTTTCCCAGTTCAAGCCCACCTTAGAGGTCCAACATTTAGTCAGGGCTTCCCTTGGCTCATAGTAAGGTTACAGAGATATAAACAATATTGCTGAGTCACCCATTCCACCATAGTTTCAAAAATACCTAGAAAAGAAAGCATGTTCTCAACCAAGATCAAAGTATAACTGACCTTCAAGATGGGTTGACATAAGTATCTAGAGACAAAAGGCACTCTCACAAAATCTCACCATGCAACAATTGCCCTCCAGGCTTCCCCCATTCTCTGCTAGAAAGGGCAGCCCCACAGTTTAAGAATCTCTAGTCTAGCTTAGAGCAAACATGGGTCTCCTCTTTGAAGCATGAATGAAAGACTACAGTGAAGGTCTACTGATATTCACTATTTCCATGATTATCATTTCCTATTTGTAGATGTTCTATACCATGCAATGGCATCACAGGGATGAAGGAAATTCCCTATAAAATGGAGATTTCCTATCAATAGTGTAAGTGCTGTAGGCTATTTGAGGAGACTCATTTAGGGTTTTGGGGGTCTTCCTTTTAGCATTATTCTATTATTATCTTTCAAAATGTCTTGGATGTCTTTTTGGACAAAATAAGGCTACAATGATGTCAAGATCTACAGTTAGTTTAATATATGCATGTGTATCTATAGATACACATGCATTTATCAAGTGCAGCATCAAGGGCAAATGAGGTCTTGAGTATTAAAAGGGGTATAGTTTCAAGGGAGGAGGGGGTCATTTTTCTATTGTATAGGCCCCGTCTAAAATAGGTCTTACAGTTTTGGTCTCCAGTGGTCAAACAGGATATTGTTGTATTAGAGAGGGTATAGAGAAGGGCAACTAAGCTGTTAAAAGTTATGGAGAATCTCAGCTATGAGGAAAGACTGGCCAAATTGGTGATGTTCACGCTGGAGAAGAGGCGCTTAAGGGGTGATTTGATAACTATGTATAAATATACAAGGGGAATCTCTTTAATTCTTTATTTACCAGTAGGTCTTTTTCCAGCTGACACGAGTTCACCCATTCCGATTAGAGAAAAGAGGTTCCACCTAAATATCCGAAAGGGGTTTTTACAGTGAGAGCTGTGAAGGTGTGGAATTCTCTCCCTGAATCAGTTGTACAGGATGATACATTAGATAGATATACAGGATGATACATTAGCTTTACGAAGGGGTTGGATGGCTTTTAAGCAAGTGAGGGAATACAGGGTTATGGAAGATAGCTCATAGTATAAGTTGATCTAGGGACTTGTCATTTTGGAGTCAGGAAGGATTTTTTCCCCCTCTGAGGCAAATTGGATAGGTTTTAGACAGGGTTTATTGCCTTCATCTGGATCAACTGGCAGTTAGGCAGGTTAAAAAAGTTAAAAGATTGAATTTGATGGACATCTGACTTTTTTCAACCTTACTTACTATGTACTGGGGGTCATTCAGAGGAGGTTAAACTTGATGGACTGTTGCAATGTAAGCTTTGCAAGGGATTCTAGGAGATTTTCTATCATCGGTATAAGGACTGCAGCAGTATCCTTGATTTCCCAAGTTGATGATGTTGGATTATTGACTTGAGATTAAGTTTCTCATTCAGAAGTTATCAAGCATTGAAAGGGACTCAAAGAGAAGAAAGCTGCATCTAGTCATTTCTGTTTCCCCCTGCAGCCAACTGAAATAATAAATGTACTTAATGAAAACATATATATACATACTTTGCTTGATATGACTTTTTTTCCCTAGGAAAACATCAATACGCCAAAGTAATTACTAAATCTGAGGCCCAGAGGGTGCATTTGGCGCTATTGTAATAAATGACTTATGGGTCATTATGGATACCCAAGCTCACCTGCAAAAAATAAAAATACATTTTTCAATCAAAACATCAAAAGACATTAATTTATTGCTTCCAGCTAATTTTGACAATTGATCTTGTAGTGAGCCATTTGCCAGCCTTGCGTGTCATGTTTACCGATAAAAACCACAAAGGATGACAAAGAATAATTTTCCATCCCTGGTTTAAATGATTATTTCTATGAGCTTGATAATATAATTGAAAAGTCATTTTGAACTTCCTTGTAGCGCTGGACAAGGAGAATCAATTTTGCTACTATAAAGGTCACTGAAGGAATCTTTGTTATAGAGTTTTTTTTTTTTTACAAAATGCTATGCTTGTTTGTCACCTATGACAATGTGGCCTTTTCAAATAAAATGTAGTTTTACCCAGGAGGTGACATCTGACTCTTTTGACCCCCATGGAGTCTATTGCTAATGATGTGGGGAGAGTCGATTTATAAAGGTCTCCTTACATCCATGCTAGGTTCACGTACCTAACTACAGTCATTTGTGATATGAATTAATGGGGAAGAAAAGGTGCCAGGCTGTGCACTGTAGTGCATCTTGTGACTTGTGAGTCAGAACTGACCTAACCTCTGTGGTTATTTGTAATATAAGGCTTTGTTGGTTCTTTTATATTAACCTAAGCTCTACAAGAACATTGTATTGAAAAGGGTCTCCTATAACATTTTTTTTTAAACGTTTCTCTATTTTATAGGGAAACTAATATTTTAACAATTAGGGCCCCTGCACAACCCCCCAATTGAATCTCCCCAAACTGGTCTGTCCCCTATAATTTTTGTCTATATCACACTTACAGTCTTGGGCTACGGAATGATGATTGCTGACTAGAAGATGGAGCAATGAAAGCCAACATGGTGCTGATTACCAGCCTTCCATCACCTCAAGACAGGAACCCTATTGGTCACAAAATAATAGGGGGTTTATTTACCCATTAATAAAATTGTATAAGTTTCAAAACCTCAACACAAGGTTTTTAAAACTAGAAAGGCAAGAAATGCATGCCTTTAAGTGCTTTTTGTTTACTCAGAACCTAGCTGGAACATTTGAGGACATGGTGCATTTTAGAAATACTAAGGGGTTATTTACCAAATGAGAAATGTTCTGGTAACTAGTGATGGGCGAATTTATTCGCCAGGCGCGAATTCGCGGCGAATTTGCGCGATTCGCGCCGAGCGAATAAATTTGCGAAACTCCCACGAAAATTCGCGAATTTTTTGCCGTTTTGCGAATTTCGCAAATTTTTCGGCAAAGCGAAACGTCGCAAATTCGCCCATCACTACTGGTAACCACTCTTGGTTTGGAGGCAAGTTTTAGTTGCATAACACCAGATGTACTACCAAACAAAGCTTCCTTTAGATTGCAAGTCCACACAAGGGCTACCAAATAGGCAACCACAGCCCTTATTTGTCATCCCCAGGGACTTTTTCATGCTTACATTGCTCCCCAACTCTTTGTACAATTCAATGTAGCTCATGGGTAAAAAAAGGTTGGGGATCCCTGTTATTGAGGGCCCTAGTAATATATAGTAAAACTGTTTGACATTGACTCTGCCGCCTCTTCCTAGGAAAGGCATAAATCTGTGGAGTACTATGGAAATTCTTTAACCAACCACAAACAAATGCTACTCTCTGTGGTCCATAAAATTTTGTCTATGATTGCTCTCATTCATGGTGGATAATGTCTGTGGTGGGTCCTAATGCTGTGTAGTATAAGTTACATAGTTACATAGTTACATAGTTAAATTGGGTTGATAAAAGACAAAGTCCATCAAGTTCAACCCCTCCAAATGAATTTCTGTACACTTATATTCCTATGCTATGATATGTTTTGGCTAAGGGTATTTTAACCTTTCAATTTTAATATGTTGTAAATGACCTTTTCCGAACCTCTATTCTCTGTGTCTTCATTATTTATTTTGTATAGTTTATATAATACATGAATCATTAATCTTCTGTTCTGGTTCTTTCCAGCTCACATCTGTCCGGGTCACTGTGACCCTGGCAACCAAATATAGATTGACTGAGAGGCTTTAATTTTAGCTAGATTCTTATTTTTTTGAATGCTTATTTTTCTTTTCAGGCCCCATGCTAATCTATTTTGATCCTAAAGTGGCTCCCTGGTTTCTAGAGTAATAAACCCATAAGAAGCAGATGACTAAGAATACAACAAATACATGATTCAGCCTAATCCGAGCCATTTTGTAGAATTTGGATTCAACTGAATCTTTAGGAGCCTGTTTATTAGGCCTTTTCTGCAATTGACAACAATTCTGCAGGTAAAAGGTATCAAGCTTTAACAGAAGTCAACTGGAGATGTATTTTCAAAATTCAACATAATGTATTTTATTTTTTGTTGTATTTTCTAAAATACTTATTTCAGAAGTCAACTGGAGATGTATTTTCAAAATTCAACCTACTTTATTTTTTGTTGTATTTTCTAAAATAGTTATTTCAGCTATGCAAAAGTGAAAGTAACAATGCAATAATTTTTTTCTAAAATTGAATTAATTAGCACAATTTTTTCTGATTTAAGTATTTTTTTTAAATATGCTAGCCATCTTAAAAAAACCTTGATCAAGATGAATTGCAATTTCTATTCACAATAGAACCTAGAAAAAGTTATAATTTATAAATTAATAAATTAAGACACTTGACTGGACCGTGCATTTTGTAATTTTTTTTGAATGTTAACATGCCATATAAGTTTCAAATTAAGTTTTGTTTCGGCATTCAGCTGAATCTTTAGGCAAATTAGTTTTTTAAGTGATTTCAAAAATTATATATTTAGTATCCCTATAAATGTCATTTGAGGTAAATGAATCTGAGTTCTAATGAACAAAAAATAATTAAAAAAATATTAAACAAACACCAGTTACTTTCACTTTTGAAATAAATGTAATTTTATGCAGAATAACCCCTTTAAGGCACTGCATTGACAAGACAGACCCAGAAGCTATTTCACCTTGCGATGAGGTTAATACCTTGCCTTAAGCATCACCAACAAAGGTACTTATATGTCCGTGGGCAGCAGAGCATGCAATCTAAATATGCATTCCATCAAAACGATCCTACATGACTGGATGTTAGGGCATGATTTTCTGTTTTTTATAGAAGCATTTTAGAGCAAGACCGGCATTTGTTGACCGTTCGTGTGAATCATATTCTATTAACTTTAAAGCCTCTTATCGTACATCTAGTAAATCTTTAAGCACTGAGAAAATCATTCAACACTGCTTTTATTTGAGCAAATAATTTTGCTGTCAAAGAAATTATTACAACGAGCAAGAGAATGCATGTGCACACTATGGAAGGCTTAAGAAATTTTTCAAATTAAATTTTGCAGTAAATAAGAAAAGCTGAGAAATGCAATTTCTATCACATACAGTATATACATACGGTATATTTTTTTGCTTTTCCACATTTTGGAGTTCAAACACTGTTCTAATAGAGGGAAGCCAAGGTCAATTGAGCTTTTGCCAATTAACACTTCAAATTAGACTTGTGTCGTGTGTTCTGAGCCGCGGTCTTCTCTATTCAGCTGTCATATTTGCAGAAAAAAAGAAGCCTGTCAAGAAAGTGTCCAGAGGGGCCGCGCTGACCTTGGAAGATGTAAATGTGTTTAAGGTGTTTGCAAAGAAACAGACTGTACTTTTTTCCCCTTAAGTTGGGCTGAAACAGTTGAAACTAAATATTATTTTTCAAAAAAGACCACACACACAAATACACTCAAATCTTGAAAAAGGCAAGCAGTTGCTAGGCTATATTATTCTATATTATGTTTCTTTAGAATGCAAAAGAAGAAATTGCTGGAATATTCTGTTGGCTTAGAAATATCATGAAAAATAAAGACACGTTAATACTTAGGAAAATGTTGGGTCAAGAGGCAAAATGCTTTACCTAGGGGGATTATTTATCAAAATCTGGAACTTTGATAATACTTATGAAACTGTTAGGAAATTGTCAGGTCAAGAGGCAAAATGCTTAGTGGGTTATTCATCTAAATCCAAAATGTTCCAAAACTATTTTCTGAAAACCACTCAGACCAAATCCACAAAGACTTTTCCTAGGGGTTTATTTATCAAAATCTGCAATGTTCTCACTATTTTCAAGAAAACTACTCCGACGACGTCCACACTGACTTTTCACCTCTATTTATCATTAAATGTTCCTGAAATTTTTGATGTGCAAGAAAAGGCGCCTGCGTTTGTATAAAACGTACACAGTGCACAGATCAGGATATCTTCAAAATGTCACCGGAACATCTGCCATTGACTTCTATATGAACTCGGCAGGTCTGAGTTTGAGTACTTTTTTATTTATTTTAACACCATCGAGGTTGAATAAACCTAAAAAAATTTAATTTTTTTTCTACGAAAATATTGTGTTTTTCCCCTTTAAAAGTCGGAAAAAAATGGACTTTAGAAAATTATCCCTTTAGTGTTGGTAAGGCTGTTTCATGGACTTTACCATTTTGATTCACTGTATCTTGTAGTGATAAGTTTAATGCAACAAATCTAATGTCTTTAGACTTATCATTACTACATACCATATTGCATGACCTGGACCAATGGAAACCTTTCTTGACACCATAGTGCTTCCCCCTACCCATCATGCATTGAATATGAGTGATATTGGTAGAGATCATAGTACTATTGATAAACCATGGTTGGGCATGTGAAGCATTAAAGCTGGCCATAGATGCAAAGATCAGATCGTACGAATCATCGTACGATCGGACTTGCCCATCTCCCGACCTGCCACTAACCATTCAGATCAAAGTCTTACCAGTCAGATCAAATAAAGTAGTTAAAGGAACAGTAACACCAAAAAATTAAAGTGTTTTAAAGTAATGAAAATATCATGTACTGTTGCCCTGCACTGGTAAAACTGATCTGTTTGCTTCAGAAACACTACTATAGTTCATATAAACAAGCTGCTGAGTAGCAATGGCGGAAATTGAAAAACGGCTATATGGCACAGGTTAACTAATGGATAATAGATAACACCATTAGACAGACAGAGTTTATCTGCTATCTGCTGTGTAATCTGAGCCTTTTCTCCTTTGAATGGCTGCCTCCATTGCTACACAGAAGCTAATTTATATAAACAAGAGTAGTGTTTCTTAAGCAAACACAGCAGTTTTACCAGTGCAGGGCAACAGACATAATATTTTCATTACCTTAAAACACTTTTATTTTTTGACGTTACTGTTCCTTTAAAGAACAGATCAGCCAATGTTCAGCCCCTGAAGGCAATCTTACAATATCTATGTCCGTCAAAGCTAGTGACAGTCTCCCACTGAAAATCGTACGATCGTCAATACACGCAGAGATATTATCGGCAACAGAAATTTTCTAACCTGTCTGATCGACCAAACGACCGATCTCCACCGGTTTGTACGATTGGATCTTTGCGTCTATAGCCAGCTTTAGAAAAGTTATCTTCTGGGATACTCTGTGAGTAGATAGGACAGGCACAGCTCTGATAACTTCTTTGTGTGCCCAGTAGTATCCAGAAGTGCAGTACCCCCAGGATGAAGATACTCAAGGTTACAACTGCTCCCACTGTCATTGGAGCCATAACCAAATAAAGCAGAGGTCTTCACACTTTTTTAGGTCCAGGTCCAGGTCCTCAACATTTCGTACACTCCCCTAAACACATATTGCACATAGACAATATAACAAGAACATTTTCTCTTCTGTGGTTCCAGAGATCCCTAAGATTTCACTGGTCTTGAGGATGTGACCAATTCCACTTCTTTGGACCCCTTAGAGAGGTAGCTTTACAGTCTGGAGAAACAAGCAAACTGCAGAAAGATGACGTGAAAAGAGCAAGGTAAAATTTCTTCCAAAAGGGACCTGCAAGGAAAGAGGGCTGGAACTTGGAATGGCTAACCAAAATTTTAAGCAGCAATAGAGATCAAAGGAGCTCCAAGTCTTAAGAAACAGGAGCATAAAAAAAGTATTATAGAACACCTGGTACATTACATGGCATGATTTGTTAGAATTTTAGCCTTGTGGATAGTTATGAGGGTATTTTTTAGGCACGAATTTCCGTGACAAATAAGTTGCCAAGACAAAACTGTCGCTGAGACAAAATAAGTCACTGAGACAAAAAAAGACGCCTGTAACGATTGGTATCCCAAAACCCAGAACTAATTCTAATTTTCTGGTCTTGGCCCGCTCTTCTGCCTGAAGCAGCCACCTTTGGCTTTGGGTAGAGTCTGCCACTACTCAGATGCCACCATGTCGTATTGCGGGAGAACCAGGGAGAGAGTTCTGGGCAAGAACAAGGACCGATAGGACTGGATAGGACAGTGGAGCTGAAAACAGAGTCAAGGAACAGGCCGGATCAAACCACACGGACAACATTGTACCAAAGGGATTGACTGAAGCAAGGTCGGGGTCACAGATCAAGGTCATACACAGAGCAGAATCAAACATGATACCAAAATGGAACCAGGAGAGCTCTCAAGCCAGACAGGGTCAGTACAGGCAGCAAGAAATACAAGGTATGGGGCAGGCAAGGGTCAAAAAACAGGAATTCAGATATGAATATGATGTAATCCACACCGCCACTTCAAATCTGGAAGAAACAAGACCCTACAGGCATCCCGTTGCACCCCAGCTTAACAGCCAAGGTGAGTTCTCACATCGCCAAGACAAAAAAGTCGTCACAAGAAAAACGCCCATTGACTGTAATGCATTTGCACAAAATATTCACTGAGACAAAAAAGTTGCCAAAATAAAAAAATGCTACAAGATAAATGCCCATTGATGTTAATGCATTTGGAGTGAGAAAAAATTGTCACTCACATAAAAAAAATGTTGATGACAAATGCACTTCTCAAATTTCTCATCATTTTGTGAATTGATCGCAGTTTTTCTAATTTTTCGGTTAAGCAAAACGGGACAGATTGGCTCATCAGTCATCACGACATATATATGTTAAGGGTCACCCCTGCCTCATTCTAAAGCTCCTTACTGTATATGTTTTTCTACATGAAATCCAAAACTTGGGCTAGAATTTTAATTCCCAACAGCCATTGACCACAACTTTTTGCTGGAAATGAAAATTATTTGTATAGGTTTTTTTCCTGGTACAGATTTGCTCTGAAACTTGTATTTTCATGAGTGGCAAACATTTTAGGTAATCTGCACTGGATCGCCATTTTGCCAGAAAAAAATGCTCACAGTGTATTAAAATGTTTTAATTGAAAAATAAAGAACCATGGGAATAAATGCCCATTGACTCCATTTTGCCAGAAAAAAATGCTCACAGTGTATTAAAAAAATTTTGTTGAAAAATAAATAACCATGGAAATTAATGCTCATTTGACACAAGAAAAAGTGCAAAGAAAGAAAAAACACAAACTTCAATGACTTCAATGCATTTGACACAAAAAAATTTGGAGAAAAAATTCTCACTGATTACATTTGCCATTTATTTTCACAAATTGTTTAGCAATGTGATGCAGGGCAGTTTCGCTTAATTATATTCATTTCATTAAAATTATTTGCAATTAAATATTAAACGTTTATATCAAAATGTATATAAATATGACATTTCATCAGAAATATATGTTTTTATACTTTGTTTTTTATTGTAGAATGAGTTTTCTGGAACAAGGTTCTGTACAAAATAAGGAAATGCATAGAGAAATTACATACATTCCCCTTATAACAATGGCATTCAGTAAAATCATTAGCATATTAATTATCTGACAGTTAGTGGTTCTCTGCTCATAGCATTAACATATCTATAGCAACTTTCTCCCAGTTCCGGCAGAAAGATACAATTCACAGTTTCGATAGAGATAACCAATGTTCCTTTTTTGTTGCAATTTTTTATTTTTATATTGCCGACTTTCTCTGTCTTTTTTATAACCGTATGAAGAAAAGGAAATATGATAACCAAACAATGGCTTCATATAACAAATGGCATTAAATGTGATTTTTTTCCATTTCGTTCTCTCTCTCTCTTTTTTTTAACAACTTTTGTTTTAAACTTGTAATAGGACTTGGTATGGTAACTTCATGAAATAGATACTTTCTACTGGCAAAGGAATAGTGTAATACTGAAATGAAAGAATAAAGGGCAGCTGTATTCTCTTATTAAAGTTTATGGTCTGTATCCTTATGACAGTTCTGTATAAGGGCATAAGTTATTGTTTGTAAAGAACATTACCACTTTTTCTTTATTTTGTATTTATACATATGGGCAGGAGCTGCCATATTGGTTCCTTGATACAGTACAGTATGAGGGCATAGCTTTTTGTGTGCCCAGAATATTCCTTCTTTGTATATTTGTATTTATACATATGGGAGGAGGTGCCATATTGATTCCCTTAGACAGTACAGTATGAGGGTATAGCTTATTGTGTGCCCAGAACATTCCTTCTCTGTATATTTGTATTTATACATATGGGAGACGGGAGGTGCCATATTGATTCCCTTAGACAGTACAGTATGAGGGTATAGCTTATTGTGTGCCCAGAACATTCCTTCTCTGTATATTTGTATTTATACATATGGGAGGAGGAGGTGCCATATTGATTCCCTTAGACAGTACAGTATGAGGGTATAGCTTATTGTGTGCCCAGAACATTCCTTCTCTGTATATTTGTAATTATACATATGAGAGGGAATTTTTGTTTATTAGATTAATAAAAATGAAAGATTAAAACAAACATAAAAATAAAATAACAGGTTTAACCTACTAAATGCAGAACAAATGCACAGACATCATGAAGAGCAATTATAAATATTGTATAAATCCAAAGACATTTGCTGTTTTATCTCATATCTGGTGATGGGCGAATTAAAATTGTCACCGGCATTTCACATTTTGCAAATTTTTGGTGAATTTCGCAGTAAATTCTCTAATTTTCCAGCAACGCAAAACAGAACAAATTTGCTCATCACTGCTCACATCATAGAAAACAATAATACACTTCTCTATACAGTAACAGTTACTGTGCTTTGTGATTTCTCACATCACATGAACCTTAAATGCTGATTAATTACCTAACTTTAGGAGCGCCTTCACCTCTGACTTTCTGAGGCTTTCAGGGATTTTGCCCTGAACATCTTCTCCTTCCCCACTGTATTTCTTCACTTGGATCCCTCTAATTTCCTGAAAACCTTCTTCCAGGAAAATAAGTTCCTCTTCTTTCACCTCTCCCTGTTCCGTCTCTGTTGGAATTCTCCATTTATCTTGTTGCCCTTCAGTTATTGCCCCTTCCTGGGGTTGTGGATTGTTAGCATAACTTTCCTTTACTTTCCCTTTAACTTCTTGCTGCTCCTGATCTTCCTTCTTTTTATCCCTTTCCTCTCCCCTTTTCTTTTGCTTTTTGTCTTTCCTGTTCCTTCCTTTCCTTCTTATCTTCTCTTCTTCTGCCACTTCCCCTCAACTCTTACTCTCGGGCAGCACATATCAGTTAGACACCTTAATGCTGTTGTCAAAAAGTACCCTGCCTTCCCTACCACCTTCCACCCTTCTTCCTTCTCTCCACTTGCCTTAACTTTGAGGTGCATTCTCTTGGGGGGACTCTCTGCTCTCTCTTTCTGAATTTCCTCCCCTGCCCACTATCTCTTTCCCTCACTTCACCTGCTTCTGCATCAATACCTGATTCCCTTGGCACCTCCTCCTCCACCGTTCCCTGCTCTATTACAGGCTCCTCTATTGGCTGAAAGAGTTTCTTCTCTACCCATTGGCAAGCCTTGGTGCTATTATGCCAGGCATCTGGGCATTTATGGTGTATGTGACCCAAGGTAGTGCACAGGTTACATCGGATCTTGCTGCACTATTTGCTGACGTGTCCCTGGGCCCCACACAATGCACACACCTTGTTTTCACAGTCACTGGCCAGATGGCGTTTGGAGCCGCACCTGAAGCACTGGCGAGGTTGCCCAGGGTAGAAAGTTGGGGAGATGTATAAGGATATTATTCTGCACCTCCAACCTGATTAGTGCCTTGTACCCCACCACCCAGAACTGCTCCTCATTTTAAATATGAGTGAGTGGGGACAGCACCCTGCACTGCCTCCTCAGCCAGACAATAATATCCTCTGGGGGATAGATTAATTCTAGCCAGCACCTTTGACTCTGGCCTGGTTATGGGAATGGCTCTAAAACCCTCCCATTCCTGCACCCCCTTTTCCTCATACAAAACCCAGAATGTCTCCAGCCCCTGAGAGAGCTTGAAACTGACATCATATTCTACATCACAGGCAGTTACAAATGCATAAATGTCATCTGGGGTGAAGCCCATGGACTATTTGATTAAATTGCGGCAAATAAATCTTATCCCAGGATAACTTCTCCTTCTCCCCATCCCACATGATTCTCACAACATTCAGCCTTTTGAAAACTTGCCCTTCCAAACTGCCACTTTGCTGCCCCTGATCAGTGAAGAGATTTTTCCTCCCCCAGACACTGTGAGCAGCCTGTTGTCCCCCAATATTGGGCTGCATTACTGGATTCCCCCCATGCACCATGTGCTCACCCACCAGCCTGCATTCACTCTGTGCCTCTTTCCCTCAATCTCATCGATTCCACTGGCACCCTCCACTCGTGCCCCTCCCCAACTGTCACTCGCCACACATTCTACACTTATACTCTCAGCAACATTGAGTTTAAGTCCAGAGTCTGTTCTGCCCAGGGTGTTCAGTGACCTCAGGATTCAAGTCCAGTATCATTTGTTTAACAGTCTGAGAATTCACTTGTGCCACTCCGCTCATTGTTCCAAAGTGGGCTTTATTCTGGTAGAAGTCTTCCCATGGCTTGATAATGTCCATAGTCCCAGCAATGTCCTGTTCCACCTCCTCCAACTCTTTATTTATGCCATGGGCCCTGGATTCTCCACCAGCAAGGCCAGGGCTTTCCATCTGTCTCATTAAGATGCCATTCAGTTCCACTTTTCTCTTCTGCTGACTTTCCATAGGTTTAATGGCCTTTATGATTGTATCAGAGACCAACACACTCGCTCAATTGTGCTGCTTTATAGGGGCTGAACCCATATTCAGTTTAGCAAAGTCTCTAGCACTCTGGAACCCCAAAGAAATAGAATGTTTTATCTTTTCTGCAGGTACAGCACCTTCATTCCCCCTCAGAGTTTCCTCAGCAATAGATTCTGCCAGTAGTTTACAGTCCTCCTCCAGCTCTGCTGGCCCTCCAGCCTTTCCAGCAGCCGTGTTGATTTTGCAGCACAATCCCTCTGCAGCACTTTCTGACTCATGGGCTCCCTCTGCTGGTCTGCTGTTGGAATCACTGCTGGCCTGTACTCAATGGCAGCTCCTTTCCAAGGCCTACCCAGTGCTCGGACATGCTGCCTCCTCCATTATGGCTGCCTCCATGGCTGAAACACTGGCCAAGCAGATTGCTGAGCTACTGGTTCCTTCCACAGCGTCCTGACCAGATTGCCGGCAGTAATGGTAGAAGTGCTTTCAGCTGAGACAGGCAGGGCTGTTACAGAGTCCATGGCTTGTGTTGGCCCTCCTGCTTCCCCTCCAGGTACTGTTCTTTTTCCAAGCTTTGCACTTTCCTCTGCAAACTTTTCCTCTCACTCTGCTTCTTTGCTTCCAGAGACTTCACCTGACTTCTGGATTTTACTGCACGTTTGCTAGCACCCACACGTGCTCCGGGATCCTTAGCTTCAGTCTCCCTGGACTTGACAGGAAAGACTCTTTTAAGAGGCAAAAACAACAAAATTCAAAAACAAAAGTTTAGCAAGGACTAACCCTGCAATTACTGTGGCAAATGGATCTCCCCCAGACCATCATGGGCCCAGGAAAACCACTACTCCAGCAGCAGCACTCTCACTAGGTCTTCACAATCTGAGGGTATAGCTTATTGTGTACCCAGAACATCCCTTCTCTGTATTTTTGTATTTATACATATGGGTAAGGAGGTGCCATATTGATCCCCTTAGACAGTACAGTATGAGGGTATAGCTTTTTATATGGCCAGAACATTCCTTTTCTGTATATTTGTATTTGTATTTATACATATAGGTAGGAGGTGCCATATTGAGTCCCTTAAACAGTACAGTATAGAGTATAGTTTGCTATTTGCCCAGAGCATTCCTTCTCTGTGCATTTGAGTACAGCAGAGAGTATAATTAACATTACATATAAAGATAAGATACAGCACTAGGAAAGTGACAGATTCATGGAAATTCTTTGCATTATCAGGACACGTAAAGGTACATTACAGTTATTAAGAAAACGTTCCAGGAAACCATATGTTCTGTATGTTTAGCATCTAAAGAGAGGCTTTAACATTGAGCTATTATGCCACTTAGCTCTGGAAGGTTCCATTTGCATTTGAAACATATCAGTCTGTTAAAGCATATTCATAGTGGTTGAATAGAAAACTTTCTATAGGAAACTGATTCCATTGCTGTGACCTTGAGCCCAGCTTGAGTAGGTTGTTAAAATTGAATCATTTAGTAGCACTTCCTCCTTCACCTTATTATCTGCTACTAAAACATTTTCCCTAGAAAAGTCTGACCTACAAATTCCCTCTGTTTCTTCCAGTTCCTCCTCCGAAGTCTATTATGCAAGCAGAAACTCCAAATATTCCCTATATTTTTTGCCAATATTTTGTGGTGGATCAGAAAAAAAAGCTATGCTGGGGAAATGGTTCTTTATATTATTTTCACCTTCATCATAAGAATCCTACACTTATTGAAATGAATGGTGTGACATGGAGTACCATGGGGGCCAAAACAGGAGGCCTTTAAATAGATCCATAAGCCTTTAAATATCACCCTCCGGTCTTAGAGGTCCAACAGGCTTAAATCACACTAATTAGATACTGTACTCTTAATGAGGGCAAAGCAAAGTTGCAATGTACAAATGTAGCCAAGGTCAGTGGCGTAACAATAAAGGGGGCCCGGAGAACAGGGGGGCATGACTGTGTGATATGCTTTCTCTATAGCTAATATGAAAGTCCTCTCCTTCCCAGCCGCTCTCTTACTGATTAGGAAGGGGATACAAGTCAGCACGGGATAGTGGTGAAGTCAGGTGGGGCATGGACGAAGTCAGGGTGACATGTGGGCGGGCCAAGGTGGGATGTGAATGGGACAGGAAGTGAGCAGGAGGATGGAGAATGGAGTGCGCCGGGCCCCTCTGAAGGTTTTTTTGCAAGGGGGCCTGATGCACTCTAGTTACACCACTGTCCAAGGTCTTGGTCCATTGGGGCAGGAACTGGTGTGAATGATGAATAATCTCTTTAAAGCACTGTGAAAATGTGATGGCATTATATAAATACCAGGAACTAAGACTGGTCAGGAACAGGAACCAAGATATTAAAGTAATTAATATTTTTATTTTTTTATTTTATTATTATATTTAGTTTTTCAAGGGCAATATTTTTTATCAATGATATTTTCATAGTTTGAGGCCAAACTGAAGAATAACATGAAAAGGGTCAGAATCGTCCCACAGGTGGACAGAATCTTCCCAATTATTAGTGAATCAGCTACATAATGTGTAATTTATTTAGAAGTTTGTTAGGAATTTTTATAACTAGACTTCCAACTAACCGATCCCTATTTGCCATTTACTGGTCTGATATCTGATTGGGTGCTACAGTATGTTAAAACTTTGTGTTTGGTGCTGACAGAGGTTTCATGCTCTATGGAAGGGTAGTTGACCTGAAGCCTTCTTCTGTCAATGGAACCAATATCTGTTTTAAATATCTGTAGGGATTCATAGGGTTAATTTCCCCCTGTGATTTGAAATCCCACATGCTGGGAAATCCCCTGCCTGTCCAGCTATAGGTTGGACCAAAATAGCAGGGAGGGGGAAGGAGCCTTTGTCCTTTTGCAGTGTGTTCTGGCAGATACTGGAGGTTGCGAGAAGGTGTCGCTGCTGCACAACTGTTGTCAGGAGTCGAGGCGAGCCCGAAGGTATGAGCCTCCCCCACGCTTCCCACTGAGTTGCGCCCTGAGGGTTGAGACAGGACGTTCCCAGATAAGGAATAGCAGGAGTGCTAGATGAGCCCACAGAAATAACAGTTCGTAATAAGGGCCAGCACTTATCTGCAGGAGACGAAGCGAAGTCTGGAACAGGCCGGGTCATACACAGGAAATGATCAAGAAGCAGGAACCAGTTGAGGGAAATCCAGAAGAGTAGTCAGAAAGCCAAGGTCGAGATCAGACGAGCAAATACAGGAATCCAGGGATAATCAGAAGAGTAGTCAGGAACAAGCCGTGGTCGAAATCAGAATAAACATCAGTAGTACAGTATATGCTTAGTGTCAGTAAGACGATCACCTTGCACTGGGCCTAGGTCGGAGTGACCTTTTAACCCCAGGACGCATGTTGGCGTCAGAACGCGCGCCTGCGTCAGAACGCGCGCACGCACGTAAATGCGCGCCGCGTCAGAGCGCGCGCCCGCGTCTAAACACACGCGCGTATCAGGACACGCGCTCGACCCCGCAACAAGCGCCGGAGTGGAAGCACAGGCCTGGGGAGATGTCGGCTCAGCTTGAGCCAGATCTTCTGGATCCCGACAACGATATAGCTTTATTGCCTTGTGCTCAGACCCATTGCTGCTTTCACTACATGGAGAATGGAGTGACTGCTCTGCTGGGGTGCTGCAGGGCAGACCCCAGGCTATATAGAAACCACATGATTGCCAAAGCAATGTGTGGGCTCGGGGATAACTGGACCCCTATGTTTGTGAGAGATGTTGACCAGCATAAGAGAGAGATTCCTGGGAGATGGATGCCAGTTGGATTGGCTTTGCTGTGCTCACACTGTGGATGGTGTCGGGAGCATGCCCTAACGATTCAAGCAAGTTGTGGGCTAGGCTAGGAGAGCTTGGAGCCTCTAACGATTTCATCGCTGTGGATGCCTGTCCCAGCTCTGTGCAAGCCCCTGGATGAGTCGCCTGTGGGAGGGTAGTGAAAGGATCCAGCATGTGTCCCTGTAAAGATACAGGTGTTGATCATGTGCCTGCCACATGGGAGCAACTACCTCTGTCCAGCCGGAGAGATATTTGGGCAGGTGCTAACTGGGAAAGTTAAAAGGACTGAAACTTTCTTTGTCCACCAGGAGTGGAGTGCAGGACTTTACCTGGTAAGGAGGTGCCACTATTGGACTGAAAATATATCCAGTATAGTGGGTCAGTAATGTGTACTTGCATATTTACTTTGCACTTTCTTCTCTTGTATAATTCTTTTATATAAAGTTTATGTGTTATACAGCACTGTGTGTGTGATTATTATTATTTTTCCTAATGGAGCCACCCGCAGGTGTATTCCTGGAACCCATTAGGTGGAGGTACTGTCATGAGAGGTAATTCCCAGGACTCTTTCACTAAGCAAAGGGGACTCAGGACATGAAAGTGGTAAGAAGTAGTGATAGGCGAATTTGTCCCGAAATTCACGAAACGGGCAGAAAATTCACGAAACGTGAATTTTTATGCCTGCATAAATTCATGGGTGTGAAAATTTATGCCGGCAACAATTCTAATATTGGCGATATTTGAAGTGCATTAAAGTCAATGGGCATCTGTTAAATTGATGCTGGCGTCAAAAATTTGTGCCGGTGTCGGAATTGTCAGCAATATTGTAAAATTTATTCGCTGGCAGCGAAACACACAAATTCACGCATGCCTAATAAATTTGCCCATCACTATTAAGAAGGTAATGATGTATAACCTATGGCCTAGGGGAGTGGCCAAGAAGGGGTTACATATCCTAAGCTAGTATGAAATCTCCAACCATTTAAAGTTGTAACATTCAAATATTGCCCTTAAAACCCCAATGTCACCTTTAATAAATTGTCCATTATATGAAATATTTATAAAGCTGTGTCAAATATTTTCCACCTAAGAGACAGAAAGGCCAATGACTTTTGACTTTCTTCCCAACTCCAAAACACAAATGCAGTGATATCACATCCCACTCATCATTTTAAATGAGTGAATAGTGAAGTTTTTTGCAAGGTATGGATTAGCATCTTAATTATGCATTTTGCCATTAGCGAATATTTTAGGGATACCGCCTCAAATTTAGTTAGTTAAAAAATGCAGAGGCAAAACGCCTTTAGGTCCCAACTTTTTTTTACACAAAAAAAGTTGCAGCAAGAATTACATCCATTGAATCCAAAGTGTTTAGCAATGTAGATTTGTTAGCAAAGCAGGAGCCATTCATCACTACCCTTTGAAGTCAATATTTTATAGAAATCTTGCACAATTGGAAACAACAATAGAAATTTTCATAACAATTTTGGCACATTTTCACTTGAGTTTTTACAATTACTCCTCAATTTACACCAATTTTTATTTTGGACTCTGCACTCTTTACAGTCCTGTTCTAAAATACAGCATTGGATTAAGCTGGGGGGTGGATGGATGCTGCCCCAACAGGATAATGAAACACGTGCCAGGTTCAATGAAGTTTATGAAACAACAGAAGCCAATAATGTTTCTTTCATAACAACAGACTAATTAACGCTGTGTTGATCGGTTGCCATGTAAAATAAGGCAGAAGAATAAAGTAATTATAACACTAATTTGGTTACTGTCTCTTTAAATAGCAATAACCCTTGGCAATCCAGGGGCCCTGAGTCCCTTTTGCGTATCAAAAATACTGGGAACTGGGAATTACAGCGCAGTGCCTCCACCTTGGGAACACTGAGGTGCACACCTCAGAGGGATTTCCACTAGGAATAATAAAACACACAGTTACAGATGAAACAAATATAAACTTTATATAAAACAGTAATAAAGAAATTGGGCAATCTAATACACAATGCACTCCTGCACTAGGATATGTGGGACACTACCTAAATCACTATTAGGTACCCGACTGTTTCTCCAACACAGTCCTTTTAAGTATCAAAATCCCAATCCTCTGGAAGAGGTCAATAATCACACAAGTTCAAATGGAATGCCCTTCCCCAGAGCTCTTGTTCCCCAGGTAGCACTACCTTTCCCAAAAGTTTTGCTCTCTTTGGAATCCAGCAGCACTCCCACGTAGCAGGTAAATACACAAGACCTGTAGTCAGTTTGGGGCCCCACGCTTGTATCCTTGCCAGTATCCTCCCTTGGGTGGCTCACTCACCGGGGTGCTCTCCAGCCTGTAACTGGGTTGGATGATGTCACAGACAGAAAAACAGGGGAAGCATTCCTTTTTTTCCCTACATAATCAATGGTCTGATTATGGAGCATTAGGGTAGAATAGGAATGGGATCCGTTATCAGGAAACCTGTTATTCATAATGCTCGGAATTACAGAAAGGCTGTCTCCCATAGACCCAATTTTATTCAAATAATGCAAACTTTTAAAAATGATTTCCTTTTTATCTGTAATGATAAAACAGTCGCTTGTACTTGAGCTCAACTAAGATATAATTAATCCTTATTGGAAGCAGCCCATTTGGTTTAACCAATGCATTCTAACAGAAAAGAAAAATCTCCGGCTCCGTTATTAACTTCACACTCCTTTACAAATGAAATATCTTGCAGGCTCCAATAACAGCTGGACCAACCAATATTTACGGTGAGCGAGGTTTGGTCTATGATTTATTAACAAGTACATTTCTTTTACTGACTTGGAGACAAGCGATTATTTTCTGAAACCCAGGAGTGCGCTGCCTTCATTCTATTGTGTTTCTTTAATGTTTCTTGTAGAGTCATGGTATGAAGATTCATTATCCAGAAAACCCTGTACTATAGAAAGGCGCACTGTAAATTTAAACAGGGGAGCATAAATACCCAGTAACACTAAAAGAGAACAAAATTTCCCCCCTTCCCAAGATCCTCCCATTGGACAATCTTACTTTCAGAAAATCTTTTCTTTTTTACTTTGATTGATATTAACCCTTCTGAAGAAAAGAGAGTTTGGATGTGTGGGTTATGCATTCATTTCATGTAAATAAGAAACACTGTCATTGTTTTGATGTTCTTGCCCCTTTAATAAGCTTTGTTCTTATTTACGGCCACAGATGTGGTTTAAAGAATTTAATTGAAAAACTTTTGGTAGATTTTCTATAATATCCTGCCTTGAATATGAAACCTTTCAGTATGTAATTCGGATGAATGAATATTGCCAGTGAATGTGGGTCAAAACAAACAGATTTTGAGACAGATAGTGGGACATGTGTGTGAATGTGATATTCTTAATAAAATTCCTTCTTTCTTATAAAGGGGAAGAAAGCTTGTTTGAACAGCCCCATCTGTTTGAACCATTTTTCTTTAACATAACTAGGATTTTTATAACTTTTTCTTTTAAGCCTTGAATTATTGCCAGAGGCCTGCCACGCCCAGCAAGCAGGGTTATGTTCCAATCCAGTCACTCTTCCATCAACTACTTCTGGCCATTGATCGGTGTATGGTCCTTTATTGCAGAGAATTTATAATTATTCTCCCTCCTATTAGGTTCTCACCTTAGTCCACCCATAGTTGAAGGGCTACAGGTTGTTGTCTATACTGAACATATCTAGCAATTGGTACACAATCTAATATGTCCTTTAATTAATATATTTCCACAAGCAGCTGGATCAAATTACAAATGTCCTCTCACATGACCATACATGGACTGTCCTCTATATTTCCTCTAGTACCCTTAGGGCCAGAGCACACAGAGAAGATCCAAAGTGGATTCTATCCCTTCTCATATATCCCCTTATATTTCCAAAGATCAAACACTTTCATATTTGATTATTCTAGTTTGTCTGTTTTCTTAAAGTAACAGTAACATCAAAAAATTTAATTGTTTTAAAGTGATACAAATATAATGTTGCCCTGCACTGGTAAAACGGATGTGTTTGTTTCAGAAACACTACTTTTGTTTACATAAATAAGTTGCTGTGTAGCAATGGGGACAGCCATTCAAAAGAGAAAAGGCTCAGGTTACACAGCAGATAGCAGATAAGCTCTGTAGAACATAATGTTATCAGTTATCCACTATTATCCCAGGATCAATCCCCAGCAGGAGGGATAGCAAGACTAGTATCTGCTTCAACCATATAACAACTTTGGTGTGCACGTCATTATATTGAGCTGAAAATACTAAAATTTCAGTTTACGAATTTGACCAAATATTTTATAGAAAAAATATCAAAGAAGCTGTTGGTTATGTGTAGCCAGGAATGAAGCCTCCTTGTTTTGCTTAAATGCATCACATATAATGTCCTCCGGAGTTCATAATATACTTGGCAGCCTGTGTCAATTTCATATGTGGGCTTGTGCCAACAAGTGGAAGAAATCGGACCAAAATTGAACCATTAATGTGAAAACTGTTGGGTATGTAAAACCAGGAATGTTGCCTCAGTGATATGCTGAAATGCTATATTTATAATTCCCTTGACATCTCAAAATACACTTGGCAACCCTGGTGAAATGTGAAAGAGAAGAAGAAGAGTGGATGTAAGATGAGGACAAAGGGGAACAAGTAGATCCAGGTAGAAAAATAGGAGAGCAGAGAGAGAGAGAGAACAAAAGAAACATTGAAGGAGCAGAGAAGAGTGAGGGGAAAGAGAAGGAGATGCAATAAAACTATGAGAAGATGATGAAGCATGAGATAAGAAAGGGGTGATAAGACAATGTGGGGAGAGGTGAAGGAATGAAATGGGGAGATAAGCATATATAGTAGTAAAGGAAAAGGGTGGTTGTGGGTGGAGAAAGCAGACAGGAGGAAAGACAAAAGAGAAGAACCAATGCAAAATAGAACAGAGGAGAAGAGAATGAGTGGAATAGGAAGCATGCTGATTACTGTATGTACTGCACACGTATGTGTATATCATTATTTGTACCAGTGCCCAACTCTGTGTGTTACCCAGCAACATTGAATTAGAAATCCTTTCTATAGATGCCTTGAATTTGCAGCTCTTCCAAATAAGAAAGTACTATTACTCACCCAACCGCGTTGCTGTTCATTAGTGTGTGAGCCAAAGTAGTCTTGCCTCATAAAAGAACAGGCGCAATGTAACTTTGTAGAGAAATTTATTGGCAAAGAGATTGCATGTATAGAATTTTTATCTGCAGTTTTGTGAGCAGTGCCTCTCTCTCTCTGCCGACACATCAATACAAACCTTGTTTCTGCAATGGAAAAGTCAGACATAAATAATCCCAAACATATATACAGATATCAGGCTTGTATTTATTTACGTCAGGCACCTTTAATGGAAACCCGCAATCCATCTGAATTATATTTGCTGATGTCTTTTAAGTAGATGGCTGCTTGCAGTTTCCATAACAATGTTTCACCAATTGATCTAAGAAAAAGCATTTTCCTCAGCCTCCTATAACTCTCATGGCAACACAGAACGAGGGGGAGAGCTGGCAGAGTTTCATACACAGCCAAACCTGGGAGTTAAAGAACAGCTTATAAGTCTTGGAGATTCAACTACAACTCCCAGGAGTGACTTATTTTAACTGGAGTGTCATACATTAAACTCCATGAAAAGCAGTTTTAATTGGGGACCTGCTAGGAGTTGGAGGTCTACAAGTTGGTCATCCTAACAGATGTATGGAATGTATGATTTAGAAAGCTCCAAATTTGAGAATGTTATTTTTCATGGTGAGTGAAGTCTGAATGATCCACACATTAATGGGTTGTCCCACCTTCTAATCATGAATACAGAGTTGCTGAGTGGCAGCTCTGTAATCAAGGGAAGGCTTCAGGTCATTATCTATGAAATAGAGTGCAGAGATCTGTGACATATCAACTAGAGTGGAAGGCAGGGTTCAAAGTTTAATTGGTGGATTGGTCCAGGTTTTTCAATTTGCACCCTACCTTCTACCTTGGGATTGTGTGCTTGATGGGATATAAATTAGAGGCAACACAAACCTATTGCATATATTTAACACGTACATGGTCTTAGAAGCCTTACGGCAGTGATTCCTAGGCTTGAATTGGGACTGCTCACTCATGGGACTGGGACTGCCCCCTCCAACCTTGGTGGGGCTTGGAGCAATGACAAAGGGACCCAGCCAGTTTGTTGCTGTGACTATTAGAACTATTTCAGAATGAATGACTGATAGACCAATAATTTCCTTGATATAAGTAAAGGGGGACCATGCTCCACCAAAACCTTGGTCATGGTTATTCAAATTACAGAAAGACCCTTTATCTGGAAAACCCCAAAGCATTCCAGATAATAGATCCCAATCGGTACTAAATAATAGCCAACAATATATCCCTTTCCCAAATGGCTCATCATCAAAGGCCCAACCCTTAAACTAGCCTTACTTCAAATATAACAGCAAAGATTAAAGGGGTCATCTGGGTTCTTAACCAATGTAAATGTATTTGTTTCTGTATAGCAAATGCCTCGCTGAGTATGTGTTACTAAATTCCTGCTCATTTCTCTGTCTCTCTCACCATTTAAATGATGAACCATCTCTGTAGAGCCATGTGTAATAGATCAGCTCTATATAAATAAAGGGTAATAAATCAAGATAAGTTTAAAGAACATTTGCCAGCAAAAGATTTAATCCCATTCCATCTGCCAGCAGAAATACCACTCCTATGCCTTTCTGTTTTGAAGAAATTACTTGTCCACTTTGGTCTTTGAGGTTTATCTAAGTGGCTGCTTGTACTATTGACTACAATAGTGGTGGTTAAGGAGGTTTGGATAATAGGTTTTCGTTTGTTGACCCCGATTCTTCTTTTCTGTAAGACTTGTGGTCATCATTGGTTGAATTCTTCCTGCAGGAAACAGCTTTATATGTTCCTTGTTTTATGTTCCTTTTCAACTTCCCTGAAGATCATTAGTTTTTTGGCTTCTTGTTTCCACTGTTGATGCAATAGCAGGGTCATGACGTGCCATATGCTTTATCTTATTATCCCCTTTACTGTAGGCTTCTATAACAGTGAGGTCATGTTGTGACAACCAGGTTCTCACCTTGGGCATTGGATAAATGTTCACCTCATTTGAGCCATTAAATCTTCTTATAACAGCATCCAATTTGCTGTGCTTGTTTAATGCTTAGAAGGAGTCACACTTGGACTTCAGATGAGACCTTTCAATAGGGTAAATGTCTCATTATGTTATGCCAGCCTAACTTATTAACTAGATGACAAATACAATATAAATACATCAGTTGCATCTATATGAAATGAAATGTAGTAGCTTCCATACCAACGTTTCTTTATATGGGAAAATATTTTGCAAAAAGTTTGTCCTAGGTCAGTAACCCCTTAATTATTTAAAGTTAAAGACCAGTAAACTCTAACTGCTGACTGGTTACTATGGGTTACTTGACTGAAATAAATAAGGCTATTGATGTTACATTACCACTATGAAACATGAAGCCTCAATTACAAACATAGTAACAAGTAGGTATACACCGAATCCACTATTTCAGGAGTCGGGCAAATCCTTAATAAATGATTTGGCTTAATACCGAAATGAATCAGAACCCTAATTTGCATATGCATTTGTATATTTGCATATGCAAATGATGGGAAGGAAGGGTGAACAAGAATGGTGCATGCTTGTATTTTCTTGTTTGTGTCACGAAAAGTCACATGAATTTAAGGATTCCGATTCAGGACAAATCTGTATCCTGCTGAAAAAAGGCTGAATCCTGGCCGAATACAAAAGCAAGTCCTGGATTCAGTGCATCCCTAGTAACAAATGTGGTCGATCTAAAATGGGCTCAACTGTTTTTGCATCTACTCACACTCCTATATAGTTGTGCTAAGCATCAATGTGCTCACCCAGTCTGCCCTAATAAGATGCACCTATTGACTAGCGATGGGCGAATTTGTCACGTTTCGCTTCGCCATGAATTTTGCGAATTTCCTGCGAAATTTTCGAAACTGGTGAAAAAATTGTGAAACGCCATTTTTGACACCTGCAACAATTCAACGGCATCAAAATGTTACCGGAACCATCCCCGACGTTGAAAAATCCGTGACGCCGGTGTCTAAACCGCTTATACGACACCGGCTAATTTCTGCGTCAATTTGCGAATTTATTCACCGGCGGCAAATCGGGCAAATTCAATCTATAGCATATCTGACAGCATGGTTTTTATATTCTTGTATAATACAAGTATGGGAACCGTTATCCGGAAACCCATTATCCAGAAAGCTCTGAATTTCAGAAAGGCTGTCTCCCATAGAATCCATTTTATCCAAATAATCCAAATGTTTAAACATGATTTCCTTTTTCGCTGTAATAATAAAACAGTAGCTTGTAATTCATCCTTATTGGAAGCAGAATCAGCCTATTGGGTTTATTTAAAGTTTACATGATTTTCTAGTGGACTTAAGGTATGAAAATCCAAATAATGTAAAGATCCATTATCCAGAAAGCTCTGAGCATCCTGGATAACAGTCCCCATACTTGTAATACACAAAGCATTAGCCAAGAAAATCATTCATCTCCTCAATGGCTTTTGTTTATTATAAAAGATTGCCTACAGATTATTGCAGATGCAATGACATTTGTCAGACCTTGCGTCTCGCTCAGCCTTCTCGGTTCGGCATTTTGCTAGATGTACATTATATTTAATTCAAGAACTTTGAAGATAACCTTGAAAACATAAAGAATCAACAGCATCAGGACTGGAGATGAATCTGACATCAGCTGGTAGATAATGTAACTCCTTAGTAATATTAATTACTTTTTGGTGACTTTTTGATTTAGGAACCCTCATTGGAATATTTTAAGACTTGCAAGACTATTCTTGCTTGGAGACCACCATTGACCATCTTCATGGGAAAGAGCTTCTTATTTCAAACACAAGTACCTATTACACTTTGGCATTTTGGGACTCCTTACCTCCCTGGTGCGGCTTTTCTGATGCCGCCCCCCCGCACCTGGCACATACCATTTCAAGCAAGGGAGTGGGTGTAAGGGGGGCTGTATTGCTAGTGTGGAGAGTGATATTGTACTCTCTGCACTAGCAGAGCCAAAATCGGATGTAATCCTTTGTCTCCTAAAGTTAACAAGAATGGCTTGTTTTCCTCCCTTGGTAACTTGCGGGCTGCTACCATCGAGTTTCTCAACTCGCCACAAGGCAGCAGCGCCCCTAATTACACGATTAATAATGCCTTAAAAGTGCACAATTCAATAATTCCTGATTTTAGACTTTTCTTTTAAAATATATGCAAAACACACTGGAAGCCATGGTTTGCTATTTCTGAACTATGTCATTAAAAATTGGATTTTGATTTCCCTGGTTCTTTCAATGAAAGATATAAAAGTTTAAATCTCTTGCAAAATTCTATAGGACAATCCGGATTTGAATTACGAGAAAGGTTTGCTTCTTAAATTTAAACTTGACCATTATCTTTTGTCATAGCCCTTACAACCATTACTGTAGAGAAACACTTCATTCTGGCACCTAAGCTAGCTAAGATATCAGAAAATTCTTATTTTCTGTGTCATTAAGGGCAGAGACACACGTGGAGATTTGGGGAAGCCCACAACTGACACTCCAAAACTTTCTCACTGGCTGGTTTGTAATAAGCTTGCAAGGAAGTACCACCAAGAAGGTCCCCTTTGTTCATATTTATGTGTTGCCACTTAAACAATGAGAAGGTAATGACCCAAAAAGACAAGCTGATATAGATGAACAATTTATGTACCTCCCTATGATCATGAAGGGCTGAGTTCCACCCAAAGGCATAAGACTTCTGATTAACCATTCCATTAGAGGCACTTCCAGATACAAACCCCACCGGGTAACCCATCATTCAATCTGAACAAAGAAAGTAAAGAGAAAACAGAAATTAATTCAATGAACACTTAGTTACTACATAAGAACAAAACATCTGGTCAATGTTTTAGGGATTTTTTTTAAAGCCCATGTGGGCTGTTGTTTCAGCAAGCTCTATTACCTTTGTCATGGTAGGCCTTGTTCATCAGAATTAATTTGGCTCTAAAAGTGCTATAAATAAAAATAGAGAGTAAAAGATTCCGGTATACAAGATGGTGTCAGGAAATGTTGTTTAAGTCTATTGGTAGTTATCTAATTCCTCTAAAAATTTGGATGTCATCATTAAAGAGGTGGGTGGAAAAGCTGTCAACTACACTTAAAATATACAGGAAAAGTAAACCTTAAAGCCATGGATAAAGAATGCCATCTTTTGGAACAGCAGTTAGGAAGCAGATTTGTTCCTGCAGCGCACTCCATCCTCCCGACAAAATAACCGCACGCAACACTTGTTCCCATTGCCCTCGGTATTGAGCCCTCGTGTTCTGACATGCTGAAGATATTAGCACTGATTATCAGGTTAATTAATTCATGTGTATGAGTTAAGTCGTTATGCTGGAAGCAGATTTGAATAAATGAGCCCCACTGTGACATTCGTCTTCTACCAGAGAACGCCAATGTAGTTTCACCGCAGGTAACTTGTAGAATTAACACTTGTGCAAAGAACTGAAGGAAATATGTCAGCAGCGAATGATTATGCAAAGGTGTAGTTTCTTATACTGTTAGTAACCATATCAAACTACAGGTCTTAAGTTGACAAAGGGAGTTATTTACTAAAACCAGAATTTTTATGGTCGGGGTTTTAAAATGGAAAACACAAATTCAAATTTTTCAAGATTTATTATACCCGGAAACGGGGAATCTGAAAATACTCCATTTCAAAACTATCCATATTTGAATTTTTTCATGACTTTATTGAGTCTTTTCCTGCAATTAAATGTTTCAGTTATTTTATTGATAAATAAGGCAACATTGTTGATGGAAATTTGGTTGAATTTGTTTTAATAAAATAATAAAAAAAATTGAGTTTTAGTAAATAACCCCCCTAATGTATAGAACCACTTGGGTAACCCCTTTAATCCATTCAGCCATTGATCACTCTATATTCACAGGGCTCAGTAGCTAAATAAATATATCATCATTCTGATTTCATTTTGAAATTGAGTTGTTTGGACCCAAACTTGAATGCAGATTCTAGTCAGTCTGGTTAAAATTATTGGCCATATTGACAGACCTCATTGATATGAAATTGTTTAAAGCTATTCATAGATTTCAATGCCATCAAACATAATATCCAATTCCTACCATGAATAATTTTGAATGATCTCTAGGGCCAATTTATTAATTCATGAATTTAAAGGGGAACTCCACACAAACATAGCTTTTTGAAAAGTAATAATAATTTCAAGCAAATTTGCAATATTCATCAATTAAAAAATATGCAGACTTTTCATGATTTTTAATGGTTTCTGATAGTCCCCTAAGCCTAGCCCCTGCTCTCCTGCTGATCTCTCTGACTACTTTGCTGAGCTGACTAACTACTGTTACTTTGTATCAACAGCCAGCTGTCCTCAGCCTGCATCCTCCAAACCCCACAATTCCCTGCACATGTGATTTCAATAAGGAACAGAACATCACAGTGTAATGCATTGTGGGTTATGTCGTTCCTGCATGCTGTCTGTAAGCTGTGGAGAAGTTGTTACAATTTGTAACATCAGTGTTTAGTCCCTCCTTCCCTGCCAGGATTTCAAATGATGCAGAAAGAGAAGAACTGTTAAACAGATGCGCATTTCACCATAGAAAATAAATGGTATTTATTCATAATTTTTGAAGAAACAGGAAACTGCGATGAGTATATTAGAGGGTTCTGTGTTATGTGGGCCTCTTTATCAAATTTTGGTTTGGAAGCCGGAGTTCCCCTTTAACCTTTTTTCCCCCCCAAACTCAATCTAAAAAAAATCTGAAATCTCACTTGATCAAGTATATTTTTTTTTACCTCTAGAATAGTTATCAAAATTTAGTCTTGAAATAAATAAAACAAAATTTTCCGTTGATTATATTTCATTCATTTGTAGAAAAAAATGATTTATAAAAAATAAAGTAGCTTGTATATTGAAAATACATCTCCCATTTGACTTATATACTGTAGAAGCTGTCCAGTTGTCACATTTTTCAGTTACATTTTTAAAGTTTTTTTTCAAGTTCACAAAATTCAACATTTTTGAATTTGTGATTTTTTTGCTTTGATTTTCAACAATTTTTTTTTTATTTTACATTAATTTGGAATTTGATCCTCTAGTTGTTTGCAACAGCTCAGCTCCAGTATTTGGCCTTTTACAAAGTACTTAAAGGAGTTCATGGTACCTCATTTTTCAATATTGACAGAATTGCAAAACCCTTAGTCTGATTTAATTCCCTTCCTGTGTACAGTAAATGAGAATGTGTCCCGGCCATATAACTATATCTCAAAGCAACTTAATGCTAAAGTTTATGTATCCTACAAAGCATGGCCTGATGCAGTATAAGTTACTTCAGTAATTGCCTACTGATTCAGCGATTCCTAGAGAACCTCCTGACTCAGTATCTACCACTGTGCTAATTTAGTGAATTGCTTAGCATCCACTGCCCCATAATAATATTATCTTTTATTTATAAACTTCTGGGAAATTCTGTAATGCTGGACAATTAGAGACCAATAAATACAAAAGCAAAGGACTCTACAAAGGTGGCAATTTATAAATTAAAAGTTTGTGCTGCAATTTCTTTACTCACATTCACTTATTTCATCTGGCCTCTAATGATTAGTGAAGAGCAATTTTTTTCCCCAGGCATGGACTCGCAGCGAATTGCTACACTTGCACAACATTTGCCGTGGAAAAAAGTTGCAAGACAAAATTATGGCCAAGACAAAAAAGTTGCCACAATAAAGATACCCATTGACTTCAATGCGTTTGTCAAATTTTCCGTTGTTTCGCTTCACCGAAAAATTTGTGAAATTGTGAAAAAATTTGGGAAATGGGCAAAAATTTGCAAAAAAGGGCCAGATTCGCTCATCACTACTAATGATCTATCTTCTGAGACGGTAAGGCAGCCCATGCAACAACCCATAGCAACCAATAAGAAATCTGCGGTCAATAAATGCTACCTGCTGATTGGTTTCTATAGGTGATTAGACCTGTAGCAAACAACCTTTTATTTCATAATCCCTTTGGAGCAGAAAGAGATGGTCTTTCAGGTACAATCCTTGGGGCAACGTCTAAAGTGCAAAACATGGTCTCAATGTTCTAATATTTTTATACTATCCACTGTATCCCCAGATTTTTAAATGGCTCTTTAGGTTACTAATGGCTTTGACTGATGGTGGGCTTTATTTTTGTACCTAGGGTCATAGTTAATGGCACCTTAGAACGTTGAGTGCTAGAGACACTTTGGGAAGAGTAATTTAGAGGAGATAGGTCTGCTCATAAAACAAGTTCTGGTTGCTTTGAGTTATTAGAACCAGTCAACTTTTCACCGGTTATTGCATTATCCCAATGCATGCTCTTGTATATAAGGCCCTATGAGCATTTATCCGCTCTAGTAGTGAGCAATATTCTAACAGGTGTATTAAATCATAACAAGGGGTTATTATCTCATTCAGAATAGAGCGTAAATGCAAAATTAATCAACAGATAAATTAAATAATAAAGATGAGGCATGAACCAAGGAGACACAAACTGCATTGCAATCATTTTGCTTTGCCTTGAGATGTAATTGGTGTGGCATTAATGATTCTTTGGCCAGCAGGAGTTAAACCTGGGCCTCTGTAATTTGTTCCATGAAAAGCTAATGTCTTTTAACCTTGTGCTCTTTTGTGGGAAAACAGAGGGGCAGGAAGGGAACACACGAACCTTTTTGTCCTTATCCCAGAATTATTGATCTGCATTGGTTAATAATTCACAATCAGTATATACTCATTAAATGGTGGTAATGAACCATTGCTGATTTGATGTCTGCTAATGACCTGTTGTGAGATCTCAGCTAATCCAGTTGGTCATTAGCTTGAAGGTCATTTTCTTAATTGGTGATTATTGCTTTGATTATTATTCTTTTTCCATTAAAGAAGATAAATTCCAAATATATTCAGCTTCTCGCAAACCCTTTACTGTACAACCATTATTAAGCCAGCCATTGAAATATAGCTGAAATCGGCGGGTGACTGATCTTTTACAGGCTAATTATATTTTCATATTTTTAAAGGGAAGGTCTACCGGGACCAGGGTGCTAGTGTTATAAATAAGTTAATATCTCAGTTTGTATCTTTTTGCTTGGGGAGATTCAAGCTTTTGTCGATTTTCAATTAGCAATAGTCAAATGTATTTTCAAATATAAAAGGGGATCATATAATAATCTCTCTCTATTTTTTTTTATTTACTAGTAGGTCTTTTCAGCTGATGCAAGGTCACCCATTACGATTAAAAGAAAGGAGGTTCTGTCTGCATTTGGCTTTTTGGCAAGGGAGGGAACACAGGGTGTTCCTAATCTATTGGATGGACTGAGGCCAATTACGGAGATAATTATGGAGTACGGACATTTTTTCTCCGAGATACCATTGAAAGCCCAGCATGAAGGTCAGTTAGGGTTAGGTTTATGTTGAATATGTAGATGTACCCTTATTTCCTAAATTGGAACTAGTGATGGGCGAATAAATTTGAGAAACTCCTGCGAAGATTGGCCGGCGTCAAAAAAAAATTGGTCCGAAAAGCTTTGATACAGGCATCAATTTTCGAGTTTCACAAATTTTTCTTTGTTTCTCAAATTTTTCGAAACGGGACAAATTCGCCCATAACTATTTGCCACTAATGAAGGAGGATCCTGACCAAAGTTTGGACCTCACAAGAGGACCCTGACCAGTACTCATTTCTTGAGTAAAGGGGGACCCTGGACAAAGGATAGAACTTCAGGTATGATTTGAACCAAAAAAGTTTGACAGTCATTGATGGAAGTTGTTGAGGCAATCTAAGAAAGTAGAAACGTGGCATTCAGAGAAATTATTTTCTCATAGATAAATAGGATTCCCTTTCACTCCATTATGTTCGGAACACCTAAAGGGTTACATGTATCATGTTTTCTTTTTTCCTATAAAAAGGTTATTTTAAGAAAAAAGGTAATCCGGCATTAAACATGTAACCTGTTCTCTCTGTCCCTTATTAGATTTTCTGTAATGCAGATGATCATTGGAGCATTAGGAAATTAAAGACAAATTGAATTAAGGGTAGCAGATGGAACAACTAACTTCAGAAATTCTGACAGTTAAGAGCCTTTTAAGCATTAATTGTGCCTGTCTCTGTTTTATGAATGTCACCTGGGGGGATAACAAGATGGCAGCAAGGCTTAGGAAGTTCTCTGTAATATTTCATTGCTGACGGAAACAGGCTCTTCTGCCAAAAAAACATCTAACAGCCCGAAGCTATGGTCGAGTGCATTGCAAAGCAATTAAAAATAAAATTGCAGCAAGTGTTATATACATGTGCTTAGGGACAAGTGAAAGCTAAGGCACAAACATATATTAATTGTTGCCTTTTAACCACAAGAGTGCCACAGACAAAGGCAAAGTGGGGCATGTTTCTATTCAGTATTAGACCATTTTATTTGTTTGGCTAGCAAAACAATGTATATGTAACCAGAGGAGTCACTCATTGAAGAACACTGTGCACAGCTTTGTTGCATTGGATCTTGGATACTTTGTATTGCAGTTTAGCATAGTAAGACTTCTTGCAATGTCAGCAATGAAATTACAGGTCTTGCAACCATTGTTTACCCCAGCACCCATAACTGATATTGATGGATATATTGATGATATACCGTGTCTCCGAAACTAACTTTATGTGGCAGGAACATGCTGACCTACCTAGTATTGCATATAGTCTTACCCTTAAAGGAGAATCAAAGTCTCACATAACAGTAAGAACATTTGGATAGCCCTCCCCTCCCAAAAATCCACCTATTTGCCACCCTAAATCACCCTGTATTGCTTCCATCTCGTTTCTGTGAATTTTCTCAGCTGCACTTTGCTTCAACTGTCTAATCTCCATTTCATTTGGGAGGAATGATTAAATGTTGAGACAGGATATTTTTCGACTCATATCTAGTGATGGGCGAATTCGACCCGTTTCGCTTTGCAGAAAAATGTGTGAATTTCCTGCAAAAATTGTGAAATGGTAAAAAAATTGCGAAACTCGAATTTTGATGCCTGCATCAATTTTGATGATAATAATGTTGACGTGTAACGATTTTGACGCGCGTCCAAAATGTTTTACTTCCAGCAAATTTTCACTGTCGTATTCTCGCGGCAGTTTCGTGAATTTATTCGCCAGTGGTGAAACATGGAAATTTGCCGCGAATTGGCGCCTGACAAATTTATTTGCCCATCATTACTCATCTGTGCTTCTCTACTTTCTTTCAACATAAAGAAACAGGAACGAAAACAAGCCTAGATTTTGTTGTGGTTTGATGCAATTAATTGAAGTTCTAATTTAATTGTCTTTGGAGCATTATTGGTTTTAGAGCTTTTTGAAACCATGAATAATAATATTGAATCCCATGAAAGTTATTAAAATATCTCATCAGAAAAAGTACAATCGGGAAAAAAATGCGGAACGATGTTCTAAAAAAGAATACAAATACGAAAATCTCTAAAACCTAAAAATATCTACAGTAAAAGAAAAGTTTGAGTGGTTAAAAAGAAAGTCCAATAGGATCAGAGCAGCTCCGATTGACTACTTGGAGACATTTTGTATTAGTTTTTTCTATGTTTTCACATTTATTACATTTTTAATTTTTAGAGTTTTAGAGAAATATAAAAGCAAAACCTTTTTGGAAATCCATATTTTAGTTAATTCTGCTACAACTAGAGGAAGAGGATGATGGGGTGGTACTAACATTTTACTTTCTCTCCATGTCTTCTTAACTCTATGGCCATCTCTTTAGTAAGTTCATTTTATTATGTCTTCTCTATTCGTCTTCAAAATAAAACCATGGTGACAAATTTGGAAATTTAGCACCACACTGATCTGTGCCAAAATGCCAGAAAAAAGAACAGCTAAGAATGAATGGAAAGCAACACCCTGCTGCATCCAACAGGCAGAATTAAAGTGATTTTTCATGTTTTATATACCCTCTGTATGTTTCCTTCATTATGTTGTCCAATAGATAACCCACCAGCACACCCTGGCTTCTTGTGAAGAGATGGTCTGGTGCACAGTATGAGGGAATGCCTCCCTCCAAAGGATACTGGAAATTAATAAATTACTGGCACACAATACTCCATGCAAGCGAGGATACCCCCTCCATGTTTATTATTAATTATATTATTATATTAATTATTGAAATATAATGTTTCAGGGGCACACTCCTTAATCAGGCATGGAATCTTGTGTGCAGGTAATTTATGTTTCCAATATCCTTCATTATGTTGACACAATCCTCGTCATTTTCTGCTCAGTGTCTAAAGCAGTGACCCCTAACCTTGAGCAACATGTTGATCACAATCCCCTTGGATGTTGCTCCCAGTAGCCTCAAAGTATGTGCTAATTTCTGTTTTGGAGGCAAGTTTTGGTTGCATTAAAACCAGGTGTACTGCCAAACAGAACCTCGTGTAGGCTGCCAGTCCACATAGGGACTACCAAATAGCCAATCACAGCACTTACTCTGCACCACCCACAAACACATTTCATGCTTGTGTTACTCCCCAACTCTTTTTACAATTGGTTATGGCTCAAGGGTAAAAATGGTTGAGGACCCCTGGTCTACAGTCACAGCAAGACCAGCTGGGGAGCATGTGTCGGCTGTCTCCGCTAGCAAACAAACAACATACTTCATATCAGTAAATATCAAATTACTGTAGGAAAACAAATTTTATTAAAAAGGACACAGGAGTTCCACTACTTACCATAGCTTGAAGAATGGAGGCACCAATGTGATGTACAGTTGTTCCTTAATATGGATTAAGTACAGAGAATGTAACCATTAAAATAACAGATGACTACACAGGTTAATGTATTCCAGCTCTACTGCTTTTTCTGTATTTATGTATATTAATATGTGGTTTAATGTAGACTGGGACATTTTAAAATGCACTGAGCAAAAAAAAAAACATAATGATAAATTGCCACAGTGCATTATTTATGCAAAACCAGAATTCCGCTCTTTCTGTATAAATAAAGATGAAAGGAAATCTCGGCAAAGGGGAAGCGCGGTGCATATAGAAAACCTGTTTTTTTTTTTTTTTGTTACTTATGTCTCAGCTTCAGGAATAATTGCAAAAAAGAAAAGATGTTGTACTAGCTGCACTTTTTAGCAAAAAAAGATTTTAGCAAAGGTACAATATATTTCCCTATAAATATAGTAAATGTTTTAGAATTAACAGAAAGTTTCAAAGGGAAGAGCAATGGAACTCAGAGGTGCAATAAGAAAGTAAGAGAGCGCAGTAAGTGATGCATTAAGAGGTGCAGTAAGAGAGTCTAGAGAATGTTATAGAGCAAATTACCCTCAGTGTACTTAAAAACAAACAATAAGCATAAACTCAAGTCATCCTCTTAGAACAGCCCTATACAAAATCATAGATCAGTCCTCCCAAGAAGAGCTTGGTGGCTCCCCAGGGTTAAATAGACACACACCATTCATGGAGAATTGTCAAATCCAGGATTTGGTTTGAGATTTGTTTTTTGAAGTATCTAAACCCTGAAAACAGTTGTACCCAAATTATGAGGCTCATTACCTGGCCCCCTGGTGTCAAAAGGACATCGTTGCTGAAAGTATGCTGGTCAATGTGCTGAAGCTGCTTCTGCCTCCAAGCTCAATCAAGAGGTGCACTTGTGATATAGGATATTCTTCAAGATATTGCTGAATGACCCTGTAAGGAGAGCCGGAAGACCGGGCTTTCTCTATGGTGATGCGCGTGTGAAATCTTGAGGTTGACATGAGCTGTGTCAGGATGCTGGTGGACGTGATAACATCACGCCAAATTCAAAAACAAAAGGCACTTTTGTATTCCAGACTATGCCCAAGCTGGTTTTCAGTATCCTGATCCTGCCTAAAGCCTATTATTATTGTTCCTGCCTGGTTTTTGACCCCTTGCCTGTTTGACTTCGAATCTTTGCAACCCGCCACTGAACTTTGCCTGAATTTGACCACTGAATCCTGCCGCCAGCCATTGACCTTTGCCTGAATTTGACTACGCCTTTGCCTGATCCTTCTGATATTGCTAGTGATGGGCGAATTTGTGTCGTTTTGCTCTGCGAAAAAAATTCTGAATTTCATGGGTAACTATGAAAAATTTCGAAATGCATTAAAGTCAATGGTCGTTAAAATTATTTTGCCATGCGTCAATTTCGTTGCCTGTGTCAATTTTTATATGGCCACCCATTTTGTCCAAATTAATTAAATTCAATGAGCCGGTAATTTTGATGCACAACAATTTTTTTTATGCATGCAACTATACTGATGCACAGCCAAATTTTAACGTCACAGCGAATTTTTCGCTGGTGAATTTTCTCTGCAGTTTTGCAAATGTATTCGCCCACGGTGAAACATGCAAATTCACAGTGAATTCACTCCTGGCAAATTTATTTACCCATCACTAGACACCGCGATTGAACTACCTTGGCCCTGAGTTGGATCCCTGCCTTCTCTTGCAGCAGAAAGCCTGGGGCCCAAAAAAGGCATCGTTGAACACGGGGGGTTGGTAGGGCTCTCCTACTTCATCTACAAGGTAGGCCCTGGTAGCATTATGGGCTTCTAATAAGTACACTTCATAACAGACCCCAATGTTTCTATATATCTGTAACCTTTGGGTGAGTGCTTATTTGTACCTTGGGTACCACTGGAATTATAGCAGGGTGAATGTTACCCCAATGTTTCTATATATCTGTAGCCTTATTATGAGCTAAGGGGGCCCAGCCTGAAGTCCAGTTAGGGGGAGATTTGGGGGGAGTGCTTATTTGTGCCCAGGGTATCTCTGTAACTATAGTAGGGTATAGCAGAGTAATTAAAAAACCCATGTCTTTGTAAACACATGCATCTGCATAAATTACTTATGTGACAGGGGACCAGGGAATGTGCATTGATCAATCTCTCTTGTTTTTCTTTAAACCTAACTCAATATGTCACTATGCTATGTAAAGGTCCTTCTTTTAGAAGTTGCCTTCATAAGTGGGTGCTCATGCTTCTTCTCAAGACTTAAATTTAAATAATTACAAATACCCTGGAAGCCAAACAATACAACCAGCATACAGTAGTCAATTACATGGTACTGACCCCAAATCCAATGGAACATGTTGAGTTGTGTTCCAGGCTGAAATTCCAGGTGTATTTGCTCACTAAATTGCAGAATAAAATATTACAGTCCCTAATGTTGGGACTGTAATATTGGCAGGGAATAAAAACGAACTGGAGCTGCAGAATACTCAATGACTTCAGCCGGGGACCGAAACTCACAAACAATAATGGTGTCATGAATTTTACTTCTATTACATTCCTTTTAGATGTGGTCCTTTTAAACATGTAACACATATTTTGAAGCAGAGCAGAGGTGGGGGGGGGGGGGGGGATAAATTGGAAGCTAATCTATGTACAGGCAGGTGTTTCAAACTTACTGTAAATAATCAGTGCCAGGATGCTAGAGCTGGACAAAGTGAAGGCTTTATAAAACAAGTGCTCAAGGTCATAGGGAAATGCTGCATCATTGAAGGGATAAATGGGTTAAGTGTACATAGAGCTGATTGAACCAATCCAGACAAATGACTTTGTTTTAAAAAGTAAGAAACGTTAGGTTATAATAAAGCACATTTTTGTCATTGGAAAGGAAATTTGCATGCAAGAACCTGGATAAACCATTCCAGGAAAGTGATAAAAAAATCCATTCTGTATATTTAACTTCCCATATTCTACAGACCAGCTTTTAATATTCCTTCATTATTAATGCTACAAAGTTACCCAGCCTTTGATCTAATTTTAATTGGCCCAAACAGTAGGGATGCAGACAGACAAAAATGGGCATATTGATGCTGTTCATGAATGCTTTTCTGTATTATTGCACATAGGATTGGTACCCCATGTCCTGGTACACCTATTGATGTAGGTGAAGCAGTAAATAAAGTGCACTTAGCCGTGGGACTGGAACCAAAATACCTGTTTGTGCTACACTGATGTAAGCTTGAAGAAATAAGGAGCAGGAAAGTATTTAATACACTTTTTTTTGGATTTCTGGAATTTTGTTATTTTAAACAAATCAGGATCAAGAGATGCAATGTGCACAGAGAAGGTGTGTGTGTTGTTGTTGTGTGTGTGTAGTGATGGCTTTTAGCTGCTAAAAGCATTTGGTTTGATCCCTTCCTTCCCTTTCTGATAACAGACAGAGTCATGCCCTAAAGCTTTCCATTGAGACATCAGCAGGGGACATAAAAAGAACTATTACAATGTGAGTGAGAGCCATGGCTTTCAAAGATCTGCTTTTCGGTCTACAAAGTGCTCCTACCCTCTAGAAGTCAGGTCCAAAGGTACAAAAGTATAATATTAATTTTCAGACTAAATTGTTTGGTTCTTCTCCATCTGGACATTTCAGCTACCGCCAGCAAACGCCGGAGAGATGACAGAAGGATTATTTAGGTAGGAATGACAGTGAGTGTGTAAATAAGAGAAAACAAAAGCTGCTCTGTGAAGTTTTTTGGAAGCTGGCAATTATTAGGATTAAGAGCTACTTAAGAACAGTTGGTAGTTCCATTTGGTAGGGTAATGAAACATAATAGTAACACTTGTCTTTGTGTGTAACTTTCCTAACTTGATCTGCAAAGAAGGGTCGTTTATTTTTAGGTTGGGTTGGGAAATGGTTCTCAGACTGAAGGACTGATCAGTGACCACCTTAAGAGGGATTAGAGGCTTGACTGAGAGAGTCCAGCATAAAGGTATATTTCTTCTGCACTGGATACTCCTGTAAGTCCCTTTTCAGGGTCAATTAGAGCAAGATATTGGGTTGGTTACTTATTTATCTCCTACTTAGGCATTTGGCTAAATGTTTGACACAACAGTGTTTTTATATATTGCTAACCTTATTATAAGCTAAGGGGCACTGACCAAATGTTGGGTCTCAAAGGACTTAATAGATCCAAAGACCACTGCTCTAGGGTTATCATCCTAGACATTAGCATCAGGTCACATGCTCTCCATAACAATCACACGCATTCATCAATCAGAATTGTTTGTTGTATATCCCTATTGCCTGAGCAAATATTCCTAACAGATGTTCCTACTCAGAATTCTAAGTGCCTGTCTTCAATAGAATAGCTTTAAATATGGGACTAATTGTTTCAGACTATCATCCCTTACTCATAAGTAATGGAGGCCAGGGAGACAGATTGCAGATTCCCCTCCATTTAATGTTGGAGGCGTATTTCTTAATTTATTGGATGTGCAGCAATGGATGTTATGATTGGCTTCCTGGCATGGCTTCAGTTCAGGTTTTCCTGTGTGTAATGAAGCATCCTTCAAAAGGGAGAAGTGCTGTAAGTATAGGACACTCCAATGGAAAAAATAGAATGGCCTCTGTTGATGGCATCTAAACGCTTCATATAGCCATCCTACTGTGTCCTTTAGTTTGCTGTAGAAGATAGCCCAACACAAAGATTGACAATGCAAAAAAAAACCCATTAAGAATGTTCATCTTACTTTACAAATGAAGATTATTGTATTATTTTGGGTTTATGATGTAACAGTACAAACACCAGAATTGAGGACACACTGGTGTTTAGATGATCTCTTCTAAGAGAACTGTGCGTAAATCTTCCAACTCCAGTTGTAGGAACAAAGAACATGGAGTAAGAGGAGCTGGGGAAAAGCTTAATTAAGCAATGTTGCTTTAAGAATACAAACCTGAACTACTGCCCAGACAATATGCTGAGATCTGTAGTCCATCAACAACTAAATAATGCATGGTTGAGCTGTTTTTAGCTCCTTTTTCCATATGGAAGGGGCTACCTATCTCCCAGTGGTAAATGGGGTTACAGTAGTACCTAACACCCAATAAATTTGGTGCAGAGCTGTTAATGTATAACATTCCTTGGTTCAATGTAGTGCCCTGCAATGATATGTTTGGGCTGTTACAAAAACTCATTTAATACATTCATTTGTCATGCATTCTGACTTCAGCAACTATTTTAATCTAATTAATGTAATTGCTTGTTTATTCACCCCTGACAGTGAATGATTCCCGGCATTTTGTTTCATATTCTTGGTGGTGATTGAGAAGATGTACTCTTTAGTCTTTTCTTTCAGAGTCACTGACTCCCATTCACCAAAGGAAGCCTTATTTATTCTACAGTATATGAATTGCTCCTTTTTATTTCCTTCTTAGCGCTCTTCTTCTTCATCTGATGTATTGGAATTGCAAATTGAGTTCTTTAAATGTTTTTGATACAAAGACAAACAGTTTTTTTCCTGCTCTTCTGTGAAAGAAGTGGGTGTAAATGTTTCATTAGTGTCTAAAAGAAATGTACAAATGAATTTTGATTGTACTGCAAATGTTCCAAAAAGGAGGTTCTTTTAGCTACTCTTATGATGCCCCTCATTTGGTGGACCAACACAGATTTGGTGTACCCAAATATCTACCTACTGGGCCATGGCCCAAGATGGCTTTCTTTTATGTGGGTAAAGTTGACCACATTGTCAATGTCATAACCTATGTGTCTAATTACATTGAATCTCTAAAAGTTGTGTACAAATCATTATTGGTTGTATTGGAAATGGTCTAAAGAATAGTGATGGGCAAATTTGGGGCGTTTCACTTCGCCAGAAAATTTGCGAATTTCCCGCGAAATTTGCGAAACGGTGAAAAATTCATGAAACGGCACCGGCGTCTCGTTTTTGATGCCAATGTCTGTTTTTTTGGCGCTGGCGCAAATTCACTGAAGAAAATGCGCCGGCATCCAAAAAAACGGACGCCCGCATCCATTTTTTTTTTGACGCCGGCGAATTTTAGCTGGCGGTTTTGTGAATTTATTCGCCGGAGCGAATCAGGGGTATTCACTGCTAATTCGTGCCAGGCGAATAAATTTGCCCATCACTACTAAAGAATATACCACTGAGAGACAAGACCTTACTTGGTATTCCACCAAAGAGATAATGCCCTGCTAGTTTTTTGATAGACCGCCAAAGAGATAAGACCCTACTAGTTTAGTGGACCCTGCATTTTTGATGAACCATGTTTCCCCAAGAAAATTTCCATGGCACCTAGCCCCCAGATGGCATAGGCAATAATCATGAAAGATACATTGTTTATATGGGAGAAAGTCTACAGCTATTTATTGACATATTTAATCAACACTACAATCTGTCACTATAACATTTGCTTTTATTGTCAAATGATATAATAACTAGAACCTGATTGTTACGATCATCGCCAAAGGGATAAGACCATGCTTGTTTGGTGGACCTTAATTGTCTAGTAGATCACATCTCCCCTATAAAAACTGTCTACTTTAAACAAAAAAAAACTATTTTTAGGAATCTTTTGGTGTGTATGAACCTCCAGTCATGTGTTCAGTCTACTAAAACTTATACTTGACTGAAGAGAAAAATAGAATTTCCTACCAATCAAAGAATGCATTTAGTTTGATTTATGGAGGTGAGCATATTCTATAAACCTGGCCCAGGAAACATTTTAATTAGACAAACTTGAGGTCCACTGCACAATGTGAATGAGTAGATCATAATTGCACCAAAAAACTCTTTTTACATGATATTATTATTAATATTGGTTGAAACAGCTTATTCTTTTGTTCCTGTTTTCCTTTGATATATAGACATGTCATTTGGATAAATCCTCGTCGAGCAGCAGAGAGTCTGAATGTGCTGAAATGATACTGGTACACACTATTACAATGTGCCTTTCCGTTCGCAACATGATTTTTTTTTCTTTTCCCTGCCTGCATTCACTTTCTGACGTTGTCCAGCTGTTTTCTATTTTGTTCTCAGAGCCTATTTAATATTCACCATTGGGGTTATGTAAAAGCTTCTTTATAAATCAGCTGCCATAACTGTGACTCTGACCTTAACCACTTCCCCCTTTGCTGAAGCCGAGATTGGGAAAAAAAACATCTGAAATCGCCCAGGAAATGTCTTTGTTATTTGTTGTGATTACTTGTGTCATTGATTGTTTCATGCGCCGCATCCTTCAAAATGTTTTTGAAGTCAGCGTGCTGAGGACAATGAGCTGGTGCAGTTACCCTGCAGCAGTAAATTAACTGAAGAAGTATATCCAACGCACGCGGCAAGGGGGTTAAAAATAAAAGTTACTTTTTTATTTATAGAAAAAACATCAACTGACATAAAACTGTGTTTAAGGGGCTGATTCACTATGGGTCGAATATCGAGGGTTAATTAACCCTCGATATTCGACTAGGAATTGAAATCCTTCGACTTCGAATATCAAAGTCGAAGGATTTAGCGCAAATTCTGCGATCGTACGATCGAAGGATTATTCCTTCGATCGAACGATAAAATCCTTCGAATCGAACGATTCGAAGGATTTTAATCCAACGATCGAAGGAATATCCTTTGATCAAAAAAAGTTAGGCAAGCCTATGGGGACCTTCCCCATAGGCTAACATTGACTTCGGTAGCTTTTATCTGCCGAACTTAGGGGGTCGAAGTTTTTTTTAAAGAGACAGTACTTCGACTATCGAATGGTCGAATAGTCGAGCGATTTTTACTTCGAATCCTTCGATTCGAAGTCGTAGTCGAAGGTCAAAGTAGCCCATTCGATGGTCGAAGTAGCCCAAAAAACACTTCGAAATTCGAAGTTTTTTTAATTCGAATCCTTCACTCGAGCTTTGTAAATGTGCCCCTTAGTGTTGGGTGAAAGTGATTATAGTTTCTCACTGATTAATAAAAAGTTTATGCCCATACCTTGTATTTCATACCCACTTCTATTCTTTGATAGTAAAATCTTCAAGCCAGACCCTCTCTATCTCCTGTATCAATCATTTTTGTATCTAATCTGTATGACGGATATAGGCAACCCTTTTAGACTAGAGGAACAGAACTTTTGTTTGAAGGAGCATAGGTGGTTTATCAGTGAGCGAGGTTGTAGAATGCACTGCCGGGTGATGTTGTGATGACTTTGTAACGAATCGCACTCACCTTAGTGGTCTAGTGGTGCGGCGGGGGCGACCGCCATGCCGATCCTCTTCTGCCTCCAGGTCTGTTATTTAGGGTGCACGCAGAACACTTCTGCTTCTTTTATAGGCGCAGGCGCGCTGGCGTCAACACATTGGCATGAAAGTTTAGAGTATTTAAAGCCACAGTACACATTTTCACACTGCCCGTTATAGGAGTTTGTTCCTTTTGCTTCTGAGCATTTGTGCTATCTGTGTATCTGATTCTGATTTCTGTGACCCCTGCCTGGCTTTTTGACAATTCTGACATCTGTATCCTGACCCCTGCCTGATATCCGACTTCACGTATTCTGTATCCCTGCTGATTGACCCTTGCCTGCCTGACTTCGTTTGTACTCTGCCTGCCCCGACCCGGCCTGATCTTACTACTATTCTGTCTACGCCTTGTATTGTGACCATCTGCCCAAAAGACTTTGCATTACAGTTGTACCCCTTAGCTTGTTCAGAACCCCTTGCTTTGCACTTCTCTTAATAAGACCTGGCAGCATCCAATTAGCCGAGGGCTCCTCCCGAGGTGAGGCGGCTGTTAAAGGCGGAAGCAAAAGCCGAGAACAGGGTGCTTAGCATCGGTTCTGAATTTAGGGTGCCAACCGCGACAGACTGATTCTGTTAATGTCTTTAAGAGTGGCTTAGATGATTTCTTGGACAAGAAGAATATCCAAGGATATAGTGATGTTAAAATTGACAATTAGTATAGATATTGGTACTGTATATATAGTTTATGTGAGTGTATGGAGGGGTTGTTGTGAGTGTGTGTATGTATGTGCACTGGGTTTCATTTGGAGGGATTGAACTTGATGGACTTTGGCCTCTTTTAGACCCAATTTAACTATATAACCCATCTATTGTATAACACTGTGGAATTGTAAATGGCTTATAATGATTTAAGTGGTAATTTATCCTAGGTTGAACATGAGGTGGAATGGAACAGGTTAAGTACACATTTGGTGCAGTTTATATATTGGAACCGATGGGTGAGAGACAAATTTCGGGATGGATTGATCATAATTATGGCAATTACTTTTATGATTTGTATGGCAATTCCATCAAGCCTGGTGTTTAGACGGAAAGGGAAAACTCTTGTAGTTCTGGCACAGTTATGTATGTTTTGCAGTCCCCTTTGTGATTATTACTATATCACAAGAAACCCAACACCACCATCATTTCTACTGAAAAAAAAGGCATCCCCATGTAATACATAGTAACATAGTAACATAGTAACATAGTAACATAGTAAGTAAGGTTGAAAAAATACACATGTCCATCGAGTTCAACTTTTTTTTTTTCTTTTTATTAACTTCCTATCTGCCAGTTGATCCAGAGGAAGGCAAAAAAAAAAAAAAAACATCTGAAGCCTCTCTAAGCCTCTCTTAGAGGGGGAAAAATTCCTTCCTGACTCCAAAATGGCAATCGGGCTAGTCCCTGGATCAACTTGTACTATGAGCTATTTCCCATAACCCTGTATTCCCTCACTTGCTAAACACCATTCAACCCCTTCTTAAAGCTATCTAATGTATCAGCCTGTACAACTGATTCAGGGAGAGAATTCCACATCTTCACAACTCTCACTGTAACAAACCCCTTCCCAATATTTAGGCGGAACCTCTTTTCTTCTAATCAGAATGGGTGACCTCGTGTCAGCTGGAAAGACCTACTGGTAAATAAAGCTTTAGAGAGATTATTATATGGTCCCCTTATATATTTATACATAGTTATCATATCACCCCTTAAGCGCCTCTTCTCCAGCGTGAACATCCCCAATTTGGCCAGTCTTTCCTCATAGCTAAGATTTTCAATACCTTTTACCTTTAATCATATACAAACGTGCCACAAATGCACCTGCTCCCCCGTATTAAAGATTTCTGTTTAACATGCTGAGATGAGCATCCAGCAGTCACAACGCTTTAGACATTTATAAGAATCCGGGAAGGTTTGATGTGATGTTTTGCACCTAGAAACTGTGAGGCAATATTGTTTCCTGCATCTGTCATCCATACTCCTGTTTGGCGTACATAAGTATGTGTTCCAGAAACCCAGGAGATTATTTCAGATGCAGCTGATTGTGCTTCCAGCAGATTTCCTCCCACACCTTTTACACACATATCTCTAGGTTGATAACACGTGGAAGGTTAGACACATAACGTAGATAATCTACCCTGTGCCTGTGGGGCAAAATTTTTCTCCCTGACAGTTTGTTGTCTATGAAGGAGAAACATTTGATTTGTTGCATAAAAATCATGGTTTTTACCCACCATATGTTTTTTATTTCAAAGGAGGTAGAACTGTAATATAATGGAAAAGCTTGGAAGATGATTCTCTTTATTGAGGAGAGAATCGTGGGATTGTCTGTGTGTGAAATGTGTGTGTGTGGAGAATTGGTAATCAGTATTAAGAGGTAAATACATTGATATGCATGAGATATTTCTGTTGCAGGTCTTCCCTTCGCTTTTGTAAAGGTTTCACTAGTGTCACGTTCGGCACCCTATAACCAGAACCCAAGCTAAGCTCCCTGGTCTCGGCTCTCACTTCTGCCTTTAACCACCGTCTTTCACCTCGGGAGGAGCCCTTGGATGCCGCCAGGTCTTAATAGAGAGAGGAGCAAAGCTAACGGTTCTGAACGAGCAAAGGGGCACAATCGTCTTACCAGGATACTGGAATGGAAGAACACCACAGGAGAGCAGACCAGACAACCCAGTGTGGAGCAGGCAGACCGGGCCAGCACAAGCAGATAGAATGGTCAGACAGGCTGGAATCAGGATAGAGAGCGTACAATAGTCAATGGACAGGCAAAGGTGGGATTGGAGAGGTCAGAGTAGTCACAAGCAGGCAGGATCAGGATTGGAGAGATCAGAGTAGTAACTCAGGCAGGCAAGGGTCAAAACACAATAGATCTGTCTGGCTTCACGAGGAATAACACCCAAGAACTTCTAAATAGAACTTAACAACAGGCACTTAGCTGAATACTGAATTGCCCTTTTAACCGTTTGAATTTGGCGCCATTGCACGCTGACATCACATGCCAGCATCACTGCGCCTTTAAGAAACAGACGTGCGCGCGGCGCCCACCTTAGAGGAAGCCGGCACCAGGAATTAAGAAGGAGCTGCGCAGCGGGCGTCCACGCCGAAGGAGCGGCAGTGGACCACGCTGCCCACTAGACCACCAGGGGAAGTCCTGACATTTAGTTGTGAGTGTAGATTCATTCGGTCATTGCCTTGGAAACTACCAAATCCCAATGTTAATTTTAGCTTTTTGGGAAATACAGGTATAGGATCCATTATCAAGGAAACCGTTATTGAGAAAGGTCCGAATTGCAGAAAGGAGGTCTCCTGTAAATTACAGTATAATCTAACAATTCAAAATGTTATTTCTCTGTAATAATAAAACAGTAGCTTGTACTTGACCCCAACTCATATATATAAATAAACTTATAATAAATCATTATGGGGTGCAAGACCTGCCTATTCGGTTAATTTAATTTAAAACGTTTTTTTAGTAGACAAGGTATGGACATCTAAATTGCAGAAAAATCTCTTATCTGGGAAGCCCCAGGTCCTGAGCATTCTAGATAACAGGTCCCATACCTGTAGTTAAAGGGCTAACTTTTTTTTTTAACCTGAACTTGACTCTAACCAACAACTTCCCAGCCAACACCCAAACAAGCCTGAAATCCTCTTCTTGAATCTTCTCTGATGTGACTCTCATATGAAAATGGAATCAGTCACCATCGGGCAGAGATCAGCACTCTGACATCAACAAAGGGGAAGGGCCTTTCTTGAACAGTGCAAATCATATCATCATTGTGTTTATTGCAGGAGTGTCATACGCAACGGGGCAGATTTATCAAAGGTCGAGATGAATTTTTGAATATTTTTTGTGTACTTTGACCAGGGAATAGTCCAACTTCAATTTGAATTTGAAAAAAACTCAAATATCGAAATGTACTGTCTCTTTAAAAATTCGACTTCGACCATTCGCCATCTAAAACTTGCCGAATTGCTGTTTTAGCCTAGGGGGGACCTCCTAGAACCGATTTGGAGTCAATTGGTGGATTTTGAAAAATATAAGTTTATTTTGGGAAAAACTTTGAATCAAATTCGATCTAATGTGCTATTCCTTTGATTCGTATGATTTGAATTTGGCCAAATATGGACCTATTTGATCGAAAACTGAGTTATTCGACAAAAAAAACTTTGACTTAATTTCAGTTGGTCATTTTGAATTTGAATTTCGAAGTTTTTTCAATTCAAAATTTGACCCTTGATAAATATGCCCCAACATGTTTCGGAACAACAGCCTTCCTCAGGTGCATGCAACAGTGATATGAACAATCGACATATAAACCCTATAACCCACCAGCTCCAGTGTATTGCCAGGTACTGTACATAGGTTAGTAAAGAAACAATGGAGTATTGCCATCTGGTGGTCTACTCCCTAATGGCACCTACACAATACATGTGTATATGTTCAATATGAAAGTCAATGTAGTACTTTCCTACCCATAGTTGCATCATTCTCATGGCATTAATTAGTCCAAATTTAAGCATATATTCAGTCCATAAGTAAGTCACAGAAAACCTGGAAAGAGAAGGCAATGCATTACAAAAAGACACTCCAGACTAGAATCTTCCTTTATTCCTAGTGGTTCCGTGTCCCCATCTTATGGATCCATTTTGTCTCATATTGTAAGAGAAGCTGCTTTCTGCCCGCACCCATTTCTGGGACCAGCATTTCTTTCAATACTAGCCACCGCAAAGTGTCAGGGCTATGTTTGTATGAATAAAAATGTTTTCCCACCGGTGAATGTGTTTTTTTTAAATCAGGGTCATAGGTAGTAATTGAATATTTGTGTTCTCATATCCTCATCTTGATCTTTCTGGAGGTTTGCCCTATGCACATCATCCCGCAGGGACATTTTAATGCATAAACCACCGATTCTGAATTACAGTGAAGTAACCCTTAATTGGTATCTCATACCCTTCCAGCGGATGTGTGATTATATCGCCTTTGATAATGAAGTTGCAACTCCCACATCCCAGACAGGGAAATGTTCCATGTTTTGGGGGGCCCAAAAACCGTGTTCTAGATTTCATCTCACAAATGTCTGATTTAACCAATTGATCTGCTAGATTCCTACCCTGTTTATAGGTAAATAGTGGTGGTACCTTACGTTTCCCCAGTGTGGGATCTTTTTATAATATTGACCAAAGATGTATGATCACTTTCTATAACTATTTACTGAGTGGGCCATTTTCACTACCAAGAGGAATATGTTGTTCAACTTGCTTCTTAACCGTTTTTCCTGTTAGTAAGTCCTTTCTATCTTTCTATTCTTTAAGGACCTCATCCCTTATATTGCATAATGCCTTATAGTCGTATCCCCTGTCCACAAACAACTGAGAAACTGAGATCAATGAATTACTGCCTAGTTGGGAATCATTGGCTTTATGGTAGGGCATGAGCAAACCTAGGGGGTCTGTTCCTGTTTTAATACAGTGGGACACCTATGGTGGGATAGTTTTATGGTTCTCTGTACGCTTAGGATGGCAGCTCTTTGCCCATGACCAAAATGTGGTTTCCTGCTAGAGTCAGCAAACCTTCATTGAAGTCTTCATCTTCTTCTTCTTAATATTTAATTTGATGAATGAAAATGAAAATTGTGAAGGTACACTGATCATGCATCTCTGTTCTAGGAGGACACATCTAGGTTGTAGAGGAAAAAGGACAATTAACCAATTGGCTAATGAAAATAAAGATCTTTTTGCAATTCATACACTGCAATACTGTATATTAGCTAAACCATGCCCAAGGTTAAACCCTTCATCAAGGCTCAAAGCTTTTTACAGGCCCAGCTCTGTTAATAAAATAATACATCCTGCAACCTGTCATGTCACATTGAGCACATGTTTCATCAACATAAATCTGTCTTTCCAGATTGAAGCTGACATCATAATCACTCTGTCATAATTGTTTGATATTTTTTGTGCCATATAACTAAGCATTTAATCCTGTATCTTCCCCCTCTCTCCTTCAGAGGAACACAACACAACATGTCATATTATTACATTTCATTATTTGGGGGGGGGGGGGTTGGAGCCAAATTAGCAGTGAGAGTAGAAAACATGACAGCAGAGTATGTGTCGATGTGCTGGGAACCCGCTCACAGGAGCCGGCACACAATGATTCAACCTCTTCTTTATTTGTGCTTCAAAACATAATAGGATGTCAATACAAGTGGAGTTAGGACGAAATAGATTTCTCCATTCCAGGTGTGATTCCAGAAGGGGCAAATGCATGTATAATTCATTTTAACCCTGTTAGCCTTGGCCTCTCCCTTTCTGATTTAGACTCTCAGTGAACAGAACTCTTACTGATCTAAGATTTGCCACCAAGCCCCCAATAGGACGGATCTGTGAGAAGGTGCTTGAATAGTTAATTAGCAACATCAGGTTGGGTAGGCTTGTACTTCAAAATAAAAGTAGCTCATAAGTGAATTTTTATATGAAGAAGAATACAATACTCGGAGACAGTGATCCCCAACCAGTGGCTCGCAAGCAACATGTTGACCACCAACCCCTTGGCTATTGCTCCCAGGGGCCTCAAACCAGCTGCTTGTTTTCGAATTCTTGGCTTGGAGGTACGTTTTGGTTGCATTAAAACCAGGTGTACTGCCAAACAGAACCTCATGTAGGCTGCCAGTCCACATAGGGGCTACCAAATAGCCAATCACAGCACTTACTGTGCACCACCCAGAAACACATTTTATGCTTGTGTTGCTCTCATCTCTTTTTTACATATAAATGTAGCTCCCGGGCAAAAAAGGTTGAGGACCCTTGGTTTATGGTAAGGCTTTAATCAAACTTCTACTAACGTTGTGCTTGCTAATTGGGAAAACATAGTCATTGTAGTTTTTTGGTATCTGTATGTACCATCTGTTTTGTTTGGCCAAGCACCCAGTAATTTCAGGTCACCTCGGTGGTTTCCTTCAAAAGTAATTTTACACTAGAGGGGTGTTATGGCAGCTTGCAGTCAGAAAACAAAGGAGTTGTATGCAAGGGTGAAACTATAATCAGAACAACATGTTCATGAACAGTGTCCAACACAAGCTCATAGCCTACACAGAAAGATACCATAAAACCAGGGGTCCCCAATCTTCTTTTTACCCGTGAGCCACATTCAAATGTAAAAAAAAGTTGGAGAGCAACAAACGCATGCGAAAAAGATCTTGGGGTGCCAAATAAATGCTGTGATTGACTATAGGTAGCTCCTATGTGGACTTGCAGTCAACAAGAGGCTCTGTTTGGTAGTACACATGGTTTTTATGCAACTAAAGCTTGCTTTTCGGCCAGGAATTCAAAATAAGCGCCTGCTTTGAGGCCAAAAAGAGCAAAATCCAAGGGGTCAGAGAGCAACATGTTGCTCACGAGCCACTGGTTAGGGATCACTGCCATAAAACCAAGCCAATGTAGCCATCTCCTTGTCCTAAACACAATCCAACAGTAAAATCTGAGGGCATAGAATTATCTTTCTATAAATATAAAGGGAAATTATACACAGAAAGATCTAGAGTCCCTTTAATGAGCAGCACTGTACCAACAATAACAACATGCTAATTAGTACCAACAATAACAACATGCTAATTAGTGCAGACACTTAGAAGACCTCTGGCTGGATTGGATTGCACAATCTGCTAGAATGGGTTCTAATTTATGACAGTGGACAGCAAACAGATGGGACTAACTGTACTGCATATTTGTTTGCCCTAGTTTTGTTGGGCATCATGGGAATGTTATGCTTGCCACAATCCTATTGTGCCAAGTCTAAATGGCTAAAAGGGAACATTAGATGGAATCCACAACTCTTTCCAGATGTGTCTATGCTTTGACTTCAATTAACACTTTTAACAAAGAAGGTAATTCGATTTCTATAGTATGGGAGTGCTTGAGAAGTCCTGTGTTGCCATCCACTCTGCTAATTAAGTAATAGTACCACCCAGAAATGATTCCATGGTCAATTAAATGAACAGACTTTCATTAAAAAAAAAAGGGTCTTTTCAGTGGTTACGGAGCACAATAAAGGAATGCCTTTATTCTTTACAACAACCAATTTATCTGTCTTGGTCTTGGTCCATTTTTCTCCACATTCCTACATGACACTGGTATTTAAATCATTGGAGAATTTAGGTTTTACATCCAAAGTTGCAATTGATCTGGAAAGTAACAACCAGCTGGACATCAATAAACAGCACTCTGTGTTTGGTCAGTGTTCATACAATAGCAACGGTAACTACACCATACGGCATAATTACTATAGTCTGTCCAACATCTCATTGCTAAACTAAGGGGGGTAATCAGGGCTGGAACTAGAGTTAGGCAAAAGAGACACCTGCCTAGGGTACAATGATTGGGAGGGAGGCTGGGCAGGTACCTGTTAAAAGGTTTTCTGCCTACCCCTTGTTCCTGGCCATGTTTGCTCCCCTCTGCCACTCTCCCCTCCCTCCACTCTGTTACTCTCTCCTCCCTCCCCTCTGCTGCCATGCTCTCCCTCCCTCACATGCCCTCTGTTGATCTTTCCGCTACCTCCCTTGTTACAATGCATGTCTGCAGATTTGCGGTGTGCACCCAGGGTCGGGGGGGGGGTCGTGTGGGGAGAGTAGTTGCCTAGGATGTCTGATAGACCTGGCCAGGCCCTTGAATTAATATGCAGTCAGGCCTATCTGTGCTGCTAACGATATAACAATTAAAATGTGTGACACAATCATCCTTTGGACTGATGTTAGCCACCGTTTTTATTAAATACAGAAAATGTTACCAACCAATATATAGTACATTGGAAAATATGCATATAAATGCTTACATTTAGGTATCTTAACTGATAAGTAACAATCACATAAAAGTAAATTGTAACCATGGGCATAGTATTTACAACAAGAGAACCCTTCCTTGAAGCGTATAGTGAAATCCTCTGGATTCAAAACCTCCTCTCTCATAGGACCCACCATTCTAAATCTGTGTCTCCAGTAGCTGCCTTCTTCTTAAAGACTATTTCCAAACTCATATTTCATGAATAGGTTGCAACTAATCCAACCAGCTATGGTCAACACAAACTTATTCATGGCATCTAATACCCTGTCAAACTGACAATTTTACTGAATGATTTTACCTTCCTGTACCATTCCCACCATTCTCAGATGACCATGGAACATTGTTGGTTGCCACAAGGGCATTAGTGAGGTTGGGCACTGATGTTGGGGATCATAGACATAATGCCATATACATCATGCAGAATAATGATTTTGCTGAAATTGAAAGCTTCTGAACCTATTGAGGCTATAATGTTCTTTTCCTGAAAAATATTCCCATTGTATATGTCCACTGGGGAGCAGTCATCCTCCTACAGCTTCTTTCCTACCTGGGTGTTTCAATAACTTTGGCCATGTATCTAAAGACATCTTGTATCTTCTACTGTATTTGGCAGCAGCTGTTGCAACAGCTACATAGAGGTGCTAATTTCTTCTCCTTTTGCATTGAATGAGGGGCACCAGGAGATAAAGTGACTTGTCCCAGGTCACAATGAATTGAACCAGAGTCTCTAGGATGAGATCCCACATCAAAAGCTGACCACTTTTTCTCTAGGCTAACTCTTCCTCTGAGCCAAACATAAAAAAATACTGTGGTGCAAGAAACATGCCTACAAGAATTGGTCCTCAAGGACTTTAGTGTTCACATTGGTTTTAAAAATTCAGTGTTTCCACTTTTCATGACAATATCAAAGCCCTGGTCATGAATCTATCAATCATCAGTCAGTGATTCAGCAGGAGATGTTTTCTTCTAAGACGTCCTATGTTTCCATGTTCCCTTCATATGCTGAAATCAGCGATACTGTCATGAGCGCCAAATGTGATGGAAACGCAGACAACTGTAGTTGTCAGAATGTTTGTCATGTGCATCTGAATCTGTTTCTTATATTCTATTTAATCTCAGGAAAGCTGACATATACCTATTACTGTTCAGGAACCCTGCAAGTTGCTTTACTTGTTTTGATGCTATTTATGTTTCTCTCTGTGACTCTCTTTCATTCAGACATGTAATTCTGCCAGCTATGTTTTCCATGACTTCATGTCATGTTTGTGCTAGTCATTACATTCTTTGAGTGTACTGACCCGACCTACTTGCCAGTTTTTCTAATGTTCCATACATCATGTCAAGGAAAGGGAAATGACCTTGTTATATATTTAAATCGCATGTTGTAAATGTAAATTTTTTTTTTTTTTAAAGGGGACCCGTCACCCAAAAAAATTATTCAAAATCCTATTTTATCAGATTAGTCAAGGACAATGAACTTTAATTACACTATATAAATTATTTGAATCTTGTTTCCTTCAGTCTGGGATTTCAAAATTACAGCAAGCAGGCAGCAGCCATTTTGTTGACACTGTTATTAAGACAAGTCTTGTATTATCTCGGAATTTTGTTTGTGCACCAGAATGGGGGACCCAATGTCCATCACCATGCCATGGCCACACAGTTATATGGTAAAGAGAACTGGGGGAATGTGTGGGGAGCAGTGACATCTAAGAAGTGCTGAATTGAAAGTGAAAGTACTTGTCTGCCCCGCCTCTATGCCACGGGCATAGAGGAGGAGCAGACAATATTTGATTGACAGCTGAGATTTTTAAATGAGCTTACAACAGCTATGAATGCTTAAATAAAAAATAAAAATTGGATTTCATGTTTAATTTGAAAAGGACTTTTATTATACAGATTTTTGTGTCTGGGTGACAGGTCCACTTTAAATGAAAAAAAAAAAGGCAAAATAGTAGAGATATGTATCCATTTAGTACATGCTTATTACCTTTGGGCACCTCCATGACATCTGGGGGTCTTGGAAAACTCCAAAGCCATGAAGTCTGTAGGAGACATCTCATCCTGATAGCAGGGTCTCTTGCAGAGGTAAGCTGACTCAAACAGCCTGCCTCTCTTTTTGAGCTGTTCAGAACCTTCAAGCGCTTAGATTATGTTGTGTATCCCTGTGCAGGAAGTATATGCATGCATAAAATAAATACATTTCACATTTTAAAAGGTCATAGTGTCCAAAAAACCATCCTGCTAAATTGTAAAGAAGAACAACAGATATTTTGCTAACATGTTTCCATCTCCCACCATGTCTCCTCATTAGTGATGGGTGAATTTGTCCAGTTTCACTTTGGCTAAAAAGTTGCGAAATGCTTATGCGCGCGCCAATATTCTGACAGTTTTGCAAATTTAGCCAGCAGTAAAATTCACGGCAAATTTGCACCTGGTGGATGCATTGGTGCTGAGTGCAACTAAAGGGACACTTGCATCCAGGGTCTCCTGGTTAATGATCCCCAGTGTTTCATATTGACATCAATCTACTTGAGGATATGTATCTCATAAATCAAGGATTCTGTAAGCATCTCCTTTTTCTTTCTTCTTGCTGTTTCTGCAAAGGTTTCAGACCATTTTTCCTTGATGTCTCCATGAGGGAACATTGGATAAAAAAAATACCCGAGCTTTAAATTTCCAAAAATTCATAGTTTTCAACCCATGAGTCCTATGTCTAATAAAATGAGGTATGATAGGTCTGTTGATTTGATGTATGCAAGATTACATAGATTTTGGCTCAATGGGGATTTATTCACTGTAACCGCTAGCTATTTGCATAGCTCTTACTCAGATGTTATCTCATCTACTGTTATTAATGATAACCCCTGACAGCACACAGAAATAGGACCCATCACGTGAAAACAGATATAAAAGGGTTTGTCATGTCATGGGTCTATAAGGAGATGTACTGGAAACATCGCAGAGTTCATTTTGGAGATGGTCAAATAGGCACATACTGTCATGGGCTCTTGAGCAATTTGAAGTTGCGTTTGCCTGGCACGAATTTGCGGCGAATTCCCGGGTTTCGCCACCAGCGAATAAATTCTTGAATCTCATGCAAAAATTCGCTAGTGCCAATTTGAGATTTTTCTGGAAAACGTTCGAATTGCTCGATTTTTATGGGAACAAACATCTAATGGTTGCAATCATGGGCAGGAGTCTTCATTCCATTATGTGCTTTATTAATGATCCTTTAGACAAAGCTTCCTATACTATGAAGTTGTGTCCCTTAGGAACCTTAAGCAGTGGGTTGGGGGTCCAGTGAGATTTGGTGAGAATGCCTAATTTATTTCTTAAATAAACCATGAAGTCCATTCTGAAGGTCATAGTAGCAGGATGACTGAAACAGCAGTGCTATCATGTAAAAGGTTCATCTTCTGGTACAACAAATATCAAAGAATGTAATATCCCTTCACACACCGAGTTCATAATAGCTATTACTTATAACACAGGTGCATACTATATATTTAAAGATGTTCCTAGGGAATTCACTCTACCCTGAGCTCTACCATACTCGAGTCCTTCGGGTGAATATCACCTGAGTAACTATCCCATGCTACAATCTCCTTGGTGGAACACACACTGACTAGCTAGCCCTTTCTGTCTAACACTCTTCACCTTATTAATCCTGATACTAGGGCCTTCTGATCCCAGGCTCTTCAGTGGCACTTGCTCCTCTCCTGGAGTGGAGTCCAAAAGACAGAATGTGCTCCCTATGCTATGTGAACACATTCCACACCAGGGCATATGTATACTTCCAACCAGCTGGTATGACCAATGATTCCTTTAAAGGGCACCTGTTGCGTAAAAATATTATCCCCAACCAAAGGTGCGGGCTAATAGAGCCCGCATTCCAGTTGGGGATAACAGTATTTTTTTTTTTTCAAAGGATGCCCCTCGCCAGCGCTATTCTACCCCAACCGGGAGGGTGTGCCGTTGTGGTGTGCACAGAGAATTTTATATGAAAACACAAACTTTTGTATCAATTCTGACCTGAACACACAGCTTTTGTAATCATTGCACATAAGCTTAAAATGTGGCCAAACATTTCTTTGGTGCACAAAGCCGAGAAGGAATTAGAGGACATTTGGTATGACTAACACTGTACATCCCCTACACTTGTTTCCTACCTGCTCCTGGCCTTATGTTGATATGTGGTCAATTTTTGTTTCAGACTTATCTACTACCTTTTTACCAGAAGGAAATAATCCAAAATGTAAATAAAACCAGGTCCCCTCAGTAGTCCATTTGCTGGTCACTAGCTGAAACACAATGGAACATTATGGAAAATAAAGTTGAACCGTTCTTTGTTTGATTTATGTCAATGTAGCTTGCATGAACTAGAAATATATATCCAAAATGTCAAGTAAATCTCTTACTTTGCTACCTGAGGCAAACACATATCTGAAAGATCTCTGATATCCATGTTAGTATACTACAGCTGAAGAGTTGGTGCAGTTTGCAGCTAAATACGCTAAGGGAATGTGACACAGAGAAATCTTACCCTAAATTGACTACACAGCAGATGTTCAAATAGAAACTGTCTCCCTGTGGGCCCTAATTGTCTACCAGTATCTCTTCATTCTGACATAAATAAAAGAAACACTTAAATAACACAAATTGTTGTGTAGGCAAAAAGAAAGAATTTTTCTGGAACAGGGGCAAACTTTGCTTCTGGCTGTATGTTTTTTTTTTTAAAATGTTTCTTTTAATAATGAACCTCCCAAGCAACATAAGAATTGAAAGGAACATCTTGTTTTTGAGCCATCAAAATCCATCTGTGCATTGTTTTGTAAAACCTTGCACTTCAGCAGCTAAATGACTGTCAAATTAGTTGGTTCAGCTTTGGCCACTTTTCTTTCTCTTAACCAACTGATGTTACTGGTTTCTCAAAATAATTGTTTTGTAAAAACATTTTCTTCAGCATGTATTTCAAAAGATTATACTCAATATGATCTTACTACATTGAGCATTGTTCCATTCCATGTAGAGAAGAAACTATTTGAGCGCTTTGAGTGGTCCACCACATGTATAAAGGCTATGAATTTTTTCTTTGTCGATGAATCAGGATTTTCTTCATGTTAAGGAGAAGATGTTGATGGGCAATGAGGAGTCTTTAGGGGGAAGTTCCACATCTCAATTTCAAATTGGTTTTTTGATTAAAGGGATTCTGTAATTATTTTTATGATTTACTTTTTATTTCTAAATCACACTGCACACTGCAATTAATTCACTCTACCAATAACAATTGAATTTCTTTAACCAACAAATATATTTTATCTTAGCTGTAATATTGGTATGGAGTCATCTCAATGCATTGAGAAGGAGCCAGCACTTCAGGATGGGACAGCTTTGAGATAGCTATTGTTGCTGCACTTCCCATTGTATTTGCCATAACCTAAGTTTCCCTAGCCCTGCCTAGTGGTAGACATGAGAATAGCACCCAAGCAGGAAAAAGCAGGGCTTGGGTTGTGGCGAATACAATGGGAAGGGGAGAAACAATATCTTTGTTTCTCCCCTGGCACTTCAGCAGAGGTGTGAGGTACAGTAGCTGGTCAAATACCCATTGTTCAGTTGATAGGCTACTGATGGGCTGCTGGAAAGGGAAGGGAGGGGAGGAATATCACTCCAACTTGCAGTGCAGCACTAAAGAGTTACTGTTGTTTATTAGAGCACAAATCACATGACTGGGGGCACCTGAGAGATGGAAAAAATGTCTAGCCCCATGTCAGATTTTAAAATTAAAAAAAAAAGAAATCTGTTTGTTCTTTTAAAAAATGGATTTTAGTGCAGAATTCTGCTGGAGCAGCACTTTTAACCGACATGTTTTGAAAAAACATGTTTTCCCAGTAAGTATCCCATTAAGCTTAAATATTTTCTCAAACTTTTTTTTATCAAATTCAAGCTTTAAAGGTAAAATGGGGTAAGAGAAGGGAAAAGACAATGAAGAAGGAAAGAGATGAAAAAGAGATAAATTAATGTAATTATTATTATATTAGCTTTTCTGGTTGACCAATGAAAAACCACATTCAAACATGTGTGCCCCCACATTCTGTCCATATACAGCCCTACAGGCTAAACAAGGACCCAGAAATACCTCACCTTATAACCTTAGTAAAGATATCCAACATCATTACAGATTCTGTTCCAAAAACAGAGTGAGTATTTATGTCATTCACACTCATTTCACAAGAATCTCACATTATGAAAAACCTCTCTCATTATCACTAAAGTGTGAGGGAAACCAACGATGGTGCAGAATGGTAGGTGTGTAACCAATGTGTAAATGAACAGCTTAAAAAGCTTGCTCAGTCTCAGTTACAGAATCCCAGGAAAACCATAACCAACAAAAAACACGTTAACAGATTGTTGACATGAAAGAGGATCGCTTGAGATTTGATTAAAAAACTCATGGTAATTTTAGATAATGGGCAGCAAGAAGAAGTTCAAGTGAAGATGGTAGCTCCAGGCATTTAAGCACATAAGTGGCTGCTCCTGCAACCTCAAAAAGATACCTCTAACTATTGTAGACACAATCTTTGAAATGCCAGGCCATATTTGTTAATAAGGATTAAGACCAAAAAAATTAGCTTGTACTACCTAATTTTCCAGAAAAAAATTAATGATTGCACTTATGAACATCACAAGCTATGCTAGAACATTGGAGCACAACTTATGGGTACATGTTTGAATATATTGTGGGGGTTGTAGTTACATCTTTATGGGCGTTTTGGGTAGGGGACCCCTCTCCAATGGTGTAAGACTTCATAGGTGCACAAAAGGGCATGCATGAGTGGACTGTACAAAAGGAACTCTAGACTTAACACATGTCCAGTAGTTTAAATCCACCCTTCAACCCAATGCTTCCCAGAACAATGCTTTCACTTTGACTTAAACTACCCACAAGTTTAAAAGTAATAAAATATCCTGACCCTTAACACTAGCTGACCTTCAACTCTTCCTGGACATCTTCCCTGTGCCAGTCTCTGTTATGTGTCTCAGTCCAACCAGTCCCTTAAAGAACAGTCCTGCACATTGAGACTGTTCTTGCTTCTCTAAAGTTCAGGTAAGAAAGAGGGCAAAAGCTCCCCCCAGTGAACCCCCTGCTGTCTTCTAACCTTGACCACCTTCCCATTTTCCACCAATGCATGCCTATTTCCCTGACATCTACTTAATATTATAACCATCTTGTACTTGCTAACAGCATCTAAGGTTAAGAAAATAAGCAACTTTTGAAAATATTCATTCTCCTTCATTAATATATCACTCAGTCAGCAACTTTGTGATAAAGCTGTATGGTCTTTAGGAGACCACAAACTCGGATTTCAGGAGACTTTTCTAGTGGGACTCATGAATACAAGTGCACTGTTTAAAGCTAACGCAAAGCTGAGCTCCTCTGTGCCCAGATCTGTTTGACTTGTGTGTTTCTGCCAACCTGTCATTTGCAATTGCAGTTTTCATGTTAAATTATCAGTAAATGATACAAACTGTCAGACGTTCATCACAACACAGCTGCTTGCGTTTGTCCTCATACACGCAATCTTTTTTAGCTTACCCTGTTGTTCTGCTGTGAATGAGTAATTGTGTTTATCTTCTTAATGCCAGATCCACAACCAGTAGTCCAAAGCAAAGAGTTTGCAGATAAAGCTACCTCTTCAATTGACAAGTAAAATCTCTATGTTTAAAAAAGATATCACCATTAATACTGCCATATTTTCTTTAATTTCCTGATTCTTTAGGCTGGTGGTAAGGCTTCAAGATTAAGAATTCTCATGAAGAAAATAGGTGTAAAGAAAATTCCAGGAGGTCTGAAGCCTAACTTTTAGAGAAGTACCCAGTTCCACCAATGTTTTAGTAGATCTTGTCAAAGTACCTCTACAGAATGGACACTGATCTTTTCATTTCATGATTCTTTAGGCTGGTGGTAAGGCTTCAAGATTAAAAATTCTCATGAAGAAAATAGGTGTAAAGAAAATTCCAGGAGGTCTGAAGGCTAACTTTTAGAGATGTACCCAGTTCCAGCAATGTTTTAGAGGATCGTGTCAAAGTACCACTACAGAATGGACACTGATCTCTTCATTTCATTCTTCAAACTTCTCTGAAAATATCTACTAATGCCTGAGACTGAAAGAGGCAACGATAAAGAAACATTGCGATGGGCAAAACAATATGGCCGATACAGTTGTATGAAGTTTACATGACTAGTAAAGCCTTTTTCCATGGACCAACATTTGGTCAAATGTCAAGCTTCCAGACAAATGAAACAGGCTTTAGTTAGGTATTGACAACACATCAAGTTGGGTGGAAGTTGCTGTGCATGGAGCTGGAGCTGGATGCTGGTTTTCTTTGAAAAAATGCACTGTGGGTAAAAGGTAGCCTTTGCATCCAAAATAAATTGCATAGAAAGTAGAGAACATAAAGGAACCAGAGACATCTGTGGCCCATGCACTCAACAGACATTTTATAGTGGGGAAATGACCTTGATCAAGATGAATGTTCATTATAAAAACACCATGGTCTATCAAACCCCAAATTTAGAGACTAGACAAATGACATAGACTTTAAGAATATTTTATGAAGATAAAAAAAAAAACATCCAAAATGGCTTATTTTCTCATGTCCTCTATTTTTCAGCCATCTGTCAATGCTTTTCATTGGTACACTGATCACTGAAGAACATGATTAAGCCACTAATGCTTATATCCTGGATTTGTAATTTGTGTTGTCAGGAAGAAGCTCTTTATAGACACATTAATAATAATCTGCATGGATGTTTGTATTACTGATAGTCTTGTGCAGGCGAAACCGTGTATTGATGCTGGCATATCAGTTTCTCTTCAGTGTACATAATATTTAATCTGAGCGTTGTGCTATAAAGCAACATATCTCATCCCTCATATAAATTACATTTTCCCAGTAATTATTAGCGGTGCTCCTTCTCTCGATACCCCCTCCTTCTGTAATGCAACTCTCATCTGCCACCCCACAATATGTAAATACATAAGGGAATCAATACTAGGCATATTATATAAAACACTAACTCTGAAGCTATTATTTTTTAATTTCCACAAATACATGCATGCAATAGCAGTCTGACAAGCAAGGGAGACTGATCATGTATGATAGTTTGAGAGCTCCAGACTCAAGATCATTTACTGTTTTTTTTTTTATAATGTAGATATGAATTTTGGAAGACTTTATTATGAATAGCCACATTAAATTATATATCAAAAACTGTGTTTTAAGGGGGATCATAAGCAACCCTGTTGGGATATACCAGCTGAATATTGCCTAGTACAGGGGAGTTCTTTTGGAAAAGTTTGTGGCCACCTTTATTTTAGGCAGTCCCCATATGGGTTTACATATAAGAGCTGGGCCTGTTCCAATTTGGAAAGGGGTTTCTGTTTGCATCTTCAGGTTATTGTTTTCCTTGGTAGTTCCTTATTGGCCAGGGTTGCCAGGTGTCCCTAGTCAAAAAGGAGTCACCATATGTACAAAGTCCCTTTGTACCCTACTTGCTGTAGAGTGGGTTCTATAACCTTTTTTTTTCCACCAACAAGCCCTTTTTAAAAATTAAAAGCATTGGGAAGCAACACAAGCTTAGAAAAAGTTTGTGGGATGCTAAATAAGGGTTATAATTGGCTAAACAGTAGCCCTTATGTGAATTGACAGCCAACAGGAGGTTCTGTTTGTCAATACACCTGGTTTTTATGCAACCAAAACTTGCCTCCAAGCCAGGGGTTGGTGAGCAACATGTTGCTTGTGAATCATTGGTTGGGGATCTCTGCTGTAGTGGGTGGTGGGTACTGGAGAACTGAAAGCAGGAGGACATTAGAAGAAGATAATAAAAGAATAGTGTCAGGACATCTGGGATCTTGAGATCTCTACACACTTGTGGTCTTTATGTGATTGCGATGAGTGCTATTAAACTTCCTCCATCTCACAGCAAGGGTCCACCATGGAGAAAGTAACGCATGTTCTACTAGGAGTTAAAGGGAGTTGTAACTTGTCAGGTCAAGTAAAAGAAGCTAAAGACAGTGTCCTCTGTTCCAACAAGTACTACAAGTTGGCCTCCATATGTAAAAGAGTTACATTGATATATCTCTGTTTATATATTCTCATATTACCTTGAAAGGACAGATTTCCTATGTGATAGGACTGCGGCTTTAAATAAATGATTGGAAGAACCTTTCAGTTTACATCTCTCTTACAATAAATAACCATGGATATTGCTGGAGGGTTGCTTAGCTACTTAAGGAGGAAAATATTGTTTTTTTGTCAAGAAAACAAATCTCTAAACAGGCTTTCCTAAGTAATAAAAAACCAGTGCATCTTTACCTGGTATGAAATAAAGATAATTAAAAAGGGATTTAAATATGTTTTCCATGAATTGATTACACAAAGGAGCAAACACTGGCTCTGTTGAGGGAGAAGAGGCTAATATAATTATTTCATATAAAATAAACATGACTTTGCAGGTGGAAAACTCCAGAATAATTAGAAAGTAGATCTAGCGTATAGAATACAAAGGTATAAAACAAAGCCATGGAGAATAGCAATTCTGGAAAACAGATATGGTGACTTTATTAGTCTGAAATGGTGCATACAGTATACACTGCAGTGCACTGGTACCCAAAAAATGTGGAAAAAGAAGCAATGTAATAAAAATGCAATGGATCAAGTTATATTGTACTAGCAAAAGGCCAATATCCACTTATTATAATGAAATCCTTACATCTTTTTAAACAGGCTAAGAGTATTTGCTCACTTAGATACTCCTCAAAACCTAGCTTGAATGTCAATTAGGGTGGGATTTTGGTTGAAAATGTAACATAGTGCATAGTAACATAGTAAGTTACGTTGAAAAAAGACACACATTCATCAAGTTCAGCCTTTTAACTTTTTTAACCTGCCTAACTGTCAATTGATCCAGAGGAAGGCTAAAAACCCCATCTGAAGCCTCTCCAATTTGTCTCAGAGGGGGAAAAAATTCCTTCCTGGAATTAGTCCCTGGATCAACATGTACCATGAGCTATCTTCCAAAACCCCGTATCTTTACTCCCTGGTCTTTCTTCATAGCTAAGATTTTCCATACCTTTTACCAGCTTAGTTGCCCTTCTCTGCACCCTCTCTAATACAATAATATCCTGTTTGAGAGATGGAGACCAAAACTGTACGGCATATTCTAGATGGGGCCTTACCAGTGCTCTATACAGTGGAAGAATGACCGCTTCCTGCCGTGAATCAATGCCCTTTTTAATACAACTCAAGACCTTAGTTGCTCTTGGTGCTGCTGACTGGCATTGCTTGCTACAGCCAAGTTTATCATCTACAAGGACTCCAAGGTCCTTTTCCATAATGGATTTGCCTAGTGCAGTCCCATTGAGGGTATAAGTGGCTTGGATATTTTTACATCTCAGGTGCATGACTTTATATTTATCAACATTGAATCTCATTTGCCACTTAGCTGCCCAGATTGCCAGTTTGTCAAGATCCTGTTAAGGCACAAACAAAATTGAGATGAGAGCATTCCCCCGCTTGAGTTGAGTGCTTATTTGTGCCCTGGGTACCCCTGGAACTATAGCAGGGTGATTGTTACCCCAATGTTTATATATATATATATATATATATATATATATATATATATATATATATAATCACCGCTTCCATAGGCACTCTCCATTCAATCGATCAGCCTACCGGGTGCTCATCCAAAGGGATATCTAATTTGAGCAAGAAAGAGCACTCACGGCCATATGTCTGCTTCAAAGAGTATATAAAAGTTTTTATTGCATAACACCAACGCGTTTTAATGGCGGTGAGTGGGTTAATGAGATGCATCACTTTGGGGTTAATCAATTGGATTCACTGATACGTTGATGTGGTAATAAAATCGGTGTGCTGTGTTTTAGATCTTCACCCTGATGACGGTCCTCTTTGGACTGAAACGCGTTGGTGTTATGCAATAAAAACTTTTATATACTCTTTGAAGCAGACATATGGCCGTGAGTGCTCTTTCTTGCTCAAATTATATATATATATATATATATATATATATATATATATATATATATATATATATATATATATATATATACTGTATATCTGTAACCTTGTTAAGGGGGCCCAGCCTGAAGGTCATTTAGATGGAGATTTGGGGTGAGTGCTTATTTTTGCCCTGAGTACCCCTGGAACTATAGCAGGGTGACTGTTACCCCAATGTTTCTATATATCTGTAACCTTGTCATGCGCTAATGGGGCCCAGCCTGAAGGCCAGTTAGGGGGTGATTTGGGATGAGTGCTTATTTGTGCCCTGAGTACCCCTGGACTAAAGCAGGATGACTGTTATCCCAATATTTCTATATATCTGGAACCTTGTTATGAGCTAAGGGGGCCCAGCCTGAAGTCCAGTTACTGTGAGATTTGGGGCTTCTCCGGGTACCAACTATAGCAGGGTGAAGGTAACCCCAATGTTTCAATGTGTTTATAGCCTTGTTATAATCTCTGAAGAATTTGTCACACCAAACATCATGGACTTCTGTACCAAATGCCTTTAGAGTTATTGCAATAAAATAATATACTATTGTAAAATAATAAACACTATAGAAGCTTGCTTTCAGCCTGACATTGAGCTTGAGGCAGGGTTTTTTTTTTAAGTCTTTATTTTCACTTTATTCATAAACTTAGATATTATGCTTGTTCAACAGTATTTGCAACCTATCCTTCAGCCAGTTTTCTATTCAAGTGCAAATACTATGTTCCAAACCAATACTCCTTAATTTAACCAGTAGCATTTTGTGTGTTACTGTATCATATGCTTTAGCAAGGTAAATCACATTCACTGCCATCCTCGAGTCTAAGTTCCTACTCACCTCCTCATAGAAGGCATTTCCACTTGTCTGGCAAAATCTTACCCATAAAACCATGCTGGCACTAACTCATACAGGGAAATGTAATTAAAATCTCAAAGCGCAAAACAATTTGTGCCGATAAGACTAATAATCCACATCTCGCAATGTAATATTGTTCCTGAAACTGTTATTGCTAATTATAATTGCGCACTCTTAAGAAGTGCTTGAAGGTGTCATAATCTTTTGTAGCAAACTTAACGACTTTTTCAGTAAGAAGTTTTATTGCATTGACTGCACATTGTCGCAAACTATAAAATTCGCAAACGGCCATCCACTGTCGGAAGTGGTCGCTAAACAGTTTCCGTGCTCGCAAAAGCTATATTAAATTCATGCAAAGCAAAATTTGTTCGCAGAAAGGCATAACTTTTCGCATTGCGAATAGTTTTTCCGTTAGTGATTTATACGTATTACATTCCCCCCTTAGTACTGTAATTTGCATTGCTTTTCAGTATCTTATCACTCATTACCCCTTCCAAAAGCTTTGATACCACTGATGCCACTAGTACTGATTCCTTGATGTGCCATGTGCTAAAGAAATAACTGATTTTATTTGGTCTAGAAATGTAGTGCTCTTCACAAGTTTCAGATCTGACCAGGGATTCATATGCGTTGACGTCTAAGGAAGATGGTACCCTCAAAAGATAACCTTCTTGCTAAGAAGATCCTGTAGTACATTTTATTTTAACTTCTTGCAGTCACTGGCTAATTTCTTTTCCTGCATATAATGTAAACCAGATACGAAACAGAGTGTGTATGTATCAGTATGTGATACATTTTTCAGTGAGATTGTCAGGTTGGTCTATACAGGTCTTGGTTGTTGGCTTGGCACCACTCTTTGGAACTTTGGAACACTTGCTAAACCATTACGCTGCAACTATGATTAATGGCTAAACTATATACAATGTTGTCACAAATCAATTTTTTAATCAAGAATTTCTATTATTTTCCTAAATCCCCTCATCTTAAACTAAACAAATTTCTCATCTCATTCCTGATGTCGATCAGAGAGACCAGTTGCAAGCCCTCTCTACTCTGGCATTAACAGTGGCTTACACACATTCCTTTAGTAAGGGGCTGAGGTCATTTAATTAATTAACACATTATGTTGTCTCTAATCACATCCTCATGCCATTAATGTACTGCATTTACGTCCCCTAGATCCAAGTAGAGTGATTTCTTTTTGGGGGCAAGGCATGCTCTGCATTTTAATTTCCAGAATTCTAGAACATTGAATGACACGGCCGCATTATCCGAGCTGGAGATTTCATTACACCAACCTGGGAACCTGCCATTCTAGTGAAATGACATGAAGCAAATTGCACAGGGAAGGTGTCCCGTCGTGCCGGCTTGAAGGAACATCCTCGAAATCCAACTGAAATGTCACCTCTCCAACACCATGATGACCGGATTACAAAAATCTAATTAGTTGTTTCATTAGCTGAAGTCCCATCTCTGGCCTGGACAAACAATGAGACAGGATGGAAGCTGTCCAACTCGTTTTTAACCCCCACATTGGCCTGGACAGGCCAGCGACTTATTTTCTAACACAATGTAATAGTGAGGCAGAGAAATGAGCATCAGAATTGAGCGGCAGGGTTAACCACATGATTGCTGTCATGGAGACCAGGCACTAATTTATTCCCCCAGCTTCTCTGCATCTTTAAAAGCCCTTCATTGTATTTCTGCTTGTTAAAAGAAAGAAAAAAAATCCAAATGTGATAAAGGAGAAAACCCAAAAGGCTGCTATCTTCTGCATTGATTTCATTTGTACAGCAGTGATGCCTTAAACTGCACTTTATCTGCAAATAGCTGGCAGCCGTAGTATATTAATTAAGGATGCCCTGAATCCACTATTTTGGATTCAGCGGAACACTCGAATAGTTTGCGAAAGTTTCGGCCAAATACAGAACTGAATCCTAATTTGCATATGCAAATTAGGGGTGGGAAGGGGACAACCTTTTTTCACTTCCTTGTTTTGTGACAAAAAGTCACACGATTTCCCTCCCCGCCTCTAATATTTATATGCAAATTAGGATTCGATTCCTGCTGAAAAAACCTGAATCCTGGCCGAATCACAAACCGAATCCTGGATTCGGTGCATCCCTAATATTAATTATCTTCCCTCTTCTTCAAAAGAGTATCAGATGGCTAATTAAATAATGAGTAGTAGCATGTCCTTATTAGGCTGACCACAAAACCCCTCTTTTACTGTAAAGGTTTATGGTGCTTGTGAAACACTGAATATTCTGGAGGCACCTGTTTATTAATAGCTGGCAGGAAAAGTAGAATGCAAGATATATATATATATATATATATATATATATATATATATATATATATATATATATATATATATATATATATATATATATATATATATATATATATATATATATACTCACGAAAAATGCTGCTGCACACCAGGATTTATTGTGAAAAGTTAATCCTTTATTTGATCGACGTTTCGGTCCTCACCTTGGACCTTTATCAAGATACATCAGCAGACAAGTGAAAATAATTTATAGACTCACCCACCATACACCCACCACCAAACCACGCCCCTGTTGCAGGTGTGTGTGTTAATCATTAAGTGAACCTTCATTCAAATGACATGTGATTTTCAAAAAGCTTTTTGGTCTGTAAAAGAATACAAAACACACAATATTATATAAATAGTATAAAGTGCAACCTATAAAACCATTAAAATGTTAAAAAACATATAAAATATGTCATATAAATGTTAAGAACAATCGCGGTGGCAATAAATATCTGAAAATAGGCTAGAACGTAAAACCTAACTTACATGATAACTTCTATGTCTATTGTTACTATCTGTTATCAAGAAAAGGAGAAAAAGAGCAATATTCATTTAATCCCCGTGGGGCCACAGTATCCAATGTTTTCATCCAATAAACTTCTTTTTGTAGTAACATACGGTCCCAATCACCACCCCTCCTCGGTTCAGGTACTAAATCAATGCCCATAAATCTCAAAGTGGGCAATCTATGACCTTTCAACAAAAAATGTTTAGATAGGGGAAGATCTGAATAACCCAACTCAAATGCTCTTTTAATAGAGGACCTATGATTACCCATTCTCTCTCTCAAAGTATTTTGAGTTTTACCCACATATGTTAAACCACAGGGGCAAGTTATAATATAAATGACATGTGTGGTTGTACAAGTGATACGATGTTTTATGTGAAATTCTTTACCGGAATGAGGATGGCGAAAGGTTTTCCCTGCTGTCATATTTCTACACGTGGTGCACCCTGCACATTTGTAGCAGCCTTTTTTGAGGATTTCATGGAGAAAAGTGGACAGAATCTTCTTTTCGCGGAAACCTGGCACATTACCGAATCTGAAATTGAAAAGGTACTGTGGCATAACACACATACGGATGAACCAGGATTAAATTGCCCCAAAGTCATTTATAACAAGTTGTTACATTTGAAGAAGCGGGAGGTGGATCTGGACCTCCATGGACTCTTTTTATCTGATTATTTTAGATCTAAGAGAATTCCTAGAGGCTTTCGTATTAAAAATGTACCAACAATTGGGCGTCAAAATCCTGACCTTTGCAGAAAATGGATAGGGGTGTTAAACCGTTGTTCCCTAGACCTAATGGTTCTGGTTATTGAAGAAGTTAGCCATGAACTATGCAAAGTACGTAAGGAGATCTTGACATTGGAAACAGCTCAAAATACTGCAATCACTGAAGCATCATTTGCTGAGTTTCAGCAGAAATTGAAAACCAATGTAGATTCTTTTAAATCCGACTTACTTCGATTTAAGAGAGATAAACTCCACAAGGTTGAGGATGATTATCAGCAGCACCGTGTGTATCGCTGGTTAGGGGGACATTCAGGCACAGGCGGATGGCGTTCAGGGAATCCAAGATGGCGCAAACAGCGCAGCCGCACTCTGAGCACTGTGGATAGCTCAGGAGATTCAGCCGGTGAGGAGGATGTGACGTCATCCGGACGCGACGCCCCTACGTCCTCGCATTCAGCAGCATACAACGCAGCAACAGGCATGCAAAGTAGCCAACACTCGGTCCATTTTCGGGTGGACACATCACCCACCGATCCAGGCCCAGTGGAGTCTACAGCGCCTATAAGCACCAGGAGTGGCGGCAGAGGCACACGAAGCGCATTCGGAGGGGGAAGAAACGGTTGAGGACGCCCTCCAAGATATCAGAAGTGAATCCCATCTACAATTTATCACATCACACGCTGACTCAGCCTGAGATCTCTCTATTATGCAAAGGTACTTCTTTTGTTCCCACTGTACCCTTTAACAGGTTTAATTGGGAAGTTGAGTGTTACAAAATGGGGAGAAAATTACGTCTAATTGATGAGTTTGGCAATTCTAAGCAAGATACAGTCCAAGTTAAAAACTAAGAGTACATATGACCCAACTTCTAACAACACAAGTATTAAGGCATTTCTTCAGACTGTGACCCATGAGATTAATAGCCTCCCTGATGCGGAGTTTAAGATTCATCCCAATTTGTCTATAGAAGAAAGACATGCTTTGAAGTCGTTGAGTGACGATCATTCAATTATTATTAAACCCGCTGACAAAGGAGGAGGCATTGTCATTATGAACTATAATGATTATCGCAGGGAGGTCTTGAAACAATTGCATGATAAATCTGTATATTTGAAACTTGATAATAACCCTGTAACTAAGTATAAGGTTGAGATTGAACATGTCTTAAAATATGCCTTAAACCAAAAATGGATTACGGATAAGGAATTACGTTTTCTTGTACAGGATTATCCAATTTGTCCGGTTTTGTATTGCCTCCCAAAGGTCCATAAGGATGTGAACAATCCCCCTGGTAGACCTATAGTCTCCTCCAGGGGTGGTTTATTGCATCCTATTGGTCTGTTTTTGGATTATCATTTACAAGACACAGTACAGTCATTGCCCTGTTACCTTAAAGACACACAACATTTACTTAACATCTTATCTGATTTGGTTCTACCAGAGGAGCCTATTGTTTTAGCTACGCTTGACGTTTGTAGTTTGTACACCATAATCCCTCACCAGGAGGGTATTGAAGCAGTACGGTGGGCGTTACTTTACTCTGCTGTTTATGATGGTCCTCCCATTGATTTTATATGCCAGTTACTTGAATTAACTTTGAAATACAATTATTTTCGGTTTGAAAAACAGTATTATTTACAGAAGACGGGCACATCAATGGGTGCTTCGATGGCTCCGGCCTACGCTAATTGCTATATGGCCCATTATGAACAGCAGAACATTGTGACTAAGTACAGTGACTCTCTTTTACTATACAAACGTTTTATAGACGATATTCTTATCGTGTGGCGAGGGACTGAATCTGAGTTGTTAGACATGGTTGAACATCTTAATAAGCTTACTTGTCCGGTTAGATTGACAGTCACACATAGTACACAACAGATCCAATTTCTTGATGTAGAAATATACAGAAAGGACAGAGGATTAGGCTTTAGACTATATCGTAAGCCCACTGACAGAAACACCCTGTTGTATTCGACTAGTTTTCATCCACCCAATGCGAAGTCATCTGTACCATTCTCACAATTTCTCCGTACTATGCGGAATAATTCTGACGTTGATACATGTGAAATTCAATTGCAAGAAACCTTTGAACGCTTTAAACAGCGAGGGTATGACCATTTTGTTCTATCTAAGTCGTTGTCTCAAGCACGTGAATACATGAAATGTGAGGGCACTCAGCCAAAGAAAAAGGTTTCCACTACACAGGATCGTTTCATTTTGACGTCCTGTTATACATCAGGCTCCACCACAATTAAATCCATAGTGAACAAACATTGGCCCACCATACAGAGTGATAAAAAGTTGTCTAAGTCCCTGACAGGGAGACCAATGTGGGGTTTTAAGCGGGGCCCTAACTTAAGGGATTTACTAATGAAGACAGATCCAGTTAACTGTTATGATACAAACAATGGTGTTTTGAATAAGCTCAAAAAAGGCTGCTACAAATGTGCAGGGTGCACCACGTGTAGAAATATGGCAGCAGGGAAAACCTTTCGCCATCCTCATTCCGGTAAAGAATTTCACATAAAACATCGTATCACTTGTACAACCACACATGTCATTTATATTATAACTTGCCCCTGTGGTTTAACATATGTGGGTAAAACTCAAAATACTTTGAGAGAGAGAATGGGTAATCATAGGTCCTCTATTAAAAGAGCATTTGAGTTGGGTTATTCAGATCTTCCCCTATCTAAACATTTTTTGTTGAAAGGTCATAGATTGCCCACTTTGAGATTTATGGGCATTGATTTAGTACCTGAACCGAGGAGGGGTGGTGATTGGGATCGTATGTTACTACAAAAAGAAGTTTATTGGATGAAAACATTGGATACTGTGGCCCCACGGGGATTAAATGAATATTGCTCTTTTTCTCCTTTTCTTGATAACAGATAGTAACAATAGACATAGAAGTTATCATGTAAGTTAGGTTTTACGTTCTAGCCTATTTTCAGATATTTATTGCCACCGCGATTGTTCTTAACATTTATATGACATATTTTATATGTTTTTTAACATTTTAATGGTTTTATAGGTTGCACTTTATACTATTTATATAATATTGTGTGTTTTGTATTCTTTTACAGACCAAAAAGCTTTTTGAAAATCACATGTCATTTGAATGAAGGTTCACTTAATGATTAACACACACACCTGCAACAGGGGCGTGGTTTGGTGGTGGGTGTATGGTGGGTGAGTCTATAAATTATTTTCACTTGTCTGCTGATGTATCTTGATAAAGGTCCAAGGTGAGGACCGAAACGTCGATCAAATAAAGGATTAACTTTTCACAATAAATCCTGGTGTGCAGCAGCATTTTTCGTGAGTGAATATTGTAATCTCTGTATTGCACCCAGGTATGTAATTTCTTATGTGTGTGCCCTAACCTTCCATTGCATATATATATATATATATATATATATATATATATATATATATATATATATATATATATATATATATATATATATATATATAATCCAGTAAATGGACCCGCACTCGTTCATATTTAGTGAAATAAATGTGTCTTTATTCACAGGTTCATTATAAAGACACATTTATTTCACTAAATATGAACGAGTGCGGGTCCATTTACTGGATTGTATTATCAAACTTTGACCAACGCACCACCATCGACTGAATTATATCCGGAAGGAGTGCGTTCACTGTACCGACAGAATATATATATATATATATATATATATATATATATATATATATATATAAAAATAGTGGTGAGCACAACTTTCCCTTGTTTGTTATAGTTATACAGGAGCAGCGACCAGCTCCATGTTGTAGCTCCCACCCCTCCCAGCTATAGTCAGGTGATCCCACTGGTGTCTAATAAAAGGGCAGCCAAGTTTGGGAGTTTTACTTTGAAAGCAGCAAGTAAGTTGCAGGTAAAACTTAGTCCCTTTGTAAAATGTATAATTAAGCAATTGAATTCTTAATGAATCAGATGAAAATTAAGCGTAGGACTGGCCAGATATGGGATGACTTTGACGTAGTTGGCCAGCTTAAATATATTGTAATATATGGACAAACAATCCCTGTGTTGTTTAAAGGGTAAGGCATTTTTTAGTAGCAGTATGCACAAAATGTCTCTGTCTTAAATATATTGATAATGGGTTGAGTGCAGAGGACCTCTTGTAGTTGACTATATGTATTTTGTGGTCACACCCTCATTGCACCCCCGCCTAATGGTTTTTAAAAAATAGTGGTGAGCACAACTTTCCCTTGTTTGTTAAGCCATGCTGTGGCTGCCCCTGTGCACGGATGTAATTAGTGTATAATCCAATCAAGAAAAACCAGTACCAAGGGTCTTTGAATATGAAAAAAGTTGTATTTAAAGCATATATTATATATTGTGATACATATGCTTTAAATACAACTTTTTTCATTTTCAAAGACCCCTGGTGATGGTTTTTCTTGATTGGATTATATATATATATATATATATATATATATATATATATATATATATATATATATATATATATATATATATATATATATATATATAATATATAAAGAGAGTTTTTTATTTTATTGCTTTATTTGCTGTGGAAGCCATAATATGCTGTTGCTTTTCCTGCCATAGTTGGCAGGCTGGGAGTTCTGTTTCAACAACAGCTGAAGGACAGGGGATTTCATTCAACGAGCAATAAAAACCAGCTATTCCCAGGCTTCACAAGAATAGATAGGATCCGGCATTAGCAGCCGGTAGAGTCTGTGTGCTGCTCACCATTAGACACTCTTGGTCCAGGTGCATCCCGCCCTGGACCCCACACTTTTTTTTAGAGATTTTAGAGTCTGTATAATCCACCCGAACTCCCCACACAGGATGTGTGATTCAATCAGTATAATATAAGGCTTACCCCATCAGCGTTGTGACCCGCGTGCCGCCGCTCCGAGTCCGTCACTAAGAAGAACATAATCAGCACATCAATCATTATAGCAGTGCATTCCAGTACCTCTTCGAAGAATCACACACTTCCAGTTTATGGATATAAAATAGCTATCTTTATATTAACATCCGATTTACAATAGATAGCGTCTGAGGTCTGACGCGTTTCGTGGCTACGCACTTCCTCATAGACCACAATTCTCATTAGCATACACGTTATTTAAATCCACCCTGCTAATTCATGTATTAACTATTCAAATTCATTGTATAGCAAGCATTTTCAGAATTAATTCGTTAAAAACCAATTAAAATCGAGTTAAGTTGCATTCCTCTGACACATACCTCTGAGCTGGCTAGGTAGACAATATACAGATAGGATCTGGGGTACTGATCCAGAATTATAATATAAGATAATTAAAGGAAAACTATACCCCCAAAATGAATACTTAAGCAACAGATAGTTTATATCAAATTGAATGACATATTAAAGAATCTTACCAAACTGGAATATATATTTACATAAATATTGCCCTTTTACATCTCTTGCCTTGAACCACCATTTCGTGACTCTATCTGTGCTGCCTCAGAGATCACCTGACCAGAAATACTACAACACTAACTGTAACAGGAAGAAGTGAGGAAGCAAAAGGCAGAACTCTGTCTGTTAATTGGCTCATGTGACCTTACATGTGGTTTGTATGTGTGTACAGTGAATCTTACGATCTCAGGGGGCAGCCCTTATTTTTTAAAATGGCAATTTTCTATTTATGATTACCCAATGGCACATACTACTAAAAAAGTATATTATTATGATAATGGTTCATTTACATGAAGCAGGGTTTTACACATGAGCTGTTTTACTCAGTATCTTTTAATAGAGACGTACATTGTTTGGGGTGTATAGTTTTCCTTTAAGCAGAGGTTTGGCAGCAAATTTAAGATCAAAGGTCAGGACTGTTGTATCAAAGAAAGTCTGTATCAGACAAAAGAACTCTCAATTCATGAAAGCCTTTTTTCCTTCTTAGGGTCCCAAGTCCCATTCATGCTCCTCCAGAAATTCCTCTACTCAGATTTATAGTTCTACATAAGATTACAAGTTGGACCATGAGTTCACAAAGATCACTGTTTCATTGATTGTTAATAATAAGTTTGGAGAAGAAGACTTAAAAAGAAAAAACTCCAGCTTGAAGAGAAAGTTTACTTTGAATGATGCAGTAATGGTATCATTGATTTTTATAGCTACGATAATCATTTCCAAGGGAAAGTGGGGATTCTGAAATACCGTGAGAGCTGCAGAGCAGAATTATCTACCAAGGGATCCCAGAGAGGGAGACGTACTGTATATCAAAGTCCTTCCCTCCTGCTGGCTGAGAAAAGGTCAGTGGCTGAGAAACCATTTCATAACCTGATAGCTATGGGATCTGACACTGTATTGATAAGTCTAAATGAATCACCTGCTCTTGTTTTACAGCATGGGATGTTTCCCACAGTGCAGTTTGCTACTAAAAGCTCAGTATGAATAGGTGTACAGCTAAGGAAAGACATAATTTCTGATCACAGAAACAACCTGGCTACAATTGCTTGTATTGGCAATAGTTTATACCGATTTAACACACAATGCACTCAACACTTAGGGGCAGATTTACTAAGGGTCGAATATCGAGGGTTAATTAACCCTCGATATTCAACTAGGAACTAAAATCGTTCGACTTCGAATATCGAAGCGCTAATCGTACGATCGAAGGATTATTCATTCGATCGAACGATTAAATCCTTCGAATCGAACGATTCGAAGGATTTTAATCCAACGATCGAAGGAATATCCTTCGATCAAAAAAACACAGGCAAGCCTATGGGGACCTTAGAGACAGTACTTCGATTATCGAATGGTCGAATAGTCGAACGATTTTTAGTTCGAATCGTTCGATTCGTAGTCGAAGTCGTAGTCGAAGGTCGAAGTAGCCCATTCGATGGTCGAAGTAGCCCAAAAAACACTTCGAAATTCGAAGTTTTTTTAATTTGAATCCTTCACTCGAGCTTTGTAAATGTGCCCCTTACTGTTTATCTTCATAAAAGGAACAATTGGGCACCATTGATTCTTAACTACATACAGTAGATATTTTATGGTATATCTATAGAAATAAGTCAAATCAACTGGACTTGCTGTGTTTTTTTCCTTGAAGATATCTCACCAGTCATCCAACTAGCTTTCTCAATTCAAAATAACTTGTAAATCTTCCTTCGAGAATATATATCCTCTGGAATGTTGCTCCAATCAGCATAATCTGTTTATCATAATCCACCATGATTAAGTTAGGTGTTGATTGTATTAGCAAAATTGGAGCTTTGAAGTGTTAGTAAACCCAGTGTCGGACTGGGACACCAGGGGCCCACCCAAAAACCTTTGACCAGGGGCCCACCAATTAATCTTAGACCAGGGGCCCACTCTTAGTACTATTTTTCTTTCTCTCCTCACTCAACCTTTATTTTCCTTGTCTCTTTCCTTTACATACTATACTCTATTTTTTCCATCTATTTAGCCTCTTTGTTCTCATAGAAATAGGGAATGGCCATGAAATAGGTCAAATGTTTAGCAGCATGAGGACCCAATGACACCTTTTCCTGGTATCCTGGTGGGCCAGTCCGACACTGAGTAAACCTTTCAGGGAGAGGTGCCAAACAGCATTGTATATAGTTATGTTGAGTAACGGTGAGTCTTTGGTGGAACAGCGAAAAGAAACCCTTTTCAGAGGCTTATAAACTGTTATGCCATAGGAAACAAAAGCATGTCATGGAATAGTTTCACCAATAAAGAGTGAAATGGATCTCCTTTAGTGGAAGCAACTCAGGGAAGAACATTTGTAAAATTTGAACACATAGGCAAGGGTTGTCTGGGAACAGACTCCTAATTGAGTGAAATACCACCTGACTTCCACCTGTCTCATAGGAGTGTGCAATTAATGTGAGTTGACTACTATTTTATGTTATCTAAGTTGGCCAACTTAGGTCTCAGATTTGATGATGGGGGCTTATGTTCCTGGTTACTAGCACATCCAGGTCTGGTAATAATTGGGTACCAAAGACAATGAGTCATGCACTCCCATCCCTTCAATAAACTATGGACATGAATTGAACAGTGCTTTTGGACCATTTAGGTAACCTTCTTCCTACGGAATATAGGCTTCAGACCAGCAACTAACTCTGTGGGAACCCCACTTTAGGTTCGCAAAGAGTGAAGTAGAGGAACATAAAATCCATAATTTGCTTAAAAAAAAATTTGAATTTTGATGGATACTACTTTTCAACAATTTTGATACTCCTACTTCACTGGATACTATTGTATAAATATGTTCAGATACAGTTATAAAACAGTCAAGAATAACCAAATTAGGACAGCTGGGAACAGTTCAGTTGGGTGTGAGATATAGCATTCAGTTCTATTTAAAAGAACTTGTTAAATACTCGCAGCAAGAGTGGAAGCATAATGTGATACCTTCAGTGCTGAGGAACGGCATAAATATTTGTTCACTAAAGAGTCACTTACTTGATCTTCTCCCTGCACCCTTGTCTTATAGTATAGTTTGCCTATTATGGCACCATCATTAACCAATATTTGCACACTCTATGAACACTCATTGTCAAGTAGATTTAAAAGTTGAGGAGGGGGGAATGTGCATTCACAGTCAGCACCAGAATGCAATGATTGCGTGTGTATTCACAGATCCAATGAGTTTTTTGCCCATATCACTAGTGACCCAGTAGGGTCCAAGAGATTGCCAAGTCAGTCAAAGAGCAATTCATCCTCTTTTTTAGCAACTTATCACAATCAGATCCTGTTTCAAGATTTTTTGCAGCTATGTCGGCAATCAAGAAAAAATAAACCAATAATAATTAAAAACTCCAGTCAAATCACTTATTTTTCATGATTAAGAAACAAAAAAAAAAAAAACATAACTTGAATTTGAAAATGAATAAATCTGCTTCCATTTTATTTTCAAGTGGAAACCACAATCAACTTGGATATGGGGTGACTTATCAGCTCCGTAGGAAAAGCACAGTGTAAGGTCAAGCAAAAGGCATTTTCTAAAAATTTTCAATTATTCATATTGCTGAAGGTTAACTTCGACAGATCAACACAGTGTCATTCTCAAAGTCAACAAAAGAACCATTTTTCTTAGCTTAGTCCTTAGATTCATAAGATACAGAACTAATCATATTGTTGCTACATAAACTGGTATACCTGCATCCACCAAGTCAATTAAACACAGCCTGCACTATTCCACCATTACCCCTTTATTCTGCATGTTCTGTCTCTACTTTTTTGCCTTACCAGAGAAGGTAGGCGAGTTGGGACCAATGGTTTGAATGGAGGTAGAGTTGAGAACTGGGAGAGCAAAGGAAATGTCATAGAAGTGACATTTCCTTTGCTCTCCCAGTTCTCAACTCTACCTCCATTCAAACCATTGGTCCCAACTCGCCTACCTTCTCAAACATCAATTTTAATGTTTTTCTGTTTTTCCACCTACTGCATTTGTCAATAGTTTTGTTTAAAACTATCTCCTCATTTCTCTTCCTTCTGACCACCTTTAAAATTAGGCCCTGCCATAGTGGAATTTATAACCAAATATCCATACAATGCATAGATTAATATTATGAAAAGCTAACCTGCCTTTATTTTTTTTAGAACCTTGGACAAAACATGTATACCCTGAAGAAACAAACTTCTCGAGAATAGTGCTATGGTTGAAATCAAACCCAGGATCCTAATTAAGAAACTAAATGAAAAACCAAAAATGGTGGGAATATCAAAAAGTGCTTTATACTGTATATATATACATGATCACTTGCCCTCATTTATGACTTTAAAGTATTGCATTAGCATTAAAAAGTATCTTTTTTCAAATGGACAATGTTGGAGGGTACAAAATTGGCGGCTTTTAATTGGATAAATCACTCGATGCAACAAATGTTTAATTCCATAATGACATTACAAGGAGCAGGTTAAGGGATGAATATAAATTGATGGCTTTGTCTCAAGAGGCTCCTTGGCTTTCAGGATTATTTTTTTTGAACTTTCTTTTTATTTGGAATAGAATAATAATTAAATGGCCTTCCAAATGAAATACAATGTAGCATATTAGCAATATCTCCAGTCTCAGAAGGAAAATAATTAGATTTTCTGATTTTATTCTGAATCACACGGCCGCTTCCTGTTATTGAATCTGAAAAGAATGATGAATTTGTCATTTTTATTACAGGGTTGAATATTGTTTTTTTTTTAAAAGGGGTTTTTCAAATCTCTATTGCTTCTACACTATGTGGAATTTTATTCCTTTGGGAATGGATTCCTACAGAGGAAAAGGTGGGACTCAACAAAATTATGGCATTTCTTGAGTAAAATGAACCAATGAATTAAATAAGGGGGTGAAATATAAATACACAAAACCAACACAATGTTGGAAATTAAATAATCTTTAGTTATTTGTTTTCATTTCTAACTAGCTCCACATTTCCACCTTTTACTTGGACAGCCTCAGTGAACTGCTATCTGGTTTCATACTTTTGAAACCATTAAAGAGATGCCTTAATAAAAAGAACAGGTGAAATATAAAACTAACTATAGTGATAATAAAACAAAAGCCTTTAAGTCTAGCTGTCAGGATCAGTAACCCCCCCCCAACAGCATTTTCAGTTGCACACTTGAAAGAGGCAAGACATTGATGATTAGAAGTTAAACCTTAAAGGCTAATTTATTACAAATTGCCAAATTAATGATTCACTTGATGGGAATTGTCAGTTTGATGTTGAGGTCCCACATGACTACTTTGCATGCATATTATCCCCCCCCATGTCCCGCCAACTCAGTCTGACCCTGGACATTGGCATATACCCCTCAATTTGTCATAATGGTAAAATGTGCCATTGCACTGGATAATGAATAATGAAGAGCAAAACTTTTCCAATTGCATTGGAGTCAAGTGCCTTTTTTCACATAGTTTTTTCTTGTTTCGAATAAAGTACATTGGAATCAATGGACGTTTTTTTCTTGAGTCAAATGCATTGTGTCATTTCTCTTATTTCTTCTTTTTTCTCACACGTTTTCTCACACAAAACACATGGTGAAATTCTGGGGCAGATTCGCAAACACATTTACCACTTTCAAAAATTAGAATTTCACTGTGAATCTGTTTTTCATGAATTGTTTTAATTTCTCTTTCTTTTTCAATTGTTTTTATTGGCATTTTTGAATAAACAAAAAGAACAGAAAGCAGCAAAGCAATAGCTTGGCCAAACCTTTGTTTTAATTACTCTATGACTTCAATAATAAAAAACTTAACAAGTAAAAGCATTCAAAGGTTCTGTTGGACCTTTTTTAACCATTCAGACTTTTAAAATGTTTTTTTCACTTTTTTCACTACTACTATTATTAAACTACTATTTATTAAGGCTCAATATTTTTCTGGTTGAGTTTTTTAGGTGGAAAATCCTACTTTTTAGAGGGGATCTAAATTTTCAAGATTTATTATGCTCCAAAACTGCTAAACATCCAAATCTGAAAATACTCCAGCTAATCATGTAAAGGTCAATGGCAGATGTCCCTTTAACAATTAAAGATGTTTCTTGTCTTCATGATCTTTAAGGGTTTGGGCTGGTTTTCGTTCAATAATCTGAAAAAAATGTGTTTTTCCAGAGTCAAATTATAAAGTCATGTTTTTCAGGCGTCAAATCTGAAAAGATGTATTCAATTTGATGCACAATTTTGTAGTGACTTTTCCTCGCACATGCTTTTTTTGATTTATTTGTAAATTAAGGGTATTTGGGTTTGAGAGTTTGGTCAAATTTTTTTTTTAATATATAGTGAGAAAAAGCCCCCATATGTGTCCAAAAAACTCAAATTTATAGAGGTTTTGGAGGTTTTAATATTCAGAGAGATTTAGAGGTTTTTTTTCAGATAGTGAATTTTTTTTCCATTGTTACTTTTTCATTTGGATCTTTTAATGGCATTTGTTTAGAGAAATTAGTTTAATTGTGGTTTCAAAAAGATCTACCACTAAAACTGGGCCTTCAATAATTGTGTCTCCAAGAGTTGCCTCTCTTGATAGCTTTCTGTGTTTAAAAAGCATGTAATAAATGAAAAAGAAACCTATCTCCAATATACTTTAATTTAAAAAATGTGTGCCATTTTTATAAGAAACCTGATTGTATGCAGTGAAATTCTATAGGAACTGTCAGATGGTCCCTAACTGCTGGGCAGGGAAATAATGATACTTATGAACAGCAGGGGGAGCCCCCGCCTTCCCAGCCATTAAAGCAGCTTTGTTTGTTTCCATGTGGAGCAGTCGACTACTGTGTAGAGATTTGTATTGGATTTTATTCTGGCTTTACAACTGTTTCCAACTCCGGATGCAGGGACAAAGATCATGGAGCCAGATTTAAACAGATAAACAGGGATTCTATTTGGAGGATTATTTTGCTGCAGTCACTGGTTCTGCAGAGTTGGAGAAAGTTTATATTAAACAATACAAAAAATATAAAATCGACATTAGATTACATGACAACACAGGACCCATCGCAGTCTGTATATTCTGATTATTAATCAGTCTTGCTGTAACAGCTTCTGGCACATATTATTTGACTTGTGCTTTTTTGATAATTTATGATGATCCCTAAGCAGCTCAGTGGAAAAAATTCAAACTGCTCACGCACACCCAGTAGAATACTAACCCTGGTGCTCGGGGAAAAGGGCTTCGGCAAACCCACAACAATATGAAGAAAAGAATTCACCGGCACACAGGTATTGCTGGCAGGGTGAAAGCCCTTGCTTTAAAGTTTAATAGTGCGACATGCAACGTTTCGGGGACAACCCCTTTATCAAGCATACTGAAACAGAATGCACGGAGCAATTTAAAGCATAGGTTAGTGACGTAACAATTACATATGTGTGCATATAATTAACATAATAAATTACCATCACAAAGAAAAAAATTTTTTCAAAAAAAAGAAGAAAAGAAAACAACAAGAAAAATTAACAAGAAAAAATTTTTTTCAAAAAAAGTTTTTTCAAAAAAAGCAGCTCAGACCACACTGAGCATGTGCACGGTCTTGGTCTTGCAAAGATGTTTAACAAAGTTACAAAATGGTGACCCCCTGTGGCCAACTTTAAAAAGCATAAATCATTTGCTTGATTAGGTGTGTAGTGCAGTAAGTTCATGTTTATGTTTAGTATACAAAATACAGCATTTCTAGCCTTATTCTATTTTAGACTTCATTTCCCCTTTAATAACATTCAGGTACAGTTGCAGGGTTTACAGGAGCTGACAAAAACATATTCAACTATGAAGGAAATACAATTGCAGGGGGTGTGCCACATATCCACATGGGGCAGTGACCCACATATGTCCAGTAACTATTCCAGGGGTTACATTGTTTGTCTGCCATGTTTGATTATCATTTAGGTGATCATTCTCTTCAGACAAGGCTCAAATATTATGGAGAAATTATTTATATAGGATCATTTGAATAGCCTTGAATCACCTTGTAGATTGTAGATGTTTATACGAAAAAAAATTCCCTGTTCTCGCTGCCAAACCTAATTCTCTTCTTGTTCTCTAGTAGTTAGTAACTCATCTGTTTTAAATAAGATTCTTCTCTTAATAAATGAACTGTCCTGTTATGAAATGATATGAGCAGCACTTTATAGAAGGAAATGACCTTTGTGGTCACTCTCCGCTTTTTAACCATTAGTCACAAATTGACTATTTTAGCATCTAAATTAGGGTTCACATTTTCCCATTAAAAATCAATATAAAGTAAGTGCAGACCTCATTCACCAAAATGGACCTTTAAATGATCTTTTAAAAGAAAAAAAAAACTAGAACATGATTCATCCGCTTTCTGACTTCTGCTTTCGCTGCAGAAAGATACCTCTGCAAGTCCAGTCCCCTCTGGAAAGTCACAGAAATCTCCTTTTTTATGAATTAGAAAGTGAACAGCATTTTTCTTAAAATTTCTTATCTTGTAGATTGAATTCAGCATAAAAAAGGGACATTTTCAGGAAAAAAAGGATTGGGGTTTTCTTGTGCTTTCAAAAATGTGCCATACTGTTTGTTGAAATAATGTAAGTGATACAACAGATGGAGCTGACTTTATTTATGCATCTGGCCTAGCACTGAACATGACGCAACATTCATTTCAATAGGATAAAAGAGTGTGTGGAAGCTGCTGATTCAGTTAAGCTTGCTCCATCTGTAGGTGCAAATCATCCACAGGAACAGGAGAAGGTAGTGGAGCTTTACTGGGTTAAAATAAAATAGAAAGGTGTATGAGACTAGTAGGCAGGCTCTGAATTTGCTGAAATATTTTTTTTTTGCTATTCTCTAAACTCACTGCTGGTTCTGGACTATGGAAACAGTACAAATTGTCTCTGAATCTACAGGTATTGGAGATTTGATTAAAATCCAATTTCTTTCATTAGCCAGTAGCGATGGGCAAAATGGTAAAAACTTGCCAAAATGCATTGAAGTCTATGGGCAACAAATTATTTTTTACGCAGCAAATTTTTTTACCCATTGTAGTCTATGGGCGTCATTTAGCGAAACATTTCGCTCATCACTTTTAGTAAGTATTTTTTATGATTGGGTTTACAACTTCAGTAGGTACAGAACTATATTCCTGGTCTATAGTGGAGATTCGCTGTGAAATTGGATATTTTGCGAGCAGTGAATTTTTTTTTAGAATTTTTTAAGAATCTGAGCTACAATTTTGCTATCACGCAGGAAGAAAAAGAGATTAAAAACTGATGCCATTGAATAATCGAAAGGCCACTAATCGTTTGTGTTTTATGGGAACATTGCACACAATTTTGCTGTTTGTACCATTAAGAAGATTAAAATATGATTTTGAGTAGAATTTTTTTAAACTGTTCTTAAAAAGTCCACGCTGAATGACAAATAAAATCCTTGTTCCCCACTGTCATTTATCAGTGAAGCTGATTGTATCTGGTGGTGGTGTCACAGCATCCAGGCTCAGAGAGAGCACTCAAGTGCCACTTACTTTGGCCATTTTCTGTTTCTTTAACTTCAGTGATTAAACCGAATCAGCTCAGTTACTAAGTGATAGAGACAATAATCTGATTTCCTCCAAGCTGATGAAAATAATTTATTGTGGCACATTGCTGACATGAAGTTAGCGTTGCCTTCTCTCTAATGGGTAATATGAGCAAAGAGCAGAATCCAATGACCTTGCAATAAGGTGGCTGAGGAGGGAATTGTTGAAGTCACCTTCATTCTTGATGGCCATTGTTGAGTAGCACAAACGCTGCTTTCAAATGACAAAAGAAAGAGCATTTTAAATGTATTCAGCAGCTTCACACAAGAAAGCTATGGTGTGCTGTATAAAGAAGAATCATATATATATATATATATATATATATATATATATATATATATATATATATATATATATATATATATATATATATATATATATATATATATATATAGACTATAACAAACAAGGGAAAGTTGTGCTCACCTAATTTTTAAAACCATTAGGTGGGGGTGCAATGATGCTGTGACCACAAAATACATATAGACAAATACAAGAGTCCTCTGCACTCAACCAATTATCAATATATTTAAGACAGAGACATTTTGTGCATACTGCTACTAAAAATGCCTTACCCTTAAAACAAAACAGTGATTGTTTGTCCATATATTATATATATCAATATATTTAAGCTGGCCAACTACGTCAAAGTCATCCCATATCTGGCCAGTCCTACACTCAACTTGCATCTGATTCATTAAGAATTCTATTGCTTCCTTATACATCATACACAGGGACTAAGTTTTACCTGCAACTTACTTGATGCTTTCAAGGTAAAACTCCATTTTATTAGCCACCAGTGGGATCACCTGTAAAATGTATAATGAAGCAATAGAATTCCTAATGAATCAGATGCAATTTGAGTGTGGGACTGGGCAGATATGGGATGATTTTGACATAGTTGGCCAGCTTAAATATATTGCAATATATGGACAAACAATCCCTGTTTTGTTTAAAGGGTAAGGCATTTTTAGTCTATATTTTTTAGTAAATACTGATGAGATAAGGAAGGATGTTATCAAATGAAGTCAAGAACTATGGAAAATTGTGGAACCCTGAAAATTTAAAAGACCTTAGGAACACAACCCATTACGTAACAATTATAAACTCACAACACAAGAAAAAGCAGATATAATTGCCTTTTACGAAGAGAAGAACCAGTAGAGTCTGCCAATGGGTTCGAATTTGCATTAAATGGTGCTGCTGGACAATAAATAACTGGTTGTCTACTGAATTTCCCATCAACCTCCCCACAATAAGGAGTCTCTGCTAGATAGTTATTGTATGTTCATTTGCTATAATTGCTCTCACGGGGGAATTCTCTCAACAAACTGAGTTAAAATGGCGCCTAGGGCAGAAATGATAAGGCAAACAGTCTGCCCATAATCAAGTCAAGGAGAACAATTTTGTCATCACCACTGGTTCCTAATTACAAAAACATATGCTAATTTGATCAGGTGCAATCAGAGGAAAAAAGAATGGAGAGACTGCATCATCAATTGGGTTAGACTACTGTCTGTTCACAGTATACTGTACTGTTGATCTGTACTGTAAGGGGCTGATTCACTAAGGGTCGAATATCGAGGGTTAATTAACCCTCGATATTCGACTAGGAATTAAAATCCTTCAACTTCGAATATCGAAGTCGAAGGATTTAGCGCAAATACTGTGATCGTACGATCGAAGGATTATTCCTTCGATCGAACGATTAAATCCTTCAAATCGAACGATTCGAAGGATTTGAATCCAACGATCGAAGGAATATCCTTTGATCAAAAAAACTTAGGAAAGCCTATGGGGACCTTCCCCATAGGCTAACATTGACTTCGGTAGCTTTTAGCTAACGAACTAGAGGGTCGAAGTTTTTTTAAAGAGACAATACTTCGACTATCGAATGGTCGAATAGTCGAACGATTTTTAGTTCGAATCCTTCGATTCGAAGTCGTAGTCGTAGTTGAAGGTCGAAGTAGCCCATTCGATGGTCCAAGTAGCCCAAAAAATACTTCGAAATTCGAAGTTTTTTTACTTCGAATCCTTCACTCGAATTTAGTGAATCGGCCCCTAAGTGTCTGGAATTAGAAATATACAAATCGGGCAACATATGCAAGTGTCAGTTGAGTGTCTCATGGCAGCCCAATAATGCTGTGTGATTATCTTTCATTAATATAGTAGAACTAAAGAAAAAAAAGGCCTTATTAATTTTTTTAGAAAACACTTTTCCATATTTGCTACTTTTTTAGACACACACACACACGCGCCTTTTTTCCAGAGAAAACAACCCCAACCTTGACAGTCTACCCTCATAATTTAAGTCTTCCGTCCCTCTAACCAGTTTAGTTGCACTTAGTCTCTGCACTCTCTCCAGCTCATTTATATCCCTCTTAAGGACTGGAGTCCAAAACTGCACTGCATACTCCAGATGAGGCCTCACCAGGGACCTATAAAGAGGCATAATTATGTTTGATCCCTTGAGTTAATGCCCTTTTTTTATGCAAGACAGAACTAATGTTTATATACAGTATTCAGTATATATGGTATTGAATCTTACTTGATTTGGTACCCAAACCCTTAGGGCTATAGAAGGAGATTAACGATGGGGAAATTTGCCGGTGCCAAAGTTAATTTGACACCAGTACTGGAATCGACGCCCGCAACAATTTAGACACGAGTGGCTATTAACAGACACCCATTGACTTTAATTGGCGCCAGTGTCAACTTTGACTCCAGCGAATTGTTGCCGGCGTCAAAGTCTACGTTTCGTTTGAGTTTTTCGCCTGTTCGTGGAAAAGCAAAATGGGACAAATTCGCCATTACTGAAGGAGATCTTTGACCAATCAGGTCAAAAACATTGGTGGACAACAACAGTAAATGGAACCCCCCACAGTTCCTTTCAGTGCTTTCCTGAATCTTTTGGTGCCAAGATCCAAGTACAACAATTATGGATTTTGTGCAAATATACACACACATAGATTAGCTGTAGGTATCTATAGGTATAAGTCCTTAATACTCCTTTTAAAGGAATAGTTCAGTGTAAAAATAACAACTGGGTAAATAGCCCATGGAAAAAAAAAAATGTTTCTCATATAGTTACTTAGCCAAAAATGTAATGTACTGTATAAAGGCTAAAGTGACTAGATGTCTAACATAATAGCCAGAACTTTACTTCCTGCTTTGCACCGAATTTATCTATCTATCTATCTGTTATTTTTAGTTTATAAAAAGTTGGCACCTCTAAAAAGGATCCCGTTCTCAGCCTCAAAACTATAGGCCAGTTAGTCTGACGTCAGTATTAGGAAAGCTTTTCGAAGGGTTAATAAAGGATAAGATACTGGACTTCATAGCAAATCATAATACTATGAGTTTGTGCCAGCATGGTTTTATGCGTAATAGATCTTGCCAGACTAACTTAATTTCTTTTTACGAGAATGTAAGTAGAGACCTCGATTCTGGGATGGCAGTGGATGTGATTTACTTAGACTTTGCTAAAGCATTTGATACAGTGCCACACAAAAGGTTACTGGTTAAATTAAGGAATGTTGGCCTGGAACATAGTATTTGTACCTGGATAGCGAACTGGCTAAAAGATAGACTACAAAGAGTGGTGGTAAATGGAACATTTTCTAATTGGACCAGTGTTGTTAGTGGAGTACCGCAGGGCTCTGTACTAGGTCCCTTGCTTTTCAACTTGTTTATTAATGACCTGGAGGTGGGCATTGAAAGTACTGTTTCTATTTTTGCAGATGATACTAAATTGTGCAGAACTATAGGTTCCATGCAGGATGCTGCCACTTTGCAAAGTGATCTGTCTAAACTGGAAAACTGGGCAGCAAACTGGAAAATGAGGTTCAATGTTGATAAATGCAAGGTTATGCACTTTGGCAAAAATAATATAAATGCAAGTTATACACTAAATGGCAATGTGTTGGGAGTTTCCTTAAATGAAAAGGATCTAGGGGTCTTTGTAGATAACACGTTGTCTAATTCTGGGCAGTGTCATTCTGTGGCTACTAAAGCAAATAAAGTTCTGTCTTGCATAAAAAAGGGCATTAACTCAAGGGATGAAAACATAATTATGCCTCTTTATAGGTCCCTGGTAAGGCCTCATCTGGAGTATGCAGTTCAGTTTTGGACTCCAGTCCTTAAGAGGGATATAAATGAGCTGGAGAGAGTGCAGAGACGTGCAACTAAATTGGTTAGAGGGACGGAAGACTTAAATTATGAGGGTAGACTGTCAAGGTTGGGGTTGTTTTCTCTGGAAAAAAGGCGCTTGCGAGGGGACATGATTACACTTTACAAGTACATTAGAGGACATTATAGACAAATGGCAGGGGACCTTTTTACCCATAAAGTGGATCACCGTACCAGAGGCCACCCCTTTAGACTAGAAGAAAAGAACTTTCATTTGAAGCAACGTAGAGGGTTCTTCACAGTCAGGACAGTGAGGTTGTGGAATGCACTGCCGGGTGATGTTGTGATGGCTGATTCAGTTAATGCCTTTAAGAATGGCTTGGATGATTTTTTGGACAGACATAATATTAAAGGCTATTGTGATACTAAACTCTATAGTTAATATAGGTATGGGTATATAGAATTTTAATTAAAAGTAGGGAGGGGTGTGTGTATGGATGCTGGGTTTTCATTTGGAGGGGTTGAACTTGATGGACTTTGTCTTTTTTCAACCCAATTTAACTATGTAACTATGTAACTTCCTTGGCACTGTTGGTGGATTTCTGTGTTAATGAGTATAAATCCATGATAATAAAATGTTTACACTTGCAGATAATGCCATGGGGGCTATAAGTGCCTTTTTTTTTGTTTGTTTGCTTCAGTTTTGTTCAGATCAATTGCACGTCAATAGTACTTATCCATAGATGTTCTCCCATCATTCTCTTGTAAAATTGTTATTTAAAACCCCATCTATTGCAGTGAAAGATAACTGAAAAATATGTGTGCCTGAAATGCATCATTAAACCTTTATTTTTTTTATGTACCAATTGACCTCATGATTCCTTTGGGCTCAGAATGTTACCTACTCATACTACATTGCTAGGTTGACTGGAACTAGATGTCTCATTGGGTCAAGTAAGAGTCAGTATACATTATTTTCTAGACACAGCCCTAGTGGCCATGTGTATTGGCACATGTACTCCAGTCTTGGGTGTTTAGCTCATCAGACAGGGGTCCCAGGAGTGTGGTATTTATAGTTGTCGACAACCACTTGCTTGCCCATTGCTGCTGCAGAGTTTGGTTGGCATGGCAGGCAGCCATATGGTCATTTTGGGATGGTAAAAATTCCTAAGGGTGAGCAAAAACATTGTAAAATTATAGTCCCACCTACTGTATGTTATTCCCACATGGATCACTTTATTGCCTCCAATGGATAGTAGTTTATAGGAATTAAGGTTTGGAAGCCTGAGTTGCCTTTTAGATGATATCAGCTAATCCAACATAAATTAAAAATATGGAAACCAACAGAATTCTGCATGTGTAATGTAACCCCTTTATGTGGAACCCCCCCTCCCCATTTTCCAAGTAGTATGGATAATAGACCCAAGGGCGTCATTTTATTTTTGAAACCAGTGAAAAAAAATGTTGCTAAGATTTCCTAGGGGAGAAGGATCACTCTCTCACTTTAACCTTCATTCTTTAAAATAATGCGATGAGAAAGATGTAATACAAAGATCTACGGATAAATCTGCAGAAAACATTTTGCTGTTCCTGGTTCCCTGCAAATGTTTCCTATTAATCATTTTCCTGTTACAGGGAACTTAAAAAGCAAACCTTGACAGGGTAATAAAATCCTTTGTCCGTTCCCACTGAGCTCCCTCTCTTTCCTTATAACCCAATTTTCTTTCTCTCACGTATTCGCCAATACCATGCTGCGGAAGAGTTAAGGACAGCCATTGCACTGGATTTTTTTTCTTCCAGCAATTGAATTTTATTGATTGCCTATCCATTGCTCAGCTCAACAGAGACAGAGTGAGAGATTGCTGACACGTGTTAAGTTTGGAAGACATTTGTATAAACCAGTGACCCTTAATCCACTTGTGTGTGTGGCCTTACACTGCTCAGCCTAAATTAACAGCGGCACTGATGACATATGTTATCTCATTGGATGCCGCCAGCTCTGCTTTTGGCCGTATGGTTGCACCCGCTTCTCTACAAAGCATTTTTCAAATAGCAAAGGGTTCAGCATTGAAGGTTACCTGAAATAGTTTCATTGTGCAAAGACCAGAGCCATTCATAAATATCAATACGACACTGCAAGTTGCACAACCTATTCAGCCTTCATGGTTTCCATTGCTGGGAGATATTTGACTTGAAGGATTTTATTCTGGTTTACCAGAAAAGGAACTACTAAGGGGCCGATTCACTAGCTTCGAGTGAAGGATTTGAAGTAAAAAAACTTAGAATTTCGCAGTGTTTTTTGGGCTACTTCGACCATCGAATGGGCTGCTTCGACCTTCGACTAAGAATACGACTTCGAATCGAAGGATTCGTAGTAAAAATAGTTCGACTATTCGAACATTCGATAGTCGAAGTACTGTCTCTTTAAAAAAAACTTCGACCCCTAGTTCGCCACCTAAAAGCTACTGAAGTCAATGTTAGCCTATGGGGGGGGTCCCCATAGGCTTGCCTAACTTTTTTTGATCGAAGGATATTCCTTCGATCGTTGGATTAAAATCCTTCGAATCGTTCCATTCGAAGGATTTTATCGTTCCATTCGAAGGATTTTATCGTTCGATCAAAGGAATTATCCTTCGATCGTTCGATCTAACTATCTGCGCTAAATCCTTCGACTTCGATATTCGAAGTTGAAGGATTTTAATTCCTAGTCGAATATCGAGGGTTAATTAACCCTCGATATTCGACCCTTAGTGAATCGGCCCCTAACTGTCTGCAGCTAGGATGGTTATCCTGGTAGTTTGATATGTTTCTAGCCAAACTGCAAGATCTTCTGACCTTGTTGCCATTCATGTTTTGCAATAGCCTACACTGATTACCCATGTACTCATCACCTGACCTTCTATTGAGGGACCTGTCCGATCTGTGCATTATGCCTATACAGGCATGGTTTCAAATTATAGAGGTTGTGGTGACAGGGTCATTTTAAAGAAACAAAGAGAACGACTAAAGGCAGAGGTTCACAAACGAAAGAGCTGGTTGGGGTTACAAAGAAGTCAATTTAAGGATGCAATCTGAAGACCATCTAAGCAGACATTTCGGGTTATTGCATATTTGCTGTTATATATATTCCTGAAAATACAGACTTATGGACAATTGTACTGAAACTTGAAAAAAGACATTTGTAATCTTGGATGTTTCTGGAACCTTTAACCATATCAGGTGGGACAAGGAGGATCTTAAACCCAATAACCAGTTGAGCCAATGACAATGTATTTTGCATTTAAAATGAAAATAATCCCACCAGATAACATTTTTAAACTGTGGGTTGAATTATTAATAATTACCCAGTCCCACAAGGTTTGTTTCTATAGAAATGCGTCCATTCCTTATGGGAGCTACCATGCATGATACCATGATATTAAGGAAAAGGCGGTATGATTCCTTGGCTTTACAATACAACAAAGAATGGTTATTTTGTTTTCAGAATCCGTCAATGGTAAGTAAAATTTGAGTAAATTGTCAGTATAATGTCCCTTTAAATGTATGGATGAATGTATTTCAACCTTACGGCCCTCCTCTATCTCTTCCTTGACCAGGTCTCAGAAATGTAAATCAAGCTCCATGAAACCTGAGGCTCTGTGGTTTCAGGCACTGTCCAACCAAAGCCTCTTGTCTAGTGATGGGCGAATCTGTGCAGTTTTGCTTTGCCGAAAATTTAGAAAAATTTGCAAAACATATTGCATTCAATGAGTGTCAAAGAAATTTTGATGCACCTGTCAATTTTTATACTCGCAACAGGTCCAAATGATTCATTTAAGTCAATGGGTGTCCAAATAATTTTGACAGCGACAATTTTTATGTTCGCAACAATTTTGATGCTGGCAAATTGTCACCGCAGTTTCGCCGCAAGCAAATTAAGCAGACCCTGATCTCACTTAGTAGAATTAGTTCAGTTAGCTCCCCATTTAACAGTTGTTGAAAAAAAAAGTCTACTACTATATGATTTGATCATTTATTTTCCCCTTTTCGGAAGGATTAGCTAAAAGTAATTCTATAGTCCCTTCGACTATTTTAAATTAGGCTGATGCGAACAAAGGTATCTTTGTAGGGCAATTACTCCATCCCATTAGGAAAGGTTTTCAGGAGGACTGTGCTGTGCTTTATTATGAAAAAGAAAGAAGAAAATGCTTTCCTTTTGAAGCCAAATCCCCATGCAATCCCCGTGTGTTTGAAAAATAGAGTTAGGAGTTGAAAGGCAGATCTTATCATTGAACACAGTAAAAGGACTGCAGAACATAGAAGTGTCCCTCCCACTGGGGTTGGAGAGGCCTGCAGCATTTTACTGTGTACACCAGCAATCAAATGTTTTTTTAACCCCTAGACTGCCATGCTGACAAGTTTTAAGTTTTACGCAAAAAGCCAAAGAAATTGAATGTGTTGTGTATAGAAAGAAGCACTGGCCAGAGACATGGGTCACATTGTATTGTAGAAGGCTTTAGCTAAGAAAAAAAAAATATATGTGTAATCCTTTTAAAATTTACCTCCACTGCTTTGGGCTTACATTTAGTTCGGAATATACAAAATAGAACATAAATACAGTTAGGAAGTAGCAGACAGAATCTCTTTCGCCTTATTATTTCCCCTTAGTAACTGATACAGATGCACATTTTATGCCAGGATTTGTGATCTGGTAATCTCATCAACCTCTATATTATGTCATCAGTCAACCCAATTGTGACCTCCCACTTAGCACAATTGTCCTACCATGTTGCTAACTATATGTCATCTGTGTAGCACAAAAGTCATTATGAGATGACAATTACAAGATGACAGTTTTTGCATAAGAACAAGTAACACATGAGAGTGCAGCTGTAACCACTCTCTTACAGATGCAGCTAATGTAATGCCATGACTATACAGTATATAGGTGATCTGATAATTTCATCAATTGCTGTATTATGTCAAATTGCCCTCTATTCTTGAACTTCCATATAACAGATTTGTAGAGATCATTCTACTTGTCTGGCCTGTTGATCATTATATGGTCAACTGTGAATAGTCGTGTCCAACAAAGTGTGACCACCATTAGTATTCACCCACCCTTAGATTTTAAAGATGCTTGTGAGTCAAACTAATCGGAATTGCTGATGTGAGTTTTAGTCCTCATCAATTATTGGGATTGGGGCAGTCATTGCGAGAAATGACAGTTGTCGTGCAAGAACAAGTAACACTCAAGAGTACAATTGTACTCGTTCTCTCAAAGATGTGCCCAAAGTTACGCCATGACTTTATATATTAACATCAACATTTGTATGATGCCCTCAGTCAGCCACATTGCCCTCTATGGTTGAACTTCCATATAATAGATTTGTAAGACTGAGAACCATTTATGGCCTGTTGATCATTATATGGTCAACTCATATGTCCAGCAAAACATGACCACCATAAGATTTTAAAGATGCTTGTGATATCATCAAACCAATGGCCTATCTAGATATTACTGGGCCCCACAGCAAAATAGTTTTCAGGCCCTCAAATGTTTTGAGATTGACCTGTTTTACCAATATTTATTGAAATTGTAAATGAATTAGGGCCTCATGGGGCCCCTATACCTCCTGGACCCCCAGGGTCTGCTTTCTCTGTAGTTACGCCCCTGTATCAAACTAATTGGAATTGCTGACATGCAATGCTGATTTTAAGTTCTTATCAATCATGTATATGCATTGCTGTATGACAATGGTATTTTCTTCCCATACATTAGTATAGACACATCAAATTACAGCACTAATATAGTGTGTCTGTATTAAAGCATAATGTGCTTTCTGGTTAAACCAGGACACAGTTTTTGAACGTTGGCCATGAATTTGTATGCAGTCATTAAACACCTCTAATTTAAAGCATAACTCGTCTATGTCTTCTATGATTTAGATATATGTTGGCCACTGTCCACTCACACTGAACTTAAAAAATAACTATATTCATTTTAATCTATCTATTTTACTCTACTATTAAAATCCTAACATTTTCACCATTAGCATATCTATTGTAGACCGTTATGCCCCCCAAGTGTGCAGTGAATTGAACTACATTATGAAATGACAGGAGCGAACTGCGTAGCCTCTCTCTCTAGCCGCAGTGCAGTATTCAGGTTTATTTTAACTTTATTGTATAAAATATGAGAGGCATAACTTGCCTTAAAGATTGCCTTGCCACAACCACTTATCTTTCATTGACTTCCATAAGTCTTCTTAACATCTCTAAATTCCCACTTTATGAGATTATGTTATACATTCTTCAGAAGAAAACACACAGGAAATCAAAATACTATCAAGAATCTACTTTTTCTTTGAATTCACAAATATACATTTAAATGAAATCTAAATTTTCAGCACTGAATAAAAAAATAATTTATTTTCTAATGGAGCTGTGAGACAGTCTGCTACAGGCAAAGGCATGCAAATGTTTTGAAACAATCAGATTGTTCTTTTGGAAGTGCAAGATGTGCTCAAGATGTGCTCAATGATTACATCTGTGCAAATCAATCCCAACTCAACTGAATCAAGTTGAGATACTCAGTTTGTGTTGGTTTGGGTGCAAATATGGAAACAACAGGGGCAGGGCTATCTGCATTTGTAAACTTACTCACAGTATACTCCCAATACCCAGTAGGCAGGTTGGAAAAGGATCAGAAAGAGCCTTTACCTTTTGTCTATTGCCGGTTTGTGACCATAAACACATATGGGAACCTTAGTGAGTCTAGGTGGGCAGTTTACTCACTCTAATTGTAATTCTTATCCTGTTCATACACCCTAGTATGTGTGCTTGATGCTATGTAACTTGACATCATGGACTTCTGGACCTATTTAAGGATACCAAGTTTTCTATATAATTCTTTTCTAAGAACATATCAGCCCTGTGTTATCCAGGTATCCACGGTTGTAATCTGGCCTTTCCCTTTATCTTACCTGTTTGCCTCCAACTGCGATCTCTGTTTTCCTTGATATGAGTTCTTGTACTGAACCCATGCGTTTTGCCTCAAGCCAGCCTTGCTTTGACTATGACACACATTGGGCTAGATTCAATGCATTGAGAAGAAGGTATCTCATGGCTTATCACATGAAAACTCATGGACAAGTACATGAAAAGTCATGGGCGAGATTCAATTCAAGGAGAAAAAATTCTTCTCCTAATTCAGTTCCAGTTTTTTCCCCATGGACTTCAATAAAGTTTTCACAGAAAAGTTTTTCTGAATTGAATTGCATCTCATATTGATTCTTGTCCATAACTTTTCACATGATAAACCTTTTTTTCACTGAATTTAATCTGGCCCATTTTTTGGTCTATATTCATTGTCCCCCTTCAACCGTTTTAGCTCCTCAGGTCAATCCCCTGTTTATATGAGTCCTTTAGGGGTCACCGCCCTTGTAATTTGATTTATTGGTAAGTCTGATGCTAATATAATTGTTGATATATGGCCTTGTCTGAACAATAAAAAAGCAGTGACATGTGGATAGACAATGGTAATTTTACTCACAACTATAATGCCATTAATATCTTATGTGGGTAATTTTTTTTTTTTTTTTTTCAAGATGATTCTATTTTTTTCCCAAGATAAAAAAAAATCCCAAAATGACAAGCAAATAATATATTCTGTAAATGTGGTTCAATGGATATGGGTCAAATCAGGGGTGCTGCTATTGTGAAGGAAGGGGAGAAACTGCATGTAACTAAATTCTGCGCTGAAATACGTTTTTTAAAAAGAGCAAACAGATTTTTCTATATTAAATTTTTAAATTTGACATGGGGCTAGACATGACGTCCATTTCCCAGATGCCTCAACAAAAAAAACCCAGCCTTTTCCTGCTTGGGTGCTATTCTCATGTCTCCCACTAGATAGTGGGCTAGGGAGAACAACTTGAGTTGTGATGAAGTACAATGAGAAGTGGAGCTATAATATGTAGCTGTCTCAAAGCAGTTAACTCCTGAAGTGCTGGCTCAGAATCAGGCACAATGCACTGACATGGCTGCCTCCCCACCAATATTATAAAAAAAAAATATTCTTTTGTTGGTTTATGAATAAAATTATAATTTGTAGAGTGAATTATTTGCAATGTAAACAGTGTAATTTAGAAATAAAAAGTAAGAAAAGTAAAATCACTCTAAGAGTTTAAATTCCAGTAATTAAACCAAATTCTCTGTACTGGTGATGTATTAAGACAAGATAGTATGTGTGGTCTGGTTGCCCAACCCTAGCAGACAGTTAGGGTTACGGTGTCTAGTATAGGCCAGCTAGCAACCCGATGAGTTAAGCCATGCAAAACCAAATTGATAAGGTCCCATACAAACCTACCAGGAATCAGGTGATGAGCAGTAGCTTAGATATTACATAGTAAAGTGTTAGAAAAGGATTGGTGTAACCCATGTGTCTTAGGGGCCGATTCACTAACTTCGAGTGAAGGATTCGAAGTAAAAAAATGTCATATTTCAAAGTGTTTTTTGGGCTACTTCGACCATCGAATGGGCTACTTCGACCTTCGACTTCGACTTCGAATCGAAGGATTCGAACTTAAAATAGTTTGACTATTCGATAGTCGAAGTACTGTCTCTTTAAGAAAAAACTTCGCCCCCTGGTTCACCATCTAAAACCTACCGAACTCAATGTTAGCCTATGGGGAAGGTCCCCATAGGCTTGGCGAACGATTATTCCTTCGATCGAACGATCGAACTATTTGCACTAAAATCCTTCGACTTCGATATTCGAAGTCGAAGGATTTTAATTCCCAGTCGAATATCGAGGGTTAATTAACCCTCGATATTCGACCCTTGGTGAATCGGCCCCTTAGTCTCTTGAACAATCAAGATGGCTCCATCTACTGTTTTATAACTGAATGAGCTTCACTGTTCAGTCTTCATCTTTTGCCAAAGTTTCTGCTTGTTTAACTTGGAAAAACAATAAAAATCATTTAAAACAGAAGTGGTAGAAAAGGAATAATGAGGAGACTGACTTGCCAGGGTCTTGTCTGTGAAAACAGAAGTCAGTGTAGATGTAACATAAGTAAAGGGAGAAGTGTGAGAACAGGAAAATATTGCTATAGAGATATATGTGGAATGATATAAGTAGTTGAAAGATAACTGAAAATATATTCCTTTATCATCTCCACAATATTAATAATACCATATGTTTAAGACTCCCCCCCCCAACACAAATACCAGAATCAACCTTTAGTAAATCCTAAAGTATAAACTAGTCTGATGCTTCCCTTTTAAACAAATTCTGTCCTCTGGCTCTAGATACAGTAGGTACCAAACAACTAGTTTGAAGTAAAGATGTCTGTAAATGACAGGTTATTACCAGGGATGTAGCGAACGTCGGAAAAAAAGTTCGCGAACATATTCGCGAACTTGCGCAAAAATGCGAGCGGTTCGCGAACGGTTCGCGAACCCCATAGACTTCAATGGGAAGGCGAACTTTAACATCTAGAAAAGACATTTCTGGCCAGAAAAATGATTTTAAAGTTGTTTAAAGGGTGCAACGACCTGGACAGTGGCATGCCAGAGGGGGATCAAGGGCAAAAATGTATCTGAAAAATCTGCCTGTGTGTGCTTGGAAGAGATAGTGTAGGGGGAGAGCTGTTAGTGATTTCAGGGACAGATGATAGTAAGTTTGCTGGCTAGTAATCTGCTTGATACTGCTCTGTATTGGAGGGACAGAAGTCTGCAGGGATTTGAGGGACATTTTAGCTTAGGTAGCTTTGCTGACTAGTAATCTACTGTTCTCTTTAAACAACTGCCATACGTTGACCTTGTAGGCATTGTTTGCCCAGTTTTTTTGGACGCAGCCACTGAAGCACAGTTGCCATAAAAAATATGCCATATAAATGCTGAAAATAGTAATTTTTCGCCATACGTTGACCTTGTAGACATTGTTTGCCCAGTTTTTTTGGTTGCAGCCACTGAAGCACAGTTGCCAGAAAAAATATGCCATATAAATGCTGAAAATAGTCATTTTTTGCCATACGTTGACCTTGTAGGCATTGTTTGCCCAGTTTTTTTGGTCGCAGCCACTGAAGCACAGAGGCCAGAAAAATTATGCCATATAAATGCTGAAAATATGCATTTTTTTGGTCGCAGCCACTGAAGCACAGTTGCCAGAAAAATTATGCCATATAAATGCTGAAAATATGCATTTTTTTGGTTGCAGCCACTGAAGCACAGAGGCCAGAAAAATTATGCCATATAAATGCAGAAAATATGCATTTTTTTGGACGCAGCCACTGAAGCACAGTTGCCAGAAAAAATATGCCATATAAATGCTGAAAATAGTCATTTTTTGCCATACGTTGACCTTGTAGACATTGTTTGCCCAGTTTTTTTGGTTGCAGCCACTGAAGCACAGAGGCCAGAAAAAATTAAACCAGTAGGGTTTGCACCCTAGTTTGTAACGGTGGCGGAGGGAGGAGGAGGACGCTAAAGGACAGCTGTGTGTGGAGTCATGAGGCTTGAAGAGAAGGACAGCTGCATAGAAGTCAGAACAAGTCTTCCGGCGTGCAGTAACCCTCCGAGATCCACCCCTCATTCATTTTAATAAAGGTCAGGTAATCGACACTTTTGTGACCTCTGCTGCACTGAAGGTCCTTTCTGAGAGCACACTTGAGGCTGGGCAAGACAAGAGGTTCATGGCAAATTGTGACAGCTCTGGCCACAGATCAAGCCTGCGCACCCAGTAGTCCAGGGGTTCATCGCTCCTCAGAGTGTCGATATCTGCAGTTAATGCCAGGTAGTCCGCTACCTGCCGGTCGAGGCGTTCTTTGAGGGTGGATCCAGAAGGGTTGTGGCGCTGCCTTGGACAGAAAAACATTTGCATGTCTGACGTTACAGACTGGCCAAAGGGCTTTGTCCTTGCAGGTGTGCTCGTGGCAGGATTACTGGCACGTCTGCCCCTGGAATGTTGATGAGTTCCTGAAGTGACATCACCCTTAAAAGCATTGTACAACATGTTTTGCAGGCTGGTTTGTAAATGCCGCATCTTTTCGGACTTGTGGTATGTTGGTAACATTTCTGACACTTTATGCTTGTACCGAGGGTCTAGTAGCGTTGCGACCCAGTACAGGTCCTTCTCCTTAAGCCTCTTGATACGGGGGTCCTTCAACAGGCATGACAGCATGAAAGACCCCATTCTCACAAGGTTGGATGCAGAGCTATCCATCTCCGCTTCCTCATTATCAAGGACTGCATCATCCACGGTCTCCTCCCCCCAGCCACGTACAAGACCAGGGGTCCCAAAAGGTCACCACTAGCCCCCTGGGAAGCCTGCTCCTGTTGGTCCTCCTCCTCCTCCTCCACAAAGCCACCTTCCTCCTCTGACTCCACTTCTGGCACCTCTCCCTGCGTTGCAGCAGGTGCCTGGGTTCGTTCTGGTGATTCCGACCAGAAATCGTGCGCTTCCAGCTCCTTGTCACGCTGGTCTACAGCCTCATCTGTCACTCGTCGCACGGCACGCTCCAGGAAGAAAGCGAAGGGTATTAGGTCGCTGATGGTGCCTTCGGTGCGACTGACCATATTTGTCACCTCTTCAAAAGGTCGCATGAGCCTGCAGGCATCGCGCATAAGCACCCAGTAACGGGGGAAAAAAATCCCCAGCTGTGCAGATCCAGTCCTACCACCCAGTTCAAAAAGGTACTCGTTGACGGCCCTTTGTTGTTGCAGCAGACGTTCCAACATAAGGAGCGTTGAATTCCAGCGAGTCTGGCTGTCAGAAATCAAACGCCTGACTGGCATGTTGTAGCGCTGCTGAATGTCAGCAAGGCGTGCCATGGCTGTGTAGGAACGTCTGAAATGGGCCGACACCTTTCTGGACTGGGTGAGAACGTCCTGGAATCCTGGGTACTTGGAGACAAAACGTTGGACTATTAAATTTAACACATGTGCCATGCAGGGCACATGTGTTAAATTGCCTAGTCTCAACGCTGCCAACAGATTGCTTCCATTGTCACACACCACTTTTCCGATCTGCAGTTGGTGTGGGGTCAGCCACCGATCGGCCTGTGACTGCAGAGATGACAGGAGTACAGATCCGGTATGGTTTTTGCTTTCCAGGCACGTCATCCCCAAGACAGCGTGACAACGGCGTACCTGGCACGTCGAATAGCCTAGGGGGAGCTGGGGTGCACAGGTGTGGAGGAGGAGAAGGAGGACCCAGCAGCAGAGTAAGAAGAAGAAGAAGACGAGGTAGAGAGCGATGGAGGAGTAGAGGTGGTGGCAGAACCGCGTGCAATCCGTGGCGGTGACACCAACTCCACTGTTGTTGTTGAGCTACCCATTCCCTGCTTCCCAGCCATTACCAAGTTCACCCAGTGGGCAGTGTAGGTGACATACCTGCCCTGACCATGCTTGGAGGACCATGCGTCAGTAGTCATATGGACCTTTGGCCCAACACTAAGTGACAGAGATGCGGTAACTTGGCTCTGCACATGTTGGTACAGGTGTGGTATTCCCTTTTTAGAAAAAAAATTGCGGCTGGGTACCTTCCACTGCGGTGTCCCAATTGCTACAAATTTGCGGAAGGCCTCAGAGTCCACCAGCTGGTATGGTAAAAGCTGGCGGGCTAAGAGTGCAGACAAGCCAGCTGTCAGACGCCGGGCAAGGGGGTGACAGTCAGACATTGGCTTCTTACGCTCAAACATGGCCTTCACAGAAACTTGGCTGGTGGCAGATGACTGGGAATGGGAACAGGTGGTCAAGGTGGAAGGCGGAGTGGAGGGTGGTTCAGACGGGTCAAGGAGAGCAGAGGTAGAGCAGTAAGATGCTGGACCAGAAGGAGTGTGGCTTTTAGTTTGCCTGTTGCCTTTGAGGTGTTGCTCCCAAAGTGCTTTGTGCTTGCCGCTCATGTGCCTTCGCATAGAAGTTGTACCTATGTGGCTGTTGGGCTTACCAAGGCTCAGTTTCTGACTGCACTCATTGCAAATTACAATGCTTTTGTCAGAGGCACACACATTAAAAAAATCCCACACTGCTGACTTTTTGGAAGTGTGCGATCTGGCGGTAACAGTAGAAGTTGGCGGCATTGGCGGCAATGGCGGGTGCGTTGGCCGGCTGAACACAGGTGCCGATACATGTTGTTGCCCTACTGATCCCTGCGGGCTGTCCTCCCTGCTTCTTCTAAGTCTTATTCTCCTACTGCCTCTCTGACTCTCCGTCTCTCCATCTGAACTACCCTCCTCTTGCTCTCTTCTACTAGGCACCCACAAAACATCAATCTCCTCATCATCATTCTCCTCAGATGCATCAATTTCTTCTGACACATCACAGAAGGAAGCAGCAGCGGGGACCTCCTCCTCATCACTCATTATGTCCATCTCTATCGTGTTCTCTGCCAGAATTAAATCTGGTGTAAGGTCCTCATCTCCTTCATCTTCTTCTGGCAATAATGGTTGCGCATTACTCAGTTCAAGAAACTCATGGGAAAATAACTCCTCTGACCCCAGTGAAGAAGGGGCACCGGTGGTGGAGGAAGTGTTACGTGGGGTGGCCATAGCAGTGGAGGATGAGGAGGATGTTGTGGTAAAGTTAGAAACGGTAGAGGATGGGGTGTGCTGTGTAAGCCAGTCAACTACCTCTTCAGCATTTTGGGAGTTCAGGGTCATTGGCTTTTTAAAACTGGGCAATTTGCTAGGGGCCACAGGATTGCATAGCAGCACGGCCCCTAGCACGGCCTCTGCGTGGCGGCCTGCCTTTGCCTGGCATTATTTTTAAAAAAACAACAACAACAACAAAAACTCAGTTGGTTTTTCTGGAAACGATAATACACACAGCTAGATGGCGGGTTGAAGAAAACAGTGTGCAAATAATGCCTACAAGGTCAACGTATACACTACTACAGCGGTGGATACGGATTACGTAAAATATATGAATGCTGCTTGAAAAAAAGTAACTCAAGTGGTTTTTCTAGAGACGATAATATTATCAATATTTAGACAAAATGTGAACAAGCTCACACAACTAGATGGCGGGTTGAAGAAAACAGTGTGCAAATAATGCCTACAAGGTCAACGTATACACTACTACAGCGGTGGATACGGATTACGTAAAATATATGAATGCTGCTTGAAAAAAGTCACTCCGGTGTTTTTTCTGGAGACGGTAATATTATGGATATTTAGACAGAATGTGAACAAGGTCACACAGCTAGATGGCGGGTTGAAGAAAACAGTGTGCAAATAATGCCTACAGGGCAAATAATGCCTAAAAGGTCAACTTATACACTACTACAGCGGTAGTAAAATAAAAAAAAGTAAAATAAAAAAAAAATGAATATTAAAAAAAAAAAATTAAAGTTGGTGCTGCTGAACTACTAGGAGCAGCAGATTAGCACACCAGTCCCACTCCCCAACACTGCTAGACTAATAGCACTGGGCTCTTATAGTAGTAGTAGTAGTAGTAGTAAAACAACAAAAAAATAAATAAAAGCAGTCCTTACAAGGACTACTGTTATTGCAGCAGTCAGCAGATGAGATCAGAAGCAGGACAGCTGCCCACTGCAGCTACATACAGAGCACTGCAGTAGAAGGTAGATTACTAGCCAGCAAAGCTACCTAAGCTTAAATGTCCCTCAAACCCCTGCAGACTTCTGTCCCTCCAATAACAGAGCAGTATCAAAAATGATTACTAGCCAGCAAACTTTCAACTGTCCCTGAAATCACTAACAGGCAGCAGCTCTCTCCCTACACTATCTCTTCAGCACACACAGGCAGAGTGAAAAAACGCTGCAGGGCTTCGGTTTTTATAGGGAAGGGGAGTGGTCCAGGGGAGAGCTTCCTGATTGGCTGGCATGTACCTGCTGGTCTGGGGTGAGAGGGCAAAAAAAAGCGCCAACAATGGCGAACCCAAAATGGCGAACGTCGCGCGACGTTCGCGAACTTCCGGCGAGCGCGAACACCCGATGTTCGCGCGAACAAGTTCGCCGGCGAACAGTTCGCGACATCTCTAGTTATTACTAAACAGAAGCAAAGTGGCTGATGTAGAGTGCAAACCATACAGAGGTGCCACCTCTCATACAAATAAAGCCATGTTTGCTCAGGTAAGGAACTATCCTATTACAGCTGAGATTATTCCAGACAGCAGGGTCTAATGTACCTTAAAATATGTTTTTGATATGATGAAGTGATTTATGGAACTGAGTAAAGATGGTTCAGATGCCCCAGAAGTTTCTAGATGTTACTAAACTGAGAATAATAAAATTATACAAAAGGAGAAGGAATTAAATAAAGAGAATACTCATGAGGGATTAGAAATACTGCATGCTCAGGAAAAAGCAAGGATTTTAATTTGTTTGTGCCCTTTTTATCTAAGCCCCGGCCCACAGAACTATTAGGGAATTCATCGGTTTCCATAGTGATGTGCGTCTTTTATGAAGCAGCCTGAGTTTGGGCTGCACTAGATGTAATATTTCTCTCACTTTTTTCCTCTTGTAGTTTCTTTCTTCATTGTGATTTCTTTCTTTCTTTCTTTCTTTCTTTCTTTTCTTTTTCCTCTCCTTTTCTTACACTTCCTATCCATTATCTCCCTTTTCTTATTTTTCACTTCCTATCCTTTATCTCCATTTTCTTTCACTTCCTATCCTTTATCTCCCTTTTCTTTTGTGTCTTATCCTTTATCTCTCTTTTCTTTTTCTTTCCTTTATCTCCCTTTTCTTTTCTTTCACTTTCTATCCTTTATCTCCATTTTCTTTTTCTTTCCTTTATCTCCTTTTCCTTTTCTTTCATGTCCTATCCTTTATCTCCCTTGTTTATATATACACACAACAGTTTATTTATATAAACTATAGTAGAGTATCTGAAGCAAACACACCAGTTTTGCCAGTGTAGGACACCAGTACATTATATTTGAATTATTGTTATTAGTTATTATTAACACTTTTATTTTATAATGTTACTGTTCATATATTTGCTTACTATACAGTATATGTTAACAATGCATGCATTACTAACATACATTATTCCAGCACAATCACTCATGCTATCCATCTCACAGGGTTTGAACACTTGTTACAATAACAGTTTGGTGCAAAGTCATTGTTCATGCAGAAGTTACATGGTGATGTTAAAGATCCAATTGTTCCTATTCACCCATGGCCAGGCATTAGTACTTTACCATCTAGCCTTCTAGCACAGATCTTTATATTTTCTGACCCTCCACAAATTCCTTTTGTTTTCCCTTTGGTATGCTCCTTGTTTGCTCTATTGCTATATGTTGTAACCTCTACTTGTCTGAACACACTTTTTTAATTTTATTGTCCTGCCCAGTTTGGTACTTCAATTTCTTATCACTATAACTACATGTTCAGCAGTCTTGATCACTCTTAAGTGCTGGCATTTTATATAATGAAGACACATTTGTTTGTGAGCATCTATGTCTCAGATCCAAGACCAAAGGTAACCATTAAAGATCTCAGTACTCTGTTTTTGACATTAACCAGACTTCCCCTTTGAAATGCCAGAAGACTATGTATGGAAACATATGAGCCTCTATTTATCTCTTTGTGAACCATCATAGATAGAATGGTAAGCCTAGATCAGGTTGTCAGTACTTCACCATGGCTGCTCTTTATAAAAGTCATCAGACCTCCTCTTTGAAATGACCATGCTTGAAGACTATGTATGGAAACTTATGAGTCTCTATTTATCTCTTTATAAACCATCATACATAGAATGGTAAGCCTAGATAAGGTTCTCAGTACTCCACCATGGGTGCTGTTTATGACATTAATCAAACCTCCCCTTTGAAACAACCATGCTTGAAGAATATGTATGGGAACGTATGAGCCTCTTTTTATCTCTTTATAAACCATCATAGATAGAATGGTAAACCTAGATAAGGTTCTCAGTACTCCACCATGGCTGCTGTTTATTACAGTAATCAAACCTCCCATTTGAAATGACCATGCTTGAAGACTATACATGGGAAAGTATAAGCCTCTTATTATCTATTTATAAACCATTATAGATAGAATAGTAAGCCTAGATCAGGTTCTCAGTACTCCACCATGGCCACTGTTTATAACAGTAATCAGACCTCCCCTTTGAAATAACCATGCTTGAAGACTATGCATGGAAACAATGAGCCTCTTTTTATCTCTTTATAAACAGTTTATAATCTTCTTCTTTGACTATGACTTTAAAAACCAAAGCTTCATTAAGTTATAACATCTTAAAACAGTTGGGCACATTTTGTCTTAGGGTACATTGAAATTAGTGTCATGATATGCTATTGAGGTCTACTTTGTCAAGGAACTATGTATGTTCCCCAGATGGCAAGTTTTAATGAAACTGGTTGTGTTATAAGTTAATCTCCTGGCACCCAGTAAACTTTTAAGAATTCTAGATAGCTCCCTTAATTGGAGGATTTCTTTTCCCAAACCTTTACAGATAGGGTAATACTTGGGGCAGATTCTTCTGCACAGACCTTGAAACGGATCCTGGTGTTCTAATGTTCATTACAAAACTGTATGTTGATTACCTACCTAAATATAAGCATTGGGAATAGCAGCTGCTGTTCTTATTTGAACATTCAAGGACCAAAAACTTGTTTATATTTGAAAATTAGCCTCAATCAGAAAACCAGAACCAGAGGCTACTCTGAAATCTGGCAGTGTACAAGGAAATAATTGCTTTGGTCCATAGGAAATAATGTAAATGGTAAAGTTATTAAGTGAAAAATGCAATCTCGTAAACTAAATTATTTCCATTAAATTGACAATAGGAAGAAATAATTCCAATTACATATACTTCCACTTCTAACTCATTCATGTACTACCTTTCTGCTGAGATGGTCAAATTAAATATTGCACATCTGCTTTTTCAACCACTTATCCCTCCTCCACTCACTGTAGGAGTCAAACATATGCAATTGTTCCTTTTGCTTTGTGGAAGAATAGGACTGTTGTACAATGAATTTAATGTATAACTATGTTTATATGACTGCCGTTGTACAAGTTGTTTGACATACAGATGAAGCCATCATGATTTCACATTTCGAAGCACCTTGTCCAGACACCATTTTTTAGTGCCAAGTCCTGCCTCCAGATTGTACTAAAATGCAATAGCTCTTGCCTCATCTAAAGGCAGAACTTTGCACTAAAAAATGGTGTCTGGACATGGTGCGACAAAATGGGAAATGTTGATGGCTTCATCTTTGGGCTCTCAGCGCCAAACTCATAGGTAATTATTCTATTTCCATTAATGGAGATTCTGTAATAGGCTGAGACTTTTCCTATATTTTTTTCCTTTCAAGAAGGTATATTGGTGGCTTCTGCAAGTGGGACCCAACCAAGGACAATTCTAATCTGTCCACCCTGTGGGTTTATGAATGAAAACCTTTACCAGTTCATACTTTCTATATCTATTTGCTGTGAGAGTGTGCTCAGGGTGCTGGGTATTGTGGTTGACCCTATTAGAGTCCTAAACTATTTTATACAAGTGTTATTAAATTAAATTTATATAATAAAAATACCCATGTAAAAGAATGGAAATTTCATCTGTTGGGGGTTTGATGAATGTGAAAAAATTTCTAGCGCGTCAATAATTTGGAGAATAATAAAGTTGAAGTGTCTCTGCGTCCAGTCCCTGTGTCCGTGGGATTGCGCTACTGCGCATGTGCCCCACGGACCGTCTCTGGCGAATTTTTTTTAGACTAGAACAATTCTGTTTTTATAAATGTTTTACTACATATGTTCTAGCGCCCGTTAATTTAACGGGCTTAATGTCTAGTTTGGAGAATATTTTGCCATTAAGTGAATTTGGGTCATATTCACCCATCACTAGTCTTGTTGTCATGATAGTTAGGGATGTCGCGGACTGTTCGCCGGCGAACTTGTTCACGCGAACATCGACTGTTCGCGCTCGCCGAATGTTCGCGAACGTCGGCGACGTTCGCCATTTTGGGTTCGCCTTAGCTGGCGCTTTTTTTGACCTCTCACCCCAGACCAGCAGATACATGGCAGCCAATCAGGAAGCTCTCCCTCCTGGACCACCCCCACACCCCCTGGACCACTCCCCTTCCATATATAAACTGAAGCCCTGCAGCGTTTTTCATTCTGCCTGTGTGTGCTTGGAAGAGCTAGTGTAGGGAGAGAGCTGTTAGTGATTTGAGGGACAATTGATAGTAAGTTTGCTGGCTAGTAATCTACTTGATACTGCTCTGTATTGGAGGGACAGAACTCTGCAGGGATTTGAGGGACATTTTAGGTTAGGTAGCTTTGCTGGCTAGTAATCTACCTTCTACTGCAGTGCTCTGTATGTAGCTGCTGTGGGCACTGATCTCTTCTGATCTCATCTGCTGACTGCTGTAATAACCCAATAGTCCTTGTAAGGACTGCTTTTATTTTCTTTTTTGTTTTTTTACTTTGCTACTATAAGAGCCCAGTGCTATTAGTCTAGCTGTGTTGGGGAGTGGGACTGGTGTGCTACTGTGCTGCTCCTAGTAGTTCAGCAGCACCAACCCGAGTAATTTTTTTTTTTAATATACATATATATTTTTTTTATTTTACTTATCTTACTGTTCTTTAACGTGTCCAGTGCTGTTTGCTGTTCTTCATAGTAGTGCACCAATAGTAGTGCACTTGCAGGCATTATTTGCCCAGTGTGTTCTTCAAACAACTGCCATCTAGCTGTGTGAGCTTTTTCACATTCTGTCTAAATATCAATAATAATACCGTATCCAGAAACACCACCTGAGTGACGTTTTTCAAGCAGCAATAATATATTCCGTATCCACTGCTGTAGTAGTGTATACGTTGACCTTGTAGGCATTGTTTGCCCAGTGTGTTCTTCAAACAACTGCCATCTAGCTGTGTGAGCTTTTTCACATTCTGTCTAAATATCAATAATAATACCGTCTCCAGAAACACCACCCGAGTGACGTTTTTCAAGCAGCAATAATATATTCCGTATCCACTGCTGTAGTAGTGTATACGTTGACCTTGTAGGCATTGTTTGCCCAGTGTGTTCTTCAAACAACTGCCATCTAGCTGTGTGAGCTTTTTCACATTCTGTCTAAATATCAATAATAATACCGTCTCCAGAAACACCACCTGAGTGACGTTTTTCAAGCAGCAATAATATATTCCGTATCCACTGCTGTAGTAGTGTATACGTTGACCTTGTAGGCATTGTTTGCCCAGTGTGTTCTTCAAACAACTGCCATCTAGCTGTGTGAGCTTTTTCACATTCTGTCTAAATATCAATAATAATACCGTCTCCAGAAACACCACCCGAGTTACGTTTTTCAAGCAGCAATAATATATTCCGTATCCACTGCTGTAGTAGTGTATACGTTGACCTTGTAGGCATTGTTTGCCCAGTGTGTTCTTCAAACAACTGCCATCTAGCTGTGTGAGCTTTTTCACGTTCTGTCTAAATATCAATAATAATACCGTCTCCAGAAACACCACCTGAGTGACGTTTTTCATGCAGCAATAATATATTCCGTATCCACTGCTGTAGTAGTGTATACGTTGACCTTGTAGGCATTGTTTGCCCAGTGTGTTCTTCAAACAACTGCCATCTAGCTGTGTGAGCTTTTTCACATTCTGTCTAAATATCAATAATAATACCGTCTCCAGAAACACCACCTGAGTGACGTTTTTCAAGCAGCAATAATATATTCCGTATCCACTGCTGTAGTAGTGTATACGTTGACCTTGTAGGCATTGTTTGCCCAGTGTGTTCTTCAAACAACTGCCATCTAGCTGTGTGAGCTTTTTCACATTCTGTCTAAATATCAATAATAATACCGTCTCCAGAACCACCACCCGAGTGACGTTTTTCAAGCAGCAATAATATATTCCGTATCCACTGCTGTAGTAGTGTATACGTTGACCTTGTAGGCATTGTTTGCCCAGTGTGTTCTTCAAACAACTGCCATCTAGCTGTGTGAGCTTTTTCACATTCTGTCTAAATATCAATAATAATACCGTCTCCAGAAACACCACCTGAGTGACGTTTTTCAAGCAGCAATAATATATTCCGTATCCACTGCTGTAGTAGTGTATACGTTGACCTTGTAGGCATTGTTTGCCCAGTGTGTTCTTCAAACAACTGCCATCTAGCTGTGTGAGCTTTTTCACATTCTGTCTAAATATCAATAATAATACCGTCTCCAGAAACACCACCCGAGTGACGTTTTTCAAGCAGCAATAATATATTCCGTATCCACTGCTGTAGTAGTGTATACGTTGACCTTGTAGGCATTGTTTGCCCAGTGTGTTCTTCAAACAACTGCCATCTAGCTGTGTGAGCTTTTTCACGTTCTGTCTAAATATCAATAATAATACCGTCTCCAGAAACACCACCTGAGTGACGTTTTTCAAGCAGCAATAATATATTCCGTATCCACTGCTGTAGTAGTGTATACGTTGACCTTGTAGGCATTGTTTGCCCAGTGTGTTCTTCAAACAACTGCCATCTAGCTGTGTGAGCTTTTTCACATTCTGTCTAAATATCAATAATAATACCGTCTCCAGAACCACCACCTGAGTGACGTTTTTCAAGCAGCAATAATATATTCCGTATCCACTGCTGTAGTAGTGTATACGTTGACCTTGTAGGCATTGTTTGCCCAGTGTGTTCTTCAAACAACTGCCATCTAGCTGTGTGAGCTTTTTCACATTCTGTCTAAATATCAATAATAATACCGTCTCCAGAACCACCACCCGAGTAACGTTTTTCAAGCAGCAATAATATATTCCGTATCCACTGCTGTAGTAGTGTATACATTGACCTTGTAGGCATTGTTTGCCCAGTGTGTTCTTCAAACAACTGCCATCTAGCTGTGTGAGCTTGTTCACATTCTGTCTAAATATCAATAATAATACCGTCTCCAGAACCACCACCCGAGTGACGTTTTTCAAGCAGCAATAATATATTCCGTATCCACTGCTGTAGTAGTGTATACGTTGACCTTGTAGGCATTGTTTGCCCAGTGTGTTCTTCAAACAACTGCCATCTAGCTGTGCGAGCTTTTTCACATTCTGTCTAAATATCAATAATAATACCGTCTCCAGAACCACCACCCGAGTGACGTTTTTCAAGCAGCAATAATATATTCCGTATCCACTGCTGTAGTAGTGTATACGTTGACCTTGTAGGCATTGTTTGCCCAGTGTGTTCTTCAAACAACTGCCATCTAGCTGTGTGAGCTTGTTCACATTCTGTCTAAATATCAATAATAATACCGTCTCCAGAACCACCACCCGAGTGACGTTTTTCAAGCAGCAATAATATATTCCGTATCCACTGCTGTAGTAGTGTATACGTTGACCTTGTAGGCATTGTTTGCCCAGTGTGTTCTTCAAACAACTGCCATCTAGCTGTGTGAGCTTTTTCACATTCTGTCTAAATATCAATAATAATACCGTCTCCAGAACCACCACCTGAGTGACGTTTTTCAAGCAGCAATAATATATTCCGTATCCACTGCTGTAGTAGTGTATACGTTGACCTTGTAGGCATTGTTTGCCCAGTGTGTTCTTCAAACAACTGCCATCTAGCTGTGTGAGCTTTTTCACATTCTGTCTAAATATCAATAATAATACCGTCTCCAGAAACACCACCCGAGTGACGTTTTTCAAGCAGCAATAATATATTCCGTATCCACTGCTGTAGTAGTGTATACGTTGACCTTGTAGGCATTGTTTGCCCAGTGTGTTCTTCAAACAACTGCCATCTAGCTGTGTGAGCTTTTTCACATTCTGTCTAAATATCAATAATAATACCGTCTCCAGAACCACCACCTGAGTGACGTTTTTCAAGCAGCAATAATATATTCCGTATCCACTGCTGTAGTAGTGTATACGTTGACCTTGTAGGCATTGTTTGCCCAGTGTGTTCTTCAAACAACTGCCATCTAGCTGTGTGAGCTTTTTCACATTCTGTCTAAATATCAATAATAATACCGTCTCCAGAACCACCACCTGAGTGACGTTTTTCAAGCAGCAATAATATATTCCGTATCCACTGCTGTAGTAGTGTATACGTTGACCTTGTAGGCATTGTTTGCCCAGTGTGTTCTTCAAACAACTGCCATCTAGCTGTGTGAGCTTTTTCACATTCTGTCTAAATATCAATAATAATACCGTCTCCAGAACCACCACCCGAGTGACGTTTTTCAAGCAGCAATAATATATTCCGTATCAACTGCTGTAGTAGTGTATACGTTGACCTTGTAGGCATTGTTTGCCCAGTGTCTTCTTCAAACAACTGCCATCTAGCTGTGTGAGCTTTTTCACATTCTGTCTAAATATCAATAATAATACCGTCTCCAGAACCACCACCTGAGTGACGTTTTTCAAGCAGCAATAATATATTCCGTATCCACTGCTGTAGTAGTGTATACGTTGACCTTGTAGGCATTGTTTGCCCAGTGTGTTCTTCAAACAACTGCCATCTAGCTGTGTGAGCTTTTTCACATTCTGTCTAAATATCAATAATAATACCGTCTCCAGAACCACCACCCGAGTGACGTTTTTCAAGCAGCAATAATATATTCCGTATCCACTGCTGTAGTAGTGTATACGTTGACCTTGTAGGCATTGTTTGCCCAGTGTGTTCTTCAAACAACTGCCATCTAGCTGTGTGAGCTTGTTCACATTCTGTCTAAATATCAATAATAATACCGTCTCCAGAACCACCACCCGAGTGACGTTTTTCAAGCAGCAATAATATATTCCGTATCCACTGCTGTAGTAGTGTATACGTTGACCTTGTAGGCATTGTTTGCCCAGTGTGTTCTTCAAACAACTGCCATCTAGCTGTGCGAGCTTTTTCACATTCTGTCTAAATATCAATAATAATACCGTCTCCAGAACCACCACCCGAGTGACGTTTTTCAAGCAGCAATAATATATTCCGTATCCACTGCTGTAGTAGTGTATACGTTGACCTTGTAGGCATTGTTTGCCCAGTGTGTTCTTCAAACAACTGCCATCTAGCTGTGTGAGCTTGTTCACATTCTGTCTAAATATCAATAATAATACCGTCTCCAGAACCACCCCCCGAGTGACGTTTTTCAAGCAGCAATAATATATTCCGTATCCACTGCTGTAGTAGTGTATACGTTGACCTTGTAGGCATTGTTTGCCCAGTGTGTTCTTCAAACAACTGCCATCTAGCTGTGTGAGCTTTTTCACATTCTGTCTAAATATCAATAATAATACCGTCTCCAGAACCACCACCTGAGTGACGTTTTTCAAGCAGCAATAATATATTCCGTATCCACTGCTGTAGTAGTGTATACGTTGACCTTGTAGGCATTGTTTGCCCAGTGTGTTCTTCAAACAACTGCCATCTAGCTGTGTGAGCTTTTTCACATTCTGTCTAAATATCAATAATAATACCGTCTCCAGAAACACCACCCGAGTGACGTTTTTCAAGCAGCAATAATATATTCCGTATCCACTGCTGTAGTATTGTATACGTTGACCTTGTAGGCATTGTTTGCCCAGTGTGTTCTTCAAACAACTGCCATCTAGCTGTGTGAGCTTGTTCACATTCTGTCTAAATATCAATAATAATACCGTCTCCAGAACCACCACCCGAGTGACGTTTTTCAAGCAGCAATAATATATTCCGTATCCACTGCTGCAGTAGTGTATACGTTGACCTTGTAGGCATTGTTTGCCCAGTGTGTTCTTCAAACAACTGCCATCTAGCTGTGTGAGCTTTTTCACATTCTGTCTAAATATCAATAATAATACCGTCTCCAGAACCACCACCTGAGTGACGTTTTTCAAGCAGCAATAATATATTCCGTATCCACTGCTGTAGTAGTGTATACGTTGACCTTGTAGGCATTGTTTGCCCAGTGTATTCTTCAAACAACTGCCATCTATCTGTGTGAGCTTTTTCACATTCTGTCTAAATATCAATAATAATACCGTCTCCAGAACCACCACCCGAGTGACGTTTTTCAAGCAGCAATAATATATTCCGTATCCACTGCTGTAGTAGTGTATACGTTGACCTTGTAGGCATTGTTTGCCCAGTGTGTTCTTCAAACAACTGCCATCTAGCTGTGTGAGCTTTTTCACATTCTGTCTAATTATCAATAATAATACCGTCTCCAGAACCACCACCTGAGTGACGTTTTTCAAGCAGCAATAATATATTCCATATCCACTGCTGTAGTAGTGTATACGTTGACCTTGTAGGCATTGTTTGCCCAGTGTGTTCTTCAAACAACTGCCATCTAGCTGTGTGAGCTTTTTCACATTCTGTCTAAATATCAATAATAATACCGTCTCCAGAACCACCACCCGAGTGACGTTTTTCAAGCAGCAATAATATATTCCGTATCCACTGCTGTAGTAGTGTATACGTTGACCTTGTAGGCATTGTTTGCCCAGTGTGTTCTTCAAACAACTGCCATCTAGCTGTGTGAGCTTGTTCACATTCTGTCTAAATACCAATAATAATACCGTCTCCAGAACCACCACCCGAGTGACGTTTTTCAAGCAGCAATAATATATTCCGTATCCACTGCTGTAGTAGTGTATACGTTGACCTTGTAGGCATTGTTTGCCCAGTGTGTTCTTCAAACAACTGCCATCTAGCTGTGTGAGCTTGTTCACATTCTGTCTAAATATCAATAATAATACCGTCTCCAGAACCACCACCCGAGTGACGTTTTTCAAGCAGCAATAATATATTCCGTATCCACTGCTGTAGTAGTGTATACGTTGACCTTGTAGGCATTGTTTGCCCAGTGTGTTCTTCAAACAACTGCCATCTAGCTGTGTGAGCTTTTTTACATTCTGTCTAAATATCAATAATAATACCGTCTCCAGAAACACCACCTGAGTGACGTTTTTCAAGCAGCAATAATATATTCCGTATCCACTGCTGTAGTAGTGTATACGTTGACCTTGTAGGCATTGTTTGCCCAGTGTGTTCTTCAAACAACTGCCATCTAGCTGTGTGAGCTTGTTCATATTCTGTCTAAATATCAATAATAATACCGTCTCCAGAAACCCCACCTGAGTGACGTTTTTCAAGCAGCAATAATATATTCCGTATCCACTGCTGTAGTAGTGTATACGTTGACCTTGTAGGCATTGTTTGCCCAGTGTGTTCTTCAAACAACTGCCATCTAGCTGTGTGAGCTTTTTCACATTCTGTCTAAATATCAATAATAATAACGTCTCCAGAACCACCACCTGAGTGACGTTTTTCAAGCAGCAATAATATATTCCGTATCCACTGCTGTAGTAGTGTATACGTTGACCTTGTAGGCATTGTTTGCCCAGTGTGTTGTTCAAACAACTGCCATCTAGCTGTGTGAGCTTTTTCACATTCTGTCTAAATATCAATAATAATACCGTCTCCAGAACCACCACCCGAGTGACGTTTTTCAAGCAGCAATAATATATTCCGTATCCACTGCTGTAGTAGTGTATACGTTGACCTTGTAGGCATTGTTTGCCCAGTGTGTTCTTCAAACAACTGCCATCTAGCTGTGTGAGCTTTTTCACATTCTGTCTAAATATCAATAATAATACCGTCTCCAGAACCACCACCTGAGTGACGTTTTTCAAGCAGCAATAATATATTCCATATCCACTGCTGTAGTAGTGTATACGTTGACCTTGTAGGCATTGTTTGCCCAGTGTGTTCTTCAAACAACTGCCATCTAGCTGTGTGAGCTTTTTCACATTCTGTCTAAATATCAATAATAATACCGTCTCCAGAACCACCACCCGAGTGACGTTTTTCAAGCAGCAATAATATATTCCGTATCCACTGCTGTAGTAGTGTATACGTTGACCTTGTAGGCATTGTTTGCCCAGTGTGTTCTTCAAACAACTGCCATCTAGCTGTGTGAGCTTGTTCACATTCTGTCTAAATATCAATAATAATACCGTCTCCAGAACCACCACCCGAGTGACGTTTTTCAAGCAGCAATAATATATTCCGTATCCACTTCTGTAGTAGTGTATACGTTGACCTTGTAGGCATTGTTTGCCCAGTGTGTTCTTCAAACAACTGCCATCTAGCTGTGTGAGCTTGTTCACATTCTGTCTAAATATCAATAATAATACCGTCTCCAGAACCACCACCCGAGTGACGTTTTTCAAGCAGCAATAATATATTCCGTATCCACTGCTGTAGTAGTGTATACGTTGACCTTGTAGGCATTGTTTGCCCAGTGTGTTCTTCAAACAACTGCCATCTAGCTGTGTGAGCTTTTTTACATTCTGTCTAAATATCAATAATAATACCGTCTCCAGAAACACCACCTGAGTGACGTTTTTCAAGCAGCAATAATATATTCCGTATCCACTGCTGTAGTAGTGTATACGTTGACCTTGTAGGCATTGTTTGCCCAGTGTGTTCTTCAAACAACTGCCATCTAGCTGTGTGAGCTTGTTCATATTCTGTCTAAATATCAATAATAATACCGTCTCCAGAAACCCCACCTGAGTGACGTTTTTCAAGCAGCAATAATATATTCCGTATCCACTGCTGTAGTAGTGTATACGTTGACCTTGTAGGCATTGTTTGCCCAGTGTGTTCTTCAAACAACTGCCATCTAGCTGTGTGAGCTTTTTCACATTCTGTCTAAATATCAATAAAAATACCGTCTCCAGAACCACCACCTGAGTGACGTTTTTCAAGCAGCAATAATATATTCCGTATCCACTGCTGTAGTAGTGTATACGTTGACCTTGTAGGCATTGTTTGCCCAGTGTGTTGTTCAAACAACTGCCATCTAGCTGTGTGAGCTTTTTCACATTCTGTCTAAATATCAATAATAATACCGTCTCCAGAACCACCACCCGAGTGACGTTTTTCAAGCAGCAATAATATATTCCGTATCCACTGCTGTAGTAGTGTATACGTTGACCTTGTAGGCATTGTTTGCCCAGTGTGTTCTTCAAACAACTGCCATCTAGCTGTGTGAGCTTTTTCACATTCTGTCTAAATATCAATAATAATACCGTCTCCAGAACCACCACCTGAGTGACGTTTTTCAAGCAGCAATAATATATTCCATATCCACTGCTGTAGTAGTGTATACGTTGACCTTGTAGGCATTGTTTGCCCAGTGTGTTCTTCAAACAACTGCCATCTAGCTGTGTGAGCTTTTTCACATTCTGTCTAAATATCAATAATAATACCGTCTCCAGAACCACCACCCGAGTGACGTTTTTCAAGCAGCAATAATATATTCCGTATCCACTGCTGTAGTAGTGTATACGTTGACCTTGTAGGCATTGTTTGCCCAGTGTGTTCTTCAAACAACTGCCATCTAGCTGTGTGAGCTTGTTCACATTCTGTCTAAATATCAATAATAATACCGTCTCCAGAACCACCACCCGAGTGACGTTTTTCAAGCAGCAATAATATATTCCGTATCCACTGCTGTAGTAGTGTATACGTTGACCTTGTAGGCATTGTTTGCCCAGTGTGTTCTTCAAACAACTACCATCTAGCTGTGTGAGCTTGTTCACATTCTGTCTAAATATCAATAATAATACCGTCTCCAGAACCACCACCCGAGTGACGTTTTTCAAGCAGCAATAATATATTCCGTATCCACTGCTGTAGTAGTGTATACGTTGACCTTGTAGGCATTGTTTGCCCAGTGTGTTCTTCAAACAACTGCCATCTAGCTGTGTGAGCTTTTTCACATTCTGTCTAAATATCAATAATAATACCGTCTCCAGAAACACCACCTGAGTGACGTTTTTCAAGCAGCAATAATATATTCCGTATCCACTGCTGTAGTAGTGTATACGTTGACCTTGTAGGCATTGTTTGCCCAATGTGTTCTTCAAACAACTGCCATCTAGCTGTGTGAGCTTGTTCATATTCTGTCTAAATATCAATAATAATACCGTCTCCAGAAACCCCACCTGAGTGACGTTTTTCAAGCAGCAATAATATATTCCGTATCCACTGCTGTAGTAGTGTATACGTTGACCTTGTAGGCATTGTTTGCCCAGTGTGTTCTTCATTTTCAAACAACTGCCATCCAGCTGTGTGAGCTTGTTCACATTCTGTCTAAATATCAATAATAATACCGTCTCCCGAACCACCACCTGAGTGACGTTTTTCAAGCAGCAATAATATATTCCGTATCCACTGCTGTAGTAGTGTATACGTTGACCTTGCAGGCATTGTTTCAATTTGTTTGCCCAGTGTGTTCTTCATTTTCAAACAACTGCCATCTAGCTGTGTGAGCTTTTTCACAATCTGTCTAAATATCAATAATAATACCGTCTCCAGAAACACCACCTGAGTTGTTGTTGTTGTTTTAAAAATAATGCCAGGCAAAGGCAGGCCGCCACGCAGAGGCACTAGGGGCCGTGCTGCTATGCTATCCTGTGGCCCTAGGAAATTTTTAAAAAGGCAATGACCCTGAACTCCCAAAATGCTGAAGAGGTAGTTGACTTGCTTACACAGCACACCCCATCCTCTACCGTTTCTAACTTTACCACAACATCCTCATCCTCCACTGCTATGGGCACCCCACGTAACACTTCCTCCACCACCGGCGCCCCTTCTTCACTGGAGTCAGAGGAGTTATTTTCACATGAGTTTCTTGAACTGAGTGATGCGCAACCATTATTGGCAGAAGAAGATGAAGGAGATGAGGACGTTACACCAGATTTAATTCTGGCAGAGAACACAACAGAGATGGACATAATGAGTGATGACGAGGAGGTCCCCGCTGCTGCTTCCTTCTGTGAGCTGTTAGAAGAAATTGATGCATCTGAGGAGAATGATGATGAGGAGATTGATGTTTTGTGGGTGCCCAGTAGAAGAGAGCAAGAGGAGGATAGTTCAGATGGAGAGACGGAGAGTCAGAGAGGCAGGAGGAGAATAAGACTTAGAAGAAGCAGGGAGGACAGCTCGCAGGGAACAGTAGGGCAACAACATGTATCGGCACCTGTGGTCAGCCGGCCAACGCACCCGCCATTGCCGCCAACGCCGCCAACTTCTACTGTTACCGCCAGATTGCCAGCTTCAAAAAGGTCAGCAGTGTGGGATTTTTTTAATGTGTGTGCCTCTGACAAAAGCGTTGTAATTTGCAATGAGTGCAGTCAGAAACTGAGTCTTGGGAAGCCCAACAGCCACATAGGTACAACTTCTATGCGAAGGCACATGAACGGCAAGCACAAAGCACTTTGGGAGCAACACCTCAAAGGCAACAGACAAACTAAAAGCCACCCTCCTTCTGGTCCAGCATCTTACTGCTCTACCTCTGCTGTCCTTGACCCGTCTGAACCACCCTCCACTCCGCCTTCCACCTTGACCACCAGTTCCCATTCCCAGTCATCTGCCCCCAGCCAAGTTTCTGTGAGGGCCATGTTTGAGCGTAAGAAGCCAATGTCTGCGAGTCACCCCCTTGCCCGGCGTCTGACAGCTGGCTTGTCTGCACTCTTAGCCTGCCAGCTTTTACCATACCAGCTGGTGGACTCTGAGGCCTTCCGCAAATTTGTAGCAATTGGGACACCGCAGTGGAAGGTACCCAGCCGCAATTTTTTTTCAAAAAAGGGAATACCACACCTGTACCACCATGTGCAGAGCCAAGTCACCGCATCTCTGTCACTTAGTGTTGGGCCAAAGGTCCATATGACTACTGACGCATGGTCCTCCAAGCATGGTCAGGGCAGGTATGTCACCTACACTGCCCACTGGGTGAACTTGGTAATGGCTGGGAAGCAGGGAATGTGTGGCTCAACAACGACAGTGGAGTTGGTGTCACCGCCAGGAATGCACACGGTTCTGCCACCACCTCTACTCCTCCTTCGCTCTCTACCTCGTCTTCTTCCTCTGCTTCCTCCTCCTCCTCTGCTGCTGGGTCCTCCTCCTCCACACCTGTGCACCCCCAGCTCCCCCTAGGCTATTCGACATGCCAGGTACGCCGTTGTCATGCTGTCTTGGGGATGACGTGCCTGGAAAGCAGAAACCATACCGGATCTGTACTCCTGTCATCTCTGCAGTCACAGGCCGATCGGTGGCTGACCCCACACCAACTGAAGATCGGAAAAGTGGTGTGTGACAACGGAAGCAATCTGTTGGCAGCACTGAGACTGGGCAATTTAACACATGTGCCCTGCATGGCACATGTTCTGAATTTAATAGTCCAACGTTTTGTCTCGAAGTACCCAGGATTCCAGGACGTTCTCAGGCAGTCCAGGAAGGTGTCGGCCCATTTTAGACGTTCCTACACAGCCATGGCACGCCTTGCTGACATTCAGCAGCGGTACAACATGCCAGTCAGGCGTTTAATTTGCGACAGCCAGACTCGCTGGAATTCAACGCTCCTCATGTTGGAACGTCTGCTGCAACAACAAAGAGCCGTCAATGAATACCTGTTTGAACTGGGTGGTAGGACTGGATCTGCAGAGCTGGGGATTTTTTTCCCCCGTTTCTGGGTGCTTATGCGCGATGCCTGCAGGCTCATGCGCCCTTTTGAAGAGGTTACAAACATGGTCAGTCGCACCGAAGGCACCATCAGCGACCTAATACCCTTTGCTTTCTTCCTGGAGCGTGCCGTGCGACGAGTGACAGATGAGGCTGTAGACCAGCGTGACGAGGAGCAGGAAGCGCACGATTTCTGGTCGGAATCACCAGAACGAGCCCAGGCACCTGCTGCAACGCAGGGAGAGGTGTCAGAAGTGGAGTCAGAGGAGGAAGGTGGCTTTGTGGAGGAGGAGGACCAACAGGAGCAGGCTTCCCAGGGGGCTTGTGGTGACCTTTTGGGGACCCCTGGTCTTGTACGTGGCTGGGGGGAGGAGACCGTGGATGATATAGTCCTTGATAACGAGGAAGCGGAGATGGATACCTCTGCATCCAACCTTGTGAGAATGGGGTCTTTCATGCTGTCATGCCTGTTGAAGGACCCCCGTATCAAGAGGCTTAAGGAGAAGGACCTGTACTGGGTCGCAGCGCTACTAGACCCTCGGTACAAGCATAAAGTGGCAGAAATGTTACCAACGTACCACAAGTCCGAAAGGATGCTGCATTTACAAACCAGCCTGCAAAACATGTTGTACAATGCTTTTAAGGGTGATGTCACTTCAGGAACTCATCAACATTCCAGGGGCAAAGGTGCCAGTAATCCTGCCACGAGCGCACCTGCAAGGACAATGCACTTTGGCCACTCTGTAACGTCAGACATGCAAATGTTTTTCAGTCCAAGGCAGCGCCAGAACCCTTCTGGATCCACCCTCAAAGAACGCCTCGACCGGCAGGTAGCGGACTACCTGGCATTAACTGCAGATATCGACACTCTGAGGAGCGATGAACCCCTGGACTACTGGGTGCGCAGGCTTGATCTGTGGCCAGAGCTGTCACATTTTGCCATGAACCTCTTGTCTTGCCCCGCCTCAAGTGTCCTCTCAGAAAGAACCTTCAGTGCAGCAGGAGGGATTGTAACTAAGAAGAGAACTCGCCTAGGTCCCAAAAGTGTGGATTACCTGACCTTGTCCCCTGTGTCTCGTACAGTAATTCTCTAAGATCTAATTTTGGAACCTTTAACCCATGTTATTTTGTTCTCCCATTTTATTTTCTAATTTTCTTTGTTCTCCATTCCCTTTTTCTTTCTTGCCCATTTTCCCTTCGCTACATTCTTTTTTCATTCTTTTATGCTTATTGCACCATGCTCACCATCCCTGCTGCTGGGACTGAAGGTAATGAAATTCTTTCGACTTTTGCTAAAATCACAC